>NC_029789.2:35587304-35599590 GCF_000816755.2 Arachis ipaensis
AGGAGGGGATGTAGCCACTGACAACGGTGGTGCCCTTGCATACAGCCAGCCATGGAAAGGAGTAAGACTGATTGGATGAAGATAGCAAGAAAGCAGAGGTTTAGAGGAACGAAAAGCATCTCCATTCGCTTATCTGAAATTCCTATCAATGATTTACATAAGTACCTCTATCCCTATCTTACTATATAATATTCGAAAACACCATTATCACTTTATATCTGCCTGACTGAGATTTACAAGGTGACCATAGCTTGCTTCAAGCCAACAATCTCTGTGGGATCGACCCTTACTCACGTAAGGTTTATTACTTGGATGACCCAGTACACTTGCTGGTTAGTTGAACGGAGTTGTGTCCACACATAGTAAAGAGCCATAATAATGATTCCATACAATAACAAAGAGTACTACATTAATGTGATCACAATTTCGTGCACCAGCAGCCTCAGCAACACAAACAACCAAAGCCATTCATCTAATAATACTAACCAATTCAAAAACCCACAAAACACATATCACCAACCCCATAACAACTCACAAAACCACCAGAATAACCTTTCCACATCCACATTCTACCCACAAAATATCCCCGTAGATAGTTCAAACAACTTCCAGCAACAACCATCTCATTTTACACAACCACAGCCAAATCCAGACTCCCAAAGAATCTCTAGTCTAGAGATAATGATGGAGAAACTCATGAAAAATCAAGAGATGGCAAGACAAGATCAGGAAGCAGCAAGAAAAGATCAAGCCATAATAAGTTAAAACCAAGGAGCTTCAATCAGAAATCTTGAGATGCATTTGGAACAAATAGCTAAACAAATTGCAGAGATGGATGAGAAGCAACCAAATGCATCCCCTAGTGCCACTCAAGACCACCCAAGGGACAAAGGAAAAGCTACAAAGTGGGAGGAGTGCAAAGCAATCATATTGGGAAGTGAAAAGACTGGGGAGAAGGAAGCCATCAATCAGGAAGAACACAACAGACAAGTTCCAAGACAGAAGAGAGAAGTGAAGAGGATAGAAAGACCAAGAATGCAAAAAGCTCAAAGAGAGATAAGGACATCATTGAAACACAACTACAAGAGAAGAAGGAAGGGGTGAAGCCATATATCCCCAAACTTCCATATCCTCAAAGATTCAAGAAAGAGAACGAGGATAAGCAATATTTAAAATTCCTGGACATATTCAAAACACTCAGCATCAATATTCCCTTCTTAGAAGCACTTGAACAGATGCCATTATATACCAAATTTATGAAAGAAGTGCTAACAAAGAAAAGACCCTTGAAGGAAGGACAGATTGTTGAAATGACAATGGAGTGTAGTGCTATTCTCCAAAGAGGTCTACCAGAGAAGAAAGATGATCCTGAAAGGTTTTATATACCTTGTACCATAGGAAACATAACTATTGAGAAATCATTCTGTGACCTTGGTACAAGCATAAACTTGATGCCTCTATCTCTTATGAGGAAGCTTCAAATTTTTGAGCTGAAACCCACTCGAATAGCTCTTCAAATGGCTGACAAATCCATTTAGCAAGCACTCAGAGTTGTAGAGAATGTACTGATAAAAGTGGGAAAATTCCTTCTCCCAGCTGATTTTGTCATCCTGGATATGGAGGAAGACCCTAACACTCCCATCATCCTGGGGAGGCCTTTTCTGGCTACGGGCAGAGCATTGATAGATGTTGAAAAAGGGAAATTGTTGCTGAGAGTGCATGATGAGCACCTAGCATTCTATGTTTTTAAAACCCTGCATGAGCCCACTCAAGAAGAAGATTGTATGAAGAATAAAGCCAGAGATCAAAGCTTGAAGGAGGCAGTCAATGAGTTAACTCCAATACTTCTAAATCCATGCTTGAAAGAAGTAGAGATAGTGCAACAGACCAAAGAAATTAAGGAGGAACTAGATCCAAAACCCCCATATGAGAACCTCAACACTCCAGATAAAGAACCACCAAGGCATGAATTATCTCATGAGAAAGAAGAGAAGAAGAAGAGGCCAAAAGGGTGGAGAAACAAGAAAATCCCCACTGAAGGCTTCTCACCAGGGGATAAAGTGATGTTAAACACCCAACCAATGAAGGTGTCTCCACAATTATCTGAGTATTATACTGTGAACCGGATCCTTTCACTTGAACACCTAGAGATCATCAAAGAGGAGACCGGAAGAAAGTTCATAGTAAGAGGAGAAAAGCTAAGGCACTATGATTTTCAGCCTCCATGATCAAAGAACAAGATGTCAAGCTAGTGACAATAAAGAAGCGCTTGTTGGGAGGCAACCCAACCAAAGGTAATTTCCTTTTCCCAACTATTTCAATAAACAAGGCTGAGTAGCTTTATCTGTATTGCAAGGAGCTTAGTTTGATGTTGCACACCAAAACAATATAAGGGAGAATGAAGGATGCTAAGTTTGGTGTTCCTCCAAAAATCTCATTGAAAAACACATTTTCACCTTCTGCATAGAGGGTTGCTAGCTCCAAGCAATCAGAGAAACTACTTAACCAGTGTCTGTTTTCTAGTTTTTAGTTTTATTGCCTTTAGCAAAGACAAAAGGGTTCTGCATCATCATCCAAAGGAGGAACAACAGAGAGAAATAATGACGACAGAAGGAAAAAGCGGAGAGACATTCCCAACAGGTTGTATTGATATTTAATCCTTGTTGCTTTGAAGTATTTTAACTTGGGATTCCTATATGTCTCGCTGAAGTGTTCAATTAGGTGCAAGTGTAAATGTTTGCTAAAAACGCTAGCCTGCATTATGTTTGTCATAACTCATTTGCTTGAATTCTGTTTTATTTCCCTTCTGCATAAATAAAAGAAAGATGTTTGAAACAAGAAAGTGATTGTCCAATGTTGTAGAAATTAGAATGAGAATTCAGTGGTGGTATTTATTTGATTTAATGGTTAGATCAAATAACAAAGGCTACATAATAACATATTCTTTGAAGTGTGAATTAGTTTGCTGCTATAAAGTCTGTTATCAATGAATATCCTTTGAGAATAAAGCAAAACAAGAAAGGAAGATAAAAAGAAAATCCAAGAATGGGCAAAGAAACAAACAATAAGGCTAGACACCAATAGCTTGGACCTTAGGACATATGCCTGTGGTGTTTTGTACTAGGATATGCTTGGACAAGTAGGTTCTGAGGAGTATTTTGAAACTTGGCCACTTGGATCAACTGATCTAGGATTGCCAACCGAAAATCCACTATCAAGAGCAACCTAGCTACAAAGCATTTAGTGATCCAAAGAGATGCTGGGCATCAATGTTCCTAGGAAGAAATTGTGAGCCATGTGTCTGTGGTGAAGAAGTGTTGAGAAAAATTTAGCCAAAAGGCTGCTGCAACACTTGCCACCAAGCCTTCATTAATAAATAAGCCTTCTAAAGCAAAAGAAAGAAAGAAAAAGCTCACAGGGATCAATCAAAAAGCAAGACAATATAGCAGCAACTCTAGTGAACCTTTAAGGAAACATTTCATATCTATCAGCAAAGAATAAATGAGCTACATTTGTCTGCATAAAACCCCATGAACCAAGTTCAATTATCTACTAAATAAGGATATGAATGCTCCTCTGTTTCATTTCATTTCTTCTTATGTTTAATGCTTGCTTGGGGACAAGCAAGATTTAAGTTTAGTATTGTGATGACAAGTCATCTTATACTAGCTTTTCAAGCATTTTTCACTTGTTTCATTAGGTTTTATGCACTTTCTTGCATTATAAGTAAGTGATTTGGAGTGGATTTGCATGGCTATGTCAATTTAATCAACCATCAATTATTTGCCACAAAATCATGAGGTTTAAGCTAGAATTAGTTGGTTTTTGAATGATTTAGAAACCTTGTGAATTTGGAGATGCTTTGATTGGTTGTTTTGATTACTTGTAGGTGAAGAAATGGTGAAAAAAGGAATTTTGGGCACGCTTTGAAGATTAAGCACGCTTTGGAACCTTAGGCCACGCTTTTAAAAGCGTGGCCCATGACCATGGAGTCGTGGCATTTAATGATGCCTCATGCATGCATTATTAATAATGAAAGCATGCATGAAGTGGCAACAGCATTACTTTGATTTCTAATCCAATTGGCAATGAAAACAAGCTTTACATTAATTGGCATTATGGATTAATAAAGCCAATGAAATGTATACATGATGCATTTAATTATTATGCCAATGGAGAATGAATGAATGCAACGTTAATGCATTAGTATTATTATTAAAACCATGGAAGCATGCATATAATACTAAGTTATTAATGGAAGCACTTATTAGTAATGCCATGAACACAGGACCAATGGCGCTACGTTGATTGTCACCACGAAGCGCTCAAGGAATGCTCAATCACAAGGCATCAACGCTCAATTCCAAGGAGTGCTACGTTAACTTTGTTAACGTTTTCATGGGCTTGGCACAAGAAAAAGTAAAGCGCGACACTAAAAAAATGGGAGTAGCCAGGATCGAACAGGAGCCTCAAGCCAAAAAGAAAGGCGCCACACAAGCAATGAAGCAAGCAAGGATCGAACCCATGGACCAAGAGCACGCCACAAGCAATTGGCATGAGGAATGGGCACAAAATGCACTCACCAGGATTCGAAAGTGGAGCTTCATTCTAAGGCAAGGGGTGCTAAGTTAACTTGCCCAACTGAGCGCCACTTTGATGAAGAAATTGGCCAAATTGCAATGACTAAGGCTCGAAAGTGGGAGCTCACTCAAAGCATGAAGCGCTGCGTGAACTTACTTAACTGAGCGCTACTTTGCTATGCAAATGGGCTTGGTTCGAAAGCTTGGGACAAGACATTGGGTGCTCAGTTACCTTACTTAACTGAGCACTCCCTTGGAGCCAGCACCATGATCGATTTTTCAAGCAAAGGGCGCTACGCTTCCTTTCTTAACTGAGCGCTCCCCTGGAAGGTGCCTTGATCCATTTTCCAACTTTAATTGCAATTTTGGATCCAATTCTTCACCAACTTGAAAAGCCCACTCTAAAGTCTGAAGATCAAAATTAGAAAGTGTATAAATAGGAGTTAGTTTGATTTGTAGAGGACCCAAAAACCTTTACTTTCACTTTTGAACCTTCTTTTATTTTTAGTTTTATTTTTTAGCTCACTTTTACATTTTAGCTTTGAATTGGGGAATTGGGATTGAGAGCTGAGTTCTCTCCTCCTTGTTCTTACTTTTGCATTACTTACTTTCTGTTTCTGAATTTTGGATTGAAATTGAAGGAATTCTGTTTCAATCTATGATCTGCAATTCATTTTGTTCTTCTTCTGCATAATCTTAGTGAATTCATGGAAGGAATTGAGATCTAGACTTGTTTTCTAGTCTCATTGATCCCCTGAGATCTTGAATTTCTTTTCTAGCTTTCACAATTGAGCTGAATTTACTTTCTGTTTTATTCTTCACTGCAATTTTCCATTTCTGTTTAGATCTGCTGCACTTATTTCATCTTCTACTCCACTGCTTGATTGCTCTTTACATTCTCTTGCTTCATTTTAAATCCAAACTCCCCAAATCCCTTTAATCTTCAAGCAATTTAAGTTTCTCAGCAATTTAGATTCAAGAAATTTACATTTCTTGCACTTTAAGTTTTAGCTATTTACATTTCTTGCAATCTAAATTTCAGTTATTTACATTACTTGCACTTTAAGTTTCATGCAAATTTACTCTTCTGCATTGTAATTTACTGTCAATTCTCTATCTCCCTTTTAGTTTCATGCAATTTAGCTTCTGTTGGTTACAATTCACTCAAATCATCAACTATTTGCTTAACTAAACTAACCACCTAACTAAAATTGCTCAATTCTTCAATCCCTGTGGGATCGACCTCACTCATGTGAGTTATTACTACTTGATGCGACCCGGTACACTTGCCGGTGAGTTTTGTGTTGGATCGTTTTCCACCCATCAGTGCTTAGGGTCACGGTCAACACTCAAAAAGCTGTGTTCAAGAATAAAAAAGAACTGAACTAGGAGAGTCAATAATATCATCTAGATTCTAAGTTCGTAAAAATGCCAACCAATCTAACTTTTTGATGAGCGGATATTTTATACCCTTTTTGGCACTGTTTTTACATAGTTTTTATTATATTTTAGTTAGTTTTTAGTATATTTTTATTAGTTTTAAAAAAAAATCGCATTTCTAGACTTTACTATGAGTTTGTATGTTTTTCTGTGATTTCAGGTATTTTTTGGCTGAAATTGAGGGACCTGAGCAAAAATCTGATTCAGAGGCTGAAAAAGGACTACAGATGTTGTTGGATTCTGACCTCCCTGCACTCGAAATGGATTTTCTGGAGCTACAGATAACCAATTGGCGTGCTCTCAATTGCGTTGGAAAGTAGACATCTTGGGATTTCCAATAATATATAATAGTCCATACTTTGCCCGAGTTTTGATAACGTAAACTGGCGTCTAAACTCCAACTTTTTACCCTTTTCTGGCGTTAAACGGCAGAACTGGCATAAAAGTTGGAGTTAAATGCCCAAACTGGCACAAAAGCTGGATTTTAACGCCAGGAATAGCCTATGCACGTGAAAGCTTCAATGCTCAGCCCAAACACACACCAAGTGGGCCCCGGAAGTGGATTTCTGCACTATCTATCTTAGCTTATTCATTTTTTGTAAACCTAGGTCACCAATTTAGTATAAAAAACACTTTTAGAGATTCATTTTGTACCTCATGACATTTTACATTAGAACTTGTATTTCCTACGGCATGAGTCTCTAAACTCCATGGTTGGGGGTAAGGAGCTCTGCTGTGTCTAGATGGATTAATGCAATTACTACTGTTTTCCATTCAATCACGCTTGTTTCTATTCTAAGATATTCACTCGCACTTCAACATGATGAATGTGATGATCCGTGACACTCATCACCATTCTCAACCTATGAACGCGTGCCTGATAACCACTTCCGTTCTACCTTAGATTGAGTGTGTATCTCTTTGGTTCCTGGTTCACGAGTTTGATTGCCTCTCCTGACAACAGAGCATTCAAATCTATGAGATCAGAGTCTTTGTGGTATAAGCTAGAATCAATTGGTAGAATTCTTGAGATTCGGAAAATCTAAACCTTGTCTGTGGTATTCTGAGTAGGATCCGGGAAGAGATGACTGTGACGAGCTTCAAACTGACAAATATTGGGCGCAGTGACAGTGTGCAAAAGGATCAATGGATCTTATTCCAACAATAGTGAGAACCGACAGATGATTAGCCCTACGAAACCTGTAGCTGCACCATTTTCACTGAGAGGACGGATGGTAGCCATTGACAACGGTGATCCACCAACATACAGCTTGCCATGGAAGGAGCCTTGCGTGCGTGAAGAAGAAGACAGTAGAAAAGCAGAGATTCAGAAGACAGAGCATCTCCAAAACCTCAACCTGTTCTCCATCACTGCATAACAAGTATTATTTATTCCATGTTCTTTTACTTTTTACAATTAAAACTAAGAATTATTACTGATATCCTGACTAAGAGTTACAAGATAACCATAGCTTGCTTCAAGCCGACAATCTTCGTGGGATCGACCCTTACTCACGTAAGGTATTACTTGGACGACCCAGTGCACTTGCTAGTTAGTTGTGCGGAATTGTAAAAGTGTGATTGCAATTTCGTGCACCAAGTTTTTGGCGCCGTTGCCAGGAATTGTTCGAGTTTGGACAACTGACGGTTTATCTTGTTGCTTAGATTAGGAAGAATTTACCTTTTTGGTTGGTTTAAAGTCATTAAATTTGAGTCTTTTATTTTCTTTTCAAAAATCTTTCAAAAATTTTTATTTTTCTTTATTAATCTTTGATTTTTCTTTGAGTCTTTTATTATTATTCTTGTTTAATTTTTTTTTTTAAATTCGTGTTTTCCTTTTTAGATTATTTTCGAAAATTTTAATAAAAACCAATAACCTCTTAATTTAGTCTTCTATTTGAGTTTAGTTTCATGTTTTAAGTTTGGTGTCAATTGCATGTTTTTTATTTTGTTCTTCATATTTTCGAATTACATGTTCCTTGTTCTTTCTTGATCTTTAAGTTGTTCTTGTTTATTTTCCTTGTTTGATCTTTAATTTTTCTTGTTTTGTGTCTTTCCTTGTTTTTCTTGTGCATTTTCGAATTATTAGTAGCCAAAGTATAAAAATTTTTAAGTTTGGTGTCCTTTGTGTTTTTAATTCCTTAAAAATTTTTCAAAAATTTGTCCTTGGTGTTCATCTTGATCTTCAAAGTGTTCTTGGTGTTCATCTTGACATTCAAAGTTTTCTTATTTATTTTCTTTGTTTTGATCTAAAAATTTTAAGTTTGGTGTCATTTTATTGTTTTTCTTTTTCCTCATTAAATTCAAAAATATCTTTTCTCTTTAATTTTAATTGATTTTCGAAATTTAACTTTAAAAAATTCAGATTTTTAATTTAAAATTTTTATCTTATCTTATCTTAGTTTTAAATTCAAAAAAAAAAACTCAAATCTTTTCAAAATTTAAATCTTTTTCAAATGTTTATCTTATATTGCTGACTTTTTCAAAATTCAAAATTCAAAAATTTAAAATTCAAATTTCAAATTTCAAATTTCAAAATTTCAAAATTCAAAATTTAAAATTTAATTTTCAAATTTAAAATTTAAATTTCAAAACTTTTTAATTTAAAATTCCTTATCTTCTCTTACCAATCTTATCT
The DNA here is from genome assembly GCF_000816755.2 of Arachis ipaensis. NCBI lineage: Eukaryota > Viridiplantae > Streptophyta > Magnoliopsida > Fabales > Fabaceae > Arachis > Arachis ipaensis. The sequence continues at coordinate 35,595,963 of NC_029789.2, forward strand.
TATCTTTTCCAATCTCAAATTTTACAATCATATCTTTTTCAATTCTCTTCTTTTATTTATTTTCTTACAAATATCTTTAATTTTAAGACATATCTTTTTCAAAACATCCTAACCACTTTTTCTCTCTCTCTCTCCAAATTTTCGAAAATGATATCCCAAATTTTTTCAAATCTTTTTAATTAATTCATCATTTTAGTATTCGAATTTCTTTTATTTCTTTTTTCTAGTTTTCGAAAATTTATATTTTGTTTTATTCTCCAATTATTTCATTTTATTTCCTTTTAATTCAGTTTATCTTTCATTAAATAAAATAAAAACAAAAATATATTCTATTTGCAATCCACATCATCTCCCTTTCTCCATCATGGACCTAAGTGGAAATGAACAGTCCAGAAGAACTCTGGGGTCATATGCTAACCCCACTACTGCTGTATATGGGAGTAGTATCTATATACCCCCCATAAGAGCCAGCAATTTTGAGCTAAACCCTCAGCTCATTATCATGGTGCAGCAAAATTTTCAGTATTTCGGTCTTTCACAGGAAGAACCTACTGAGTTTCTGGCACAATTCTTACAAATTGCTGACACAGTACGTGATAAGGAAGTAGATCAGGATGTCTACAGATTATTACTGTTTCCATTTGCTGTAAAAGATCAAGCTAAGAAGTGGTTAAATAACCAACCCACAGCAAGCATAAGAACTTGGAAACAGTTGTTAGACAAATTCCTGAATCAATATTTCCCTCCAAAAAGGATGACACAGCTAAGGCTGGACATCCAAGGCTTTAAACAAGAGGATAATGAATCTCTTTATAATGCCTGGGAGAGGTACGAGGGATGCTAAGGAAATGCCCCTCTGAAATGTTTTCAGAATGGGTGCAGTTAGACATCTTCTATTACGGGCTTACTGAAAAGGCCCAGACATCTCTAGACCACTCAGCTGGTGGATCTGTACACATGAGAAAGACAATTGAGGAGGCTCAAGAACTCATCGATACACTTGCTAGAAATCAGCATCTGTACTTAAGAAGTGAGTCCTCCATGAAAGAAGATGCTAAAGCAATATCCACTAAACCTAGTCCTCAAGAACAAGTTGCTGAACTCAATCAGCAATTGCTCATCATAACAAAATAGTTTGAAGAATTCAAAGAGATGCTCCAAGACACTAAAAATGCTAACAAGAATATGGAAGCACAATTGAATCAGACAAGACAACAGCTATCTAAACAGATAACAGAAGAATGCCAAGCTGTTCAATCAAGGAGTGGGAAGACATTGAATAATTCAGCTCAAGGTAACAGAAAGCCAAAAAAGGAACAACTGACAGAGGATGATCAAACCACTGCCCAAAATCCCTCTGAGGACAGTAAGAGCCCAGAGAGGAATAATTCTGGCGTTCAAACGCCAGAAAAGGGTGAAAAATTGGCGTTAAACGCCCAGTGGATGCCCACTTCTGGCGTTCAAATGCTAGAAAAGGGTGAAAAACTGGCGTTAAACGCCCATTCCATGCCCAGTTCTGGTGTTCAAACGCCAGAAAAGGGTGAAAAATTGGCGTTAAATGCCCATCCAACCCCTAATCCTGGCGTTCAAACGCCAATGAGGGATCAGACACCTGCAAGTGCTGATTGTAACCCTCCTAAGAAGGCTTCTCTAACCACCTCTGTAGGAAATAAACCTGTAGCAACTAAGGTTGAGGAATACAAAGCCAAGATGCCTTATCCTCAGAAACTCCGCCAAGCAGAACAGGATAAACAATTTGCCCGCTTTGCAGACTATCTCAGAACTCTAGAAATAAAGATCTCGTTTGCAAAGGCACTTGAGCAAATACCCTCTTATGCTAAGTTCATGAAAGAGATCTTAAGTCATAAGAAGGATTGGAGAGAAATTGAAAAAGTTTTCCTCACTAAAAAATGCAGTGCAGTCATTCTGAAAAGCTTACCAGAGAAGCTTAAAGATCCCGGAAGCTTTATGATACCATGCACATTAGAGAGTGCTTGTACCAAGACAGCTCTATGTGACCTTGGGACAAGTATCAACCTAATACCTGCATCCACTATCAGAAAGCTTGGCTTGACTGAAGAAGTCAAACCAACCCGAATATGCCTCCAACTTGTTGATGGCCCCATTAAATATCCATCAGGCATAATTGAGGACATGATTGTCAAGGTTGGGCCATTTGCCTTTTCCACTGACTTTGTAGGAAATGGAGGAGCACAAAAGTGCAACTCTCATTCTAGGAAGACCCTTCCTAGCAACTGGACGAACAATCATTGATGTACAAAAAGGGGAAGTGACCCTGAGAGTCAATGAGGATGAGTTCAAGTTAAATGCTGTCAAAGCTATGCAGCATCCAGATACATCAAATGACTGCATGAGCGGTGATATTATTGACTCCTTGGTGTAAGAGATCAATATGACTGAGAGTCTTGAATCAGAGTAAGAGTCTCAACCCTCGCGGACGCACGCTGTACGCGTCCACGCCGCCCCCTATTCCTTCATACACGCGTTGGCGTACTTCACGCCCCCGCGCCCATTCCATAGGCTCATACCATCCACGCGAACGCGCAAGGTGCGCGCGCGCGTCGATGTGTTTTCGCATCACTCAGGCCAAAGGACCCGAGAGTTGTGCCAACTCTGGGCCTCTTTTGTGCCTCTGGACCAGCATACCCGCGCGGACGCGCACAGTACGCGACCGCGCCAACCCTTAACTCGCCCATATACGCGTAGGCGCATGTGGCGCTTCCGCGCCATCTCCCTATTTTCATCACCCACGCGGACGCACAAGGTGCGCGACCGTGTGGATTCAAAAAACCCATTTAACCAGGGACGCGAAGCCCTAGTGCATTCGCGCAAAGCCCCCCTTTCGTCCCCAACGTTACATTTCTCTCCCACCACCACTTCTTCTCTCTGTTCATCAACCATGGGGCACGAATTGTGAATCACACTTTTCACAACTCGTACCACTGACCAGCAAGTGCATTGGGTCGTCCAAGTAATACCTCACGTGAGTAAGGGTCGAATCCCACAGAGATTGTTGGTTTGAAGCAATAGGGTTTAGAGACTCATGCCCTCAGAGAATACAAAGTTTAGATCTAAAAATGTCATGAGGTACAAAATAAGTCTCTAAAAGTTGTTTAAATACTAAACTAGTTGGCCGTTGCCCTAAGCACTTTGTTTTCCAGTATTACCACCGGGTACATAAATGCCACAGACACATAATTGGGTGAACCTTTTCAGATTGTGACTCAGCTTTGCTAGAGTTCCTAATTAGAGGTGTCCAGAGTTCTTAAGCACACTCTTCTTTTAGCTTTTGGATCTTGACTTTAACCGCTCAGTCTCAAGTTTTCACTTGACACCTTCACGCCACAAGCACATGGTTAGGGACAGCTTAGTTTAGCCGCTTAGACCAGGATTTTATTCCTTTAGACCCTCCTATCCACTGATGCTCAAAGCCTTGGGATCCCTTTTATTTGCCCTTGCCTTTTGGTTTTAAGGGTTATTGGCTTTTTCTGCTTGCTTTTTCTTTTTTTTCTTTCTCTCTTTTTTTTTCTTCTTTTTTTTTTCTGCAAGCTTTGTTCTTTGCTGCTTTTTCTTGCTTCAAGAATCATTTTTATGATTTTTCAGATTA
>NC_029789.2:35604391-35605975 GCF_000816755.2 Arachis ipaensis
AAAAATGAATTTGGCTCCTCCCTGCTGTCCTGGCGTTTGAACTCCCAAACACTGCCTGTTTTGGGCGTTCAGCGCCCAAATGCTGCTTTCCTGGGCGTTCAACGCCCAGCTGCTACCATTACTGGCGTTCAACACCCAGTGGGTGCCCCTTTCTGGCGTTGAACGCCCAGATTGTTACTATTACTGGCGTTCAACGCCCAGTGGATGCCCATTTTGGGCGTTGAACGCCCAAAATATACTTTTACTGGCGTTTTCTTGCCAGTGAGCTCTTTTTCTCTATTTTGTGTGCCGAGGTCTTCTGTAAATGATTATTTACCTTGTTGCCAATGAACTCTATATAAACAAATAAGAATAAAAATAGAAATGGGGAAAATGCTTAGAGGATTGTTGCCCCATGGCTGGGTTGCCTCCCAGCACGCGCTTCTTTATTGTCTTTAGCTGGACCTTGCTGAGCTTTTAATCTAGCTTCAGCCTTGAGCATTCTTGCTCAATGTTGCCTTCAAGATAATGCTTGATAATCTGTCCATTGACAGTGAACTTCTTGTCAGAATCAATATCTTGAAGCTCCATATAACCATATGGTGATACACTTGTAATCACGTATGGTCCCCTCCACCGGGATTTTAGTTTCCCGGGGAATAGCCTGAGTCTAGAGTTAAACAACAGGACTTTCTGTCCTGGTTCAAAGATTCTAGATGACAGCTTTCTGTCATGCCATTTTTTTTATTTTTCTTTATAAAGCTTGGCATTTTCGAAAGCTGTGAATCTGAATTCCTCTAGCTCATTTAGCTGGAGCAATCGTTTTTCTCCTGCTAATTTGGCATCCAAGTTTAGGAATCTGGTTGCCCAGTAGGCCTTATGTTCCAGTTCCACGGGTAGGTGACATGCCTTACCATACACGAGTTGGTATGGAGAGGTCCCTATAGGGGTCTTGAATGCTGTTCTGTAAGCCCACAGAGCATCATCCAAGCTCCGTGCCCAATCCTTTCTACGGGTATTTACTGTCCGTTCCAGGATTCTCTTTAATTCTCTGTTAGAAACTTCAGCTTTCCCATTGGTTTGTGGATGATATGGAGTGGCCACCTTGTGGCGAATTCCATACCGAACCATGGCAGAGTAAAGCTGTTTATTGCAGAAGTGAGTGCCCTCATCACTGATTAGTACTCTAGGGACACCAAACCTACTAAAGATATGTTTCTGGAGGAACTTCAGCACTGTTTTAGTATCATTGGTGGGTGTGGCAATAGCCTCAACCCATTTTGATACATAGTCAACTGCCACCAGAATATAAGTGTTTGAGTATGATGGTGGGAAAGGTCCCATGAAGTCAATTCCCCATACGTCAAACAACTCACCATGAGGCATATTACCAGCTCTTTGGCAACTGTCACAATTACGTACAAACTCTCGGGAATCTTTATAGAGTGTGGGCCAATAGAAGCCACATTGGAGGACCTTGGTGGCTGTTCGCTCACCTCCGAAATGGCCTCCATATTGAGATCCATGGCAATGCCACAGGATCTTCTGTGCTTCTTCTCTAGGCACACACCTACAGATAATTCCGTCTGCACATCTCTTAAAGAG
>NC_029789.2:35605996-35607036 GCF_000816755.2 Arachis ipaensis
TTAGTATCATTGGTGGGTGTGGCAATAGCCTCAACCCATTTTGATACATAGTCAACTGCCACCAGAATATAAGTGTTTGAGTATGATGGTGGGAAAGGTCCCATGAAGTCAATTCCCCATACGTCAAACAACTCAATCTCTAAGATTCCTTGTTGAGGCATGGCGTAACCATGAGGCAGATTGCCAGCTCTTTGGCAACTGTCACAGTTACGTACAAACTCTCGGGAATCTTTATAGAGTGTGGGCCAATAGAAGCCACATTGGAGGACCTTGGTGGCTTTTCGCTCACCTCCGAAATGGCCTCCATATTGTGATCCATGGCAATGCCATAGGATCCTCTGTGCTTCTTCTCTAGGCACACACCTACGGATTATTCCGTCTGCATATCTCTTAAAGAGATAGGGTTCATCCCACAAATAATATTTTGCATCAGTGATTAATTTCTTCTTTTGTATCCTGTTGTACTCCTTGGGTATGAACCTTGCAGCTTTATAGTTTGCAATATCGGCAAACCATGGTGCTTCCTGAATGGCAAATAGATGCTCATCAGGAAACGTCTCAGAGATCTCAAGAAAGGGGAGGGACGTCCCTTCTACTGGCTCTATCCGGGACAGATGGTCAGCCACTTGGTTCTCTGTCCCTTTTCTGTCTCTTATTTCTATATCAAACTATTGCAGAAGCAATACCCATCTGATGAGCCTGGGTTTTGAATCCTACTTTGTGAGTAGATATTTAAGAGCAGCATGGTCAGTATACACAATCACTTTTGATCCTACTAAGTATGATTTGAACTTGTCAATGGCGTAAACCACTACAAGTAGTTCTTTTTCTGTGGTTGTGTAATTTTTCTAGGCATCATTTAGAACGCGACTGGCATAATAAATGACATGCAGAAGCTTGTCATGCCTCTGTCCCAATACTGCACCAATGGCATGATCACTGGCATCACACATTAACTCAAATGGCAATGTCCAGTCTGGTGCAGAAATGACTGGTGCTGTGACCAGCTTAGCTTTCAGCGTTTCAAACGCCTGCAGGCA
>NC_029789.2:35607703-35608438 GCF_000816755.2 Arachis ipaensis
AGCCTGGGTTTTGAATCCTGCTTTGTGAGTAGATATTTAAGAGCAGCATGGTCAGTATACACAATAACTTTTGATCCTACTAAGTATGATCTGAACTTGTTAATGGCGTAAACCACTGCAAGTAATTCTTTTTCTGTGGTCGTGTAATTTTTCTGGGCATCATTTAGAACGCGACTGGCATAATACTGCACCAATGGCATGATCACTGGCATCACACATTAGCTCAAATGGTAACGTCCAGTCTGGTGCAGAAATGACTGGTGCTGTGATCAGCTTAGCTTTCAGCGTTTCAAACGCCTGCAGGCACTCTGTGTCAAACACAAATGGTGTGTCAGCAGCTAGCAGATTGCTTAGAGGTTTTGCGATTTTTGAAAAATCCTTTATAAACCTCCTATAGAATCCTGCATGCCCCAGAAAGCTTCTGATTGCCTTAACATTGGCAGGTGGTGGTAAATTTTCAATTACCTCTATTTTTGCTTGATCCACCTCTATTCCCTTGTTTGAGATTTTATGCCCAAGGACAATTCCTTCAGTCACCATGAAGTGACACTTTTCCCAGTTTAAAACTAGGTTGGTTTCTTGGCATCTTTTCAAAACAAGTTTCAGGTGATCAAGACAGAAGCTGAATGAGTCTCCATATACTGAGAAGTCATCCATGAAGACTTCCAGAAAATTTTCCACCATATCAGAGAAAATAGAGAGCATGCATCTCTAGAAGGTTGCAGGCGCATTACA
>NC_029789.2:35609817-35631691 GCF_000816755.2 Arachis ipaensis
GGACATGTGAATGCTGTTTTCTCTTGGTCCTGAGGATCTACTGTAATTTGGTTGTAACCTGAATAGCCATCCAAAAAGCAGTAGTATTCATGACCTGCTTGTCTTTCTAGCATCTGGTCTATGAATGGCAAAGGAAAATGATCCTTTCTGGTGGCTGTATTGAGCCTTCTGTAGTCAATACACATGCGCCACCCCGTAACTGTTATTGTAGGAACCAGTTCATTTTTTTCATTATGAATCACTGTCATGCCTCCCTTTTTTGGGACGACTTGGACAGGGCTCACCCAGGGGCTATCAGAAATAGGATGAATAATCCCAGCCTCTAGTAATTTGGTGACCTCTTTCTGCACCACTTCCTTCATGGCTGGATTTAGCCGCCTCTGTGGTTGCCACTCTGAAAACATTTCCAAGGGGCATTTTCGTAGCATCTCTCTGTATCTCTCCCAAGCATCATAAAGAGATTCATTATCTCCTTTTTTAAAGCCTTGGATGTCCAGCCTTAGCTGTGTCATCCTTTTTGGAGGGAAATATTGATTCAGGAACTTTTCTGCCAGCTGTTTCCATGTCCTTATGCTGGCCTTAGGTTGGTTATTCAACCACCTCTTAGCTTGATCTTTTACAGCAAATGGAAACAGTAATAGTCTGTAGACATCCTGATCTATTTCTTCATCATGTACTGTGTCAGCAATCTGTAGAAACTGTGCCAGAAACTCTGTAGGTTCTTCCTGTGGAAGACCGGAATACTGGCAATTTTGCTGCACCATGATAATGAGCTGAGGATTCAACTCAAAGCTACTGACTCCAATGGAGGGTATGCAGATGTTACTCCCATATGAAGCAGTAGAGGGGTTAGAATATGACCCCAGAGTCCTCCTGGACTGATTACAGAAAAACACACAACTCATAGTAAAGTCTAGAAATATGAATTTTTCCTAAAAACTAATGAAAATAGACTAAAAACTAACTAAAACATACTCAAAACTATATGAAATTAACCCCAAAAAGCGTATAAAATATCCGCTCATCAAACCACCAAAACTCTGGCGAGCGACCGAGACCACCGCCGCCATCACCGTGCACACCCTCATCTCTCTCTCTTGCTCTCTCACGCCTCTGCCCCCTCCTCTCTGTCTCAGCTCTCTCCCTCTCTCGACAGCAAACCTTCGCGCCATCCCCAGCGCCACCGCGACCGCCATTATCGCCGGCGCGAACTCAACTGTCACGACGAGCCACCACTCTACTTCACCTCCCCTTTCCCCCCTTCAGCCTCTGCCCCCAGGTTCTTGCTTCCCCTGTCCCTCATTCTTTTACTGCTTACTGTAATTCATTTAGCTTAGTTAGGATTAGTTTAGTTAGTTAGTTTAGTTTGATTTAGGTGGTTAGCAAATCTGGGCTGAGTAGTGGATTTAGGTTTGTTTGAACTTTTGCTGCTCTGTGGTATTGCTCTATTTCTGATTTGTTCTGCGCTCAAGTGATATATGGTGCTGTAGTGTAAGCCATGATTTTCTTTTATCATTGTTTCGAGGAAGAATGCTTGCTGGCTGAGTCAACTATACTGTCTACTACTATTTGTGCTGCTTGTTGGCTTACATGCCCTCTTCTTATGAATTCACATTTGGCTTTTGTCTGTAAATGTTACTGAATTCATGTGAGAATTGATTTAATTGTTTAAATTTGGGAATTGGCCAATTTGCTGCTGAAATGCTACCAGATTTGCCTAACCATGTTCCTTGAATTAACAACGTTTTAATTGGTTTAACAAGCTTCTAGTTGATGATTTCTGTGTCAATTAGAACTTTGTTGCTAAAAGGGTTTTGGAAATCCTCAAGGGCATGTTTACATGTTGTTGGTCATGTTTCTAATATTCTCTGCTTGCTCGCAATGCTAACTAGCATATATGCATTGCGTAGTCGAGTAAGTTTTTAATTCAACTATAACCTGAAACTCCTTTGAATTCTTGCGCCTCTTTTGCGTAACCACACAAGTTTGACTACTCTCATCTATGTGACCAACTAGTTCGTTATATTCGTACGTTATCTCATTGAGTTGCATAGACCATGATATTTCCAATTAACATTTGAACTTGTGACTAGTGTGCATTGTTAGCATTGGTGTTAAATGTGCTTGGTTTACTTGTCTCTCAAGATTTTAACTTCACCAACATTGCTAGTGATCCTTGCATTGATTGATGGTTTGTTTCACATTGACTGCTTTCTAGCTGCATCATATTTCATCATCAATGACTTGTTGAAATTCATGATTGTGAATATGCTTGCATCCCTGTTTGTACATTTCTTTCGAGTTGAGTCAGTAATCGCCATATCACTAATTTTCAAACTGATTTCTGACTTTAACCTGTTTAACCGCCTGACTTCTTTTGGTTTTCAACTTAACTCTTTATATCATTCTTTTAGATATGGTGCTTTCTAAGCTCAATGAACAAACAATGTGCAAAAATATGGCTTGAATTCTTGGTTTGAAGTTTGGTTTAAAATCTGAACTCTATTTGCTTGCATTCCAAGAAATCTCATTTCTTCTTTCACTTCATGAGTTTGCTTTGCTCTGAGTGCTTTATGTTTCATTGGCTATCTGCTTATATTATATTATCACTGTTTTTCAGGATGTCAGATAAAGGAAAAGCCATATCCACCACTTCCAAAAAGAGGAAGCGCTCCAAGACCTCTACCCCCTCACTGTATGCTAACTATGCAAAGAACCCGCTGAATGATGAAGATATAGAAAATCAGTCACTTCCATCCACTGATTCAATCAAATTCCCCAACCTCTACTGCGAGCTACGCTTCTCCCGTTATACAAAGAAAAACCTGAACATTGAGAAGAAGCTGAATCTTCCCAATGACGTGAGGCGTGCCATAAACGCCCGTATTTCAGAGTTGGGGTTGGATTTCGTTGATAGGGACCTAGGAAGGATTAACGTTTCGTGGGTTAAAGAGTTTTATTGTAACTTCTTCCGAGTGAACTTGGAATCAGTGCACGTAAGGGGTAAAGAAATTATGATCACTGAAGAGGCTATAGCGGATGCACTGCTTTGCAGAGTTGGTACTCCTGAGACTTGTGCCTATCAGCAGGTAGATGTGGCTATCCTTTCGATGACCTTTGACTATGAGGCGCTTAATGATGACAAGTCATCTTAGCCTAGTTTCACTAGTCTTTTTCCTTTGTTTTCATTTAGTTTTATGCACTTTCTTAAACCACAAGTAAGCCAATTGGGTGGAATTTCATGTTTCCTTAGATTCAATCAACTATGGATGAATTGATGCATTTTCATGAGTTTTATGCCATAATTGCTTATATGACAAGAAAAAGAATAACTCTCATGATTAGAGCATAGCTTTGATGCAATTTTTGGTTGATGATAGGTAGAAGAAAGCTTGGAAGAAGGTTGAGGAAAAGGGTGATAGCAAGAGGCAAGAGGAAGGACTCACGTTTGAGCCAAAGTTTGCCTCAAACTTGGGCTCAAACGTGAGGAAGAGTGCAACCACACCCTGGAGAAGAGCCAACGTTTGCGCCAACGTTTGCCTCAAACGTTGAGACAAATGTTGGCTGAAGAAGGAGCAAGGGAGGGCAACGTTTGCGCCAACGTTTGCCTCAAATGTGAGGTCAAACGTTGGCGCCAAAAAGAAGAGAAAGAGCACTCCTGGGCATGGCAACGTTTGAGCCAACGTTTGCCTCAAACATGAGGTCAAACGTTGGCTACATTTTGGCAAGGAAGAGCAAGCAAAAGCACCCCTGAAGCAAGCCAACATTTGCGCCAACGTTTGCCTCAAACGTGAGGTCAAACATTGGCGCCATTTTAACATGAAGAAGAGTCCATGATTTATGAGTAATTGAGCCACGTTTGCACCAACATTTGCCTCAAACGTTGGGCCAAACGTTGGCCAAAAAGAGAGCATGAGGAGATCCACGTTTGAGCTCACGTTTGACCTCAAATGTTGAGCCAAACGTGGATGACAGCATCTTGACCTAGCTGCATAATTTTACACAAGTGACGTTTGAGTCAACGTTTGCCTCAAACGTTGACTCAAACGTGAATGGTTCATGGCCCGGTTCACTAATGGATTTCTTCCCAACACCAAGAGCAATCAACGGAGGCCACTATCAACCCAATTCCATCAAGACTAAAGGCCCAATTCAAGGCTTAATGATCATTTGAAGAAAGTGTATAAATAGCTTAGGATTTGAAGTTTTAGAGAGCTTTTCGTTTAGAGTTTTCTTTAAGAATTTTCATAGTATTCACAGTAGAGAACTTTTGGGTTTTGAGCTATTTGGAGATTTAGAGTCTTGGGTGTTGAAGAATTGAGGAAATTCTGTCTCAATCTCACCTTGAGATCTCTTTCTGTTTCTTTCACTGCACCATTGGAGAATTGAGATTTGAATCCAAGTTTTCTTCTGTTTTGATTTCTAATCTCTTGCAATTGAATTCTAAATTTAGATCTAAGAAGGCAGTGAGATCTAGACTTGGTTATCTAGTCTCTTGATTCCTGAGATCTACATCTTTCAATTTCAATTTCCTTGCTACATTGCTACACCAAGTTTATTTTCATTTGCATTTAAGATCCTGTTTAATTGAATCTATCTTCTACGTTTCTGTTTGTTGAGATTTACTGTTTTCTTGTTTAATTTTTGCAATCCCACATCCCTGACCCATTTACAATTCAAGCCATTTACGTTTCTTGCACTCTAAGATTCTGCAATTTACATTTCTTGCGTACTAACTTTCTGCCATTTAATTTCTTGTTCTTTAAGTTTCAGCACTTTTATTTTCTGTTCTCTTTAATTTCTTGCAATTTACCCCTCTCCCTTTATTTTTCATGTAATTTAATTTCTGTTAATCACAAATTACTCAACCAACACTTGATCCGCTTGACTAAATCAACCACTAAACTAAAATTGCTCAATCCTTCAATCCTTGTGGGATCGACCTCACTCCCGTGAGTTTTATTACTTGATGCGACCCGGTACACTTGCCGGTGAGTTTTATGTCGGATCGTTTTCCGCACATCAAGTTTTTAGCGCTGTTGCCGGGGATTGAATAGATTGACAATGATTAAGTGAGGTGGTAGTTTAGATCAAGCACTTTTTCTTTTCTGTTTCTCTAATTTTTGACTGACACACTAACTGTTTGAAATTTTGCTTAAACTAAACTTCATTCTAGCAATAGATTGAAGTGTTACTGGTGGTGTTTCTTTTGTTTTGTTTGCATGTCAGGTACAGGGAGATCCATTCCTGTTTTATCTGAAACTGACCAGAGAACTCTTAGAAGGTTAAGAAGAGCTGAAAGAGGGAAAAATATTGTTGGAGAGGAAGAATCTGAGGAAAAATATCACGAGATGGAAGGAGATCCATCTAATCCAGGAGGAGGGGTTAACAATAACCCACAGCAGAGGAGAGTACTGGCCTCCTATACCTTTGCAAATGCTAGACACTGTGGAAGCAGCATTCTCACCCCTAATGTCAATGCAAATAACTTTGAGCTGAAGCCACAACTCATCACATTGGTCCAAAACAACTGCTTCTCAAAACAACTACTCCAACCCCAGCCATTATCAATCCAATAACCAACCCACCAACCAAAATGTCTACCATCCACCATCCATACCTCACAACCCACCACAAGCATCACCAGAATCTCAAAGAATCACTAACTTGGAAACCTTGATGGACAAGATGTGGAAACACCAAGAAATGACAACCAAGAACCATGAAGCTTCCATGAAGAGCTTAGAGAGGCAGATTGGGCAAATCTCTAAACAGATTTCTATTGAGAAACCTTCAAGCTCACTTTTGAGTGACACCATTCCTAATCCAAAAGAAGAGTACAAAGCTATACAATTACAGAGTGGAAAAACATTGATAGACAACAACAAGGAGGTAACCAAGAAGCCTTTGGATAGCAACAAAGAACCATCAGAGAAAGGGGAAGCTAGCAATGAGGACATGACAACAAGAAGAAATGTCCCAGAGAAACTCAAAGAGAAAGACAACCAGCCACATAGTTCAAAGGAAGTAATTCAAGGACAGCAGCAAGGGGTAAAGATCAGTACACCTCCACTACCATACCCTCAGAGGTTCAACAAAGAAACCAAGGATCAACACTTCCGCAAGTTCTTGGAAACTTTCAAGAAGCTGGAAATCAACATTCCCTTGGCTGAAGCATTGGAACAGATGCCCTTATATGCCAAGTTCTTGAAGGAACTCATTAACAAGAAAAGAAGTTGGCTGGAGAAGGAAACTATACTTCTCACTGAAGAATGTAGCGCGGTGCTTCAAAAGGGAATCCCACCGAAGCTTAAAGATCCAGGAAGTTTTGTAGTTGCTTGCACCATAGGCAACATGACATTAGACAAGGCTCTTTGTGATCTCAGAGCTAGCATCAACCTAATGCCCCTGTCTATGATGAGGAAGCTTGCTATAGAAGAACTCAAACCCACCAGGATGTTACTAGTCATGGCTGACAGATCGATCAAGACACCCAATGGAATTGTGGAAAACCTGCTGGTGAAGGTTGGGGAGTTTATTTTTCCAGCAGATTTTGTAATTTTGGATACTGAGGAGGAAGGAAACAATTCAATCATTTTGGGAAGGCCATTTCTAGCCACAACAAGAGCCATCATTGATGTAGAAAAAGGAGAGATGATCTTCAGGGTCCACAATGAACAAATGGTCATAAACGTTTTCAAGTCAATGCAACACATCCCTGAGCAAGAGAATTACATGAGAGTGGATATGATAGAGAGTTTGGTGGAAGAAATGTTGGAAGATAATCCTCAAGAGCAAGAAGAAAATCAAGAGACAACAGAGGAACAAGTAGCCGAGATGTCTACTGAGCAAGAGGAAAAACAAGACAAGAAGGAAGAAGTACGAAAACAAGAACTAAAGCCACTACCCAACCATCTCAAATATGCATTCCTGGGTGCATCAGAGAGCTTCCCAGTGATCATCAATTCGTCATTAACAAAAAAGGAAGAAGGAGAACTTCTTGATGTACTCAAAGCTCACAAAGACACTTTAGGATGGACCATTGACGACCTGAGAGGCATCAGCCCTGCAGTATGTATGCATAAGATCCTCTTGGAAGATAACTCCAAGCCAGTAGTTCAACCTCAAAGGAGGCTAAATCCCACGATGAAGGAAGTTGTCCAGAAGGAAGTAATGAAGTTGTGGAATGCGGGGATAATCTTCCCAATATCCGACAGCTCATGGGTAAGCCCAGTCCAAGTTGTACCAAAGAAAGGAGGAATGACGGTCATCACCAATGAGAAGAATGAGTTAATCCCTACTAGAACAGTGACTGGGTGGAGGATGTGCATAGACTATAGAAGATTGAATGACGCCACCAGAAAAGATCATTTTCCTCTCCCATTCATTGATCAGATGCTGGAAAGATTGGCCGGCCATGCCTATTATTGCTTCTTGGACGGATATTCTGGGTATAATCAGATCGTGGTGGACCCCAAGGATCAAGAGAAGACTGCCTTTACATGCCCATTTGGAGTCTTTGCATACATGAGGATGTCCTTTGGGCTTTGTAACGCCCCAGCCACATTTCAAAGGTGTATGCTCTCCATCTTCTCTGATATGGTCGAAAAGTTTCTAGAGGTCTTCATGGACGACTTCTCTATTTTTGGTGACAATTTCAATACTTGCCTGAAACATCTAACTCTCGTCTTGAAACGGTGCCAAGAAACTAATTTGGTTTTGAACTGGGAGAAATGCCATTTCATGGTGCCCGAAGGGATTGTTCTTGGTCACAAAGTTTCAAGAAAAGGGATAGAAGTTGACAAGGCAAAAGTGGAAATCATAGAGAAACTCCCTCCACCAACTAATGTGAAATCTGTTAGAAGTTTCTTGGGGCATGCAGGATTTTATAGAAGGTTTATCAAGGATTTTTCTAAAATAGCTAAACCTTTGAGTAATCTACTTATGATTGATATTCCTTTTGTTTTTGATGAAAAGCCAGCATGCCTTTGAAACTTTAAAAAACAGGCTCACAACAGCACCAATCATCACACCCCCAAATTGGGAACTACCTTTTGAACTCATGTGTGATGCAAGTGACATTGCAATTGGTGCTGTGCTTGGACAAAAGAAGGGAAACTTGCATCACGTCATATATTATGCAAGTAAAGTATTGAATGAAGCTCAAAAAAATTACACCACAACAGAGAAGGAATTGTTGGCTGTGGTTTATGCATTTGATAAGTTCAGATCATACTTGATAGGATCCAAAATTGTGGTTTATACTGATCACGCTTCCATTAAGTACTTAATGTCAAAACAGGATGCTAAGCCAAGACTTATCAGGTGGATATTACTCTTACAAGAATTTGATATTGAAATAAAGGACAGGAAGGGCACTGAAAACCAAGTTGCCGATCATTTATCAAGACTACCACAAGAAACAATCCAAGAAGCCTCACAGCCTGTGAATGAAAGCTTCCCAGATGAACATTTGCTGCAGATTCAACAAGCACCTTGGTTTGCTGACATAGCAAACTACAAAGTAGGAAGGAAGATACCTCAAGAATTATCTAAGCAACAAGTGAAGAAGTTAATCAAAGAAGCAAGAAAGTTCTTGTGGGATGAACCTTTCCTGTTCAAGACATGCTCTGATGGAGTAATTAGGAGATGTGTTCCTGAGAGTGAAATAAGAAATATACTGTGGCATTGTCATGGCTCAGCCTATGGTGGACATTTTGGGCTAGAAAGAACAGCTGCAAAGATACTACAGAGCGGGTTCTATTGGCCAACTATCTTCAAAGATGCTAGAGAATTCGTTCACCAATGCAACGAATGCCAGAGAACAGGAGGCCTGACAAGAAGGAATGAGATGCCTCAAAACTTCATTCTGGAAGTGGAATTATTTGATTTATGGGGTATTGATTTCATGGGACCTTTCCCCCCTTCCTATTCTTTCAGATATATTTTGGTGGCAATAGAATACGTCTCAAAGTGGGTGGAAGCCATAGCCACAACCACCTGTGATGCACAAATTGTCCTTCAATTCCTTAAGAAGCACATTTTCACAAGATATGGGGTTCCCAAGGGTCTTGTGAGTGACGGTGGTAGCCATTTTTGCAACAAACAGATGGAGAAGCTCCTCCATAAATATGGGGTGATTCATAAAGTAGCCACGCCATATCACCCCCAGACCAATGGACAGGCTGAATTGGCAAATCGGGAACTGAAGAAGATTCTGGAAAAGACAGTAGGAAGTTCAAGAAAAGATTGGGCTTGAAAGCTGGAGGATGCACTCTGGGCATACAGGACAGCTTTCAAAACTCCCATCGAGAAGTCACCCTTTTAGCTATTATATGGCAAATCATGTCACCTCCCTGTGGAGCTTGAACACAAAGCTTTTTGGGCTACTAAACTCCTAAACCTTGACTCTGAAGCAGCAGGAGAGAAAAGGTTGTTGCAGCTAAATGAGCTGGATGAATTTAGGCTAGAAGCCTATGAAAGTGCCAAGATATATAAGGAAAAAGCTAAGAGGTGGCATGACAAGAAGGTCATGAAGAAAGAATTCAAACCAGGGCAGCAAGTACTTTTGTACAACTCACGGCTCAAGATATTCCCTGGCAAGCTCAAATCTAAGTGGACTGGTCCATATTTGATAACCAAGGTTTTTCCCTATGGAAGTATTGAATTACTAGATGAAGCAACAAAGAGTCAATTCACAGCAAATGGTCACAGAGCAAAACTGTACTTAGGAGGACATTGGGACAAGGAAAAAGAGGTCCAGAGCTTACAACATCCTTGAAGCAAAAATTGAAGAATGTCAAGCTAGTGACATTAAAAGAGCGCTTGTTGGGAGGCAACCCAACCTGAGGTAGTCATTTTCTTTTAATAATAGTTCAATAAAAAGATTAAGTGGATTCACCTGCAGTGCAACGAGCTAAGTTTGGTGTCACACATCAAAACAATTTAAAGGAGAATGAAAGATTTTAAGTTTGGTGTTCCACCAAAAATCTAGTTTAAAAACACATTCTCACTTTCTGCATGAAGGGCTGCTAGTTCCAAGCAATCAGATGAATCATTTAATCATTGTTTATTTCTACTTTGTAGTTTTATTATTTTTAGCTAAGACACTAGGAATTCACATATGATCAACTCGATGCATCAAAGGTAGTGGCAAGGGACTAAGTTTGGTGTTCACACACACCAAAGTAAGTTCAAAAGCCCACAAGAAGGTCCTGCACACTAACTAGTTATCTAAGGGCTTGAGAAACAAGTAACTTCCCTTTAATTCTGCAGGGATTCAAACACTTTCTCGGGAGGACTTCACACCATCAGTTGAGAGTAAGAAGAAGAAGCCACCAAAAGGTTGTATTGACACTTAACTCCATCAACATGCAATTTTTCAAAATTTAAAGTTTGAATATGCCTATCTTAGCAGTAACTGTTAGTTCAGTAGTTGTGCATCTTGAATATTATTGTCAATAAGTAAGCTAGTCTAAATGTGTGCTTGTGTGTTTACTTTCACTTAACTAATGCATGCTTTGTCCCCTGCATCTTTTCAATTCAATAAAAGAAATGTTTGAAGCATGAAGTAAGATGGTTCATTGTTAGCTAAGTCAAATAATAGTAAGTGGTGGCATGTATGTGTGATTGTGTGGCAACTTATTATTAGTGAATAAAAGGAATAGATTGTTCTCCTTTTAAGAAGAAAGTAGTTCACTGTCTATGAATCTCAACAAAATAAAAGTCCTTGGGTGAAAAGAAAAACAAAAAGAGAAGAGAAAAAGCCAAAAGTGGCAACAGAATAAAAGAAAAATAAAGAGAAACAAAGCTAGACACCAATAGTTTGAACATCAGAATATATGCCTGTGGTGTCTTTGTACTAGGATCTGCTTGGATTATTAAGTTCTTTGGAGTGCATTAACACTTGGTAACTTGGGTTGACTAACCCGGGATTATCAACTGAAAGTCCACTATCAAGAGCAACCTAGCTACAAGACATTTAGTAACCCAAAGAGGTGCTGGGCATCAATGTTCTAAGAAGGGATGTGAGCCAAGTGTCTAAAGTGAATAATGTGTCAAGCATAAACAAAGAAAAGAGCTTGTTACACATGACACTGAACTAAAGCTTATAAAGTAAAAATTCAGTAAACAGGGACACGGGAATAATGAGAGGTCATAGCAGTGTCTTGCTTGATGCTTAGAGAGAACTTTCTAGGCCTACTTGTCAATAAGAAGTGAGTAGTTACATATCTGCATAAAACCCCATGAGCTACCAATAACACTCTGCTAACATGAGCATTCTCTTTTGTTTTCATTCTTTCTTCTTAATAATTCTGTTCTTGCTTAGGGACAAGTAAGCTTTAAGTTTGGTGTTGTGATGACAAGTCATCTTAGCCTAGTTTCACTAGTCTTTTTACTTTGTTTTTATTTGGTTTTATGCACTTTCTTAAGCCACAAGTAAGCCAATTGGGTGGAATTTCATGTTTCCTTAGATTCAATCAACTATGGATGAATTGATGCATTTTCATGAGTTTTATGCCATAATTGCTTATATGACAAGAAAAAGAATAACTCTCATGATTAGAGCATAGCTTTGATGCAAATGTTGGTTGATGATAGGTGGAATAAAGCTTGGAAGAAGGTTGCAAGAAGTTAAGGAAAAGGGTGATAGCAAGAGGCAAGAGGAAGGACTCACGTTTGAGCCAAAGTTTGCCTCAAACTTGGGCTCAAACGTGAGGAAGAGTGCAACCACACCCTGGAGAAGAGCCAATGTTTGCGCCAACGTTTGCCTCAAATGTTGAGGCAAACGTTGGCTGAAGAAGGAGCAAGGGAGGGCAACGTTTGCGCCAACGTTTGCCTCAAACGTGAGGTCAAACGTTGGCGCCAAAAAGAAGAGAAAGAGCACTCCTGGGCATGGCAACGTTTGAGCCAATGTTTGCCTCAAACGTGAGGTCAAATGTTGGCTACATTTTGGCAAGGAAGAGCAAGCAAAAGCACCCCTGAAGCAAGCCAACGTTTGTGCCAACATTTGCCTCAAACGTGAGGTCAAACGTTAGCGCCATTTTAGCATGAAGAAGAGTCCATGATTTATGAGTAATTGAGCCACGTTTGCGCCAACGTTTGCCTCAAACGTTGGGCCAAACGTTGGCCAAAAAGAGAGCATGAGGAGATCCACGTTTGAGCTCACGTTTGACGTCAAACGTTGAGCCAAACGTGGATGACAGCATCTTGGCCTAGCTGCATAATTTTACACAAGTGACGTTTGAGTCAATGTTTGCCTCAAACGTTGACTCAAACGTGAATAGTTCATGGCCCGGTTCACTAACAGATTTCTTCCCAACACCAAGAGCAATCAACGGAGGCTACTATCAACCCAATTCCATCAAGACTAAAGGCCCAATTCAAGGCTTAATGATCATTTGAAGAAAGTGTATAAATAGCTTAGGATTTGAAGTTTTAGAGAGCTTTTTCTTTTAGAGTTTTCTTTAAGAATTTTCATAGTATTCACAGTAGAGAACTTTTATGTTTTGAGCTATTTGGAGATTTAGAGTCTTGGGTGTTGAAGAATTGAGGAAATTCTGTCTCAATCTCACCTTGAGATCTCTTTCTGTTTCTTTCACTGCAGCATTGGAGAATTGAGATTTGAATCCAAGTTTTCTTCTGTTTTGATTTCTAATCTCTTGCAATTGAATTCTAAATTTGGATTTAAGAAGGCAGTGAGATCTAGACTTGGTTATCTAGTCTCTTGAGTCCTGAGATCTACATCTTTCAATTTCAATTTCCTTGCTACATTGCTACACCAAGTTTATTTTCATTTGCATTTAAGATCCTGTTTAATTGAATCCATCTTCTACATTTCTGTTTGTTGAGATTTACTGTTTTCTTGTTTAATTTTTGCAATCCCACATCCCTGACCCATTTACAATTCAAGCCATTTACGTTTCTTGCACTCTAAGATTCTGCAATTTACATTTCTTGCGTACTAAGTTTCTGCCATTTAATTTCTTGTTCTTTAAGATTCAGCACTTTTATTTTCTGTTCTCTTTAATTTCCTGCAATTTACCCCTCTCCCTTTATTTTTCATGCAATTTAATTTCTGTTAATCACAAATCACTCAACCAACACTTGATCCGCTTGACTAAATCAACCACTAAACTAAAATTGCTCAATCCTTCAATCCTTGTGGGATCGACCTCACTCCCGTGAGTTTTATTACTTGATGCGACCCGGTACACTTGCCGGTGAGTTTTGTGTCGGATCGTTTTCCGCACATCACTTAAGCGCGTGATTGCTACACTAGATGCTCCTTGGGTGATGGATGCGAACAACAAGAAGCCCAAAGGGATGCTATCTGCATATCTATCTAGAGAGGCTAGGACCTGGCAGCAGATCTTCGCCCACTACGTCCTGCCTACCACTCACTTCTCAGAGATCCCGATGGATATGATGACTCTGATTGGGTGTGTCATGGAAAGGAAAGAAGTGTATTTCCCACGGCTGATTAGGCATAGCATGTGGAGAGCTCATATCCGTGGCTTGCTACCGTTTCCTACGCTGGTTACCAGCTTGGCTGAGCTGGCTGATGTCCCGTGGGAGGACGATGACGCGACACCACCACCCCCAGTGATGATGAAAAGTAAGTTACTATTCCATGGGGTGGATGGGTGCACGAGAAGCCCTCGACTAGACGTCGCTCTTGGGCTAGAGTGGCAGTTGAGGTAGCCGGACCTTCTTCCTCCACATCAGCAGCATTCTTACCACCACCACCACCAGTACCTGAGCCAACTTATCTGTTGGTGCGGCACATGCTTCGCTTCATGGTGCGCTTCGAGTGTCGTGTCATGCGACGTCTTGATCGCCTAGACCAGGTGTTTGCGTCACAGGGCATTGAGCTTCCTCCACTCCCAGACTCTCCCGCCTCTGACGAGCAGGACCAGGAAGAGGAGCATACTGAGGAGCTAGTACATCAGGAGGCACCACCAGAGACACAGACCACCGCTGAGGTCCAGCAGCCTCCTGAGGTCCAGCATGACATTCCTGAGCCACAGCCAGTGCCACCTCCAATTCCACAGCCCGAGCCTGAGCATGAGCCACAGCCTGGTGCGATTGTTGACCCCCATCCCGAGTTTCAGGAGTAGCATCGAGGATGATACTTAATTCTAAAGTGTGGGGAGGTCACCGCTCGTGACCGGTGTTTGCATTCATGTGGTGAATTTTCAGATTTTTATTTCTACTCGCTACTACTTTATTTTGTTTTATTCCGCACTTTATGTTTTAGATCATTTTGGGATTACTGTACATATTTGTGCCATTGTAGATACTCTTATTTTGGTTGTTGCACACTCTTAGTATATATATA
Source organism: Arachis ipaensis (assembly GCF_000816755.2). Classification (NCBI taxonomy): domain Eukaryota; kingdom Viridiplantae; phylum Streptophyta; class Magnoliopsida; order Fabales; family Fabaceae; genus Arachis; species Arachis ipaensis. The sequence goes on from NC_029789.2 coordinate 35,624,159, forward strand.
TTTTGCATCTTGGTTGTGTTTTGCATCCTAGTTGTTGATTGTGATTAGAAAATTAATGGATTACTAAAAATCTAGTTAACCCTTTCTATGAGAAATGTGTTTTGATTGAAAAAGGGGTAAACTAGGAGAATTTTTTTTTAATCTCAATATTGCATTAGAATAAGCCTAATCAATATGATGAAAATTTCCAAGAAACTCATTTTTAGAATACTACCCTAATTGGTTGAATTTTTTTTTTTAGAACTTGCTTGAGTTATACACGTTGTGGATCATGTTTTGAGCAAAGAACACAAGCATGTGAGATTTGAGCCTAATTATGTGGTTACATCATATATAACCACTTATTTTCATTCTTGTGTGCATTATTTTCCTCCTATGATTGTAATCTTTGATTTGTTTAAGTCTATATGTCCATTATTTTGTGTATACATACATTTGTATGATTGAGGCCATTGTTCAAATAACTCACTTACCCAAATAGCCTACCTTTTATCTTCCATTGTTAGCCGATTTTGAGCCTACGCTTAACCCACTTATTCTTAATTGTAGCACATTACAAGCCTAAGTGAAAAACAATAAATATCCCTTAATTTGGATCTTTGATTAGCTTAGGCTAGTGAGAGTGTACATCATTTAATTTTGGGAGAGTTGGGAACATTGGGTAGAGATAAAAGTGTGATTTTGTATTTGTGTTGAAAATCTTGAGAATTGGGAATATACTCATGTATTAATCATGTGTAAACCATATGCATTGATGTTCTTGTATATATTTTAGTCCAAAAAAAAATTTACAATAAAAAGGGAACAAAAGAATGCCCCAAAACAAGGTTCAATAAAAGTCAATGCATATGAGTGGTGATCAAAAAGAGAATACATGAGTGTGTGAAAAGTGAAGAATGGATGGCTAGGTTTGTTTAGAATTGTTTAGGTTGTCATACGTTAGGCGGGAAGTTTAAGTTAATCAAAGATTCAAATTTCAAGCTCACTTGACCATATGCATCCTACCTTGACCTAGCCCCATTACAACCTACGGGAAAGCCCTCATGATATTTGTGTGCATGCATAAAGTAATTGTTGATTGTTAGATGAAAAACAAATCTTAGAAAGCATGATTAAGGGAGAATTGAGTGAATCAACCCTATATACTTGAGTGCTTAGAGCGGATACACATCCGGCGAGGGTTCGATCGCTCAATTACATGTTTCCACTCTTTTCTTGCAAGTTTATGAACTTTTTCAATAATTCAATCCAATTGTGGTTTGCTTGATTGCTAATACTTTAGCCCTTGTGCTTATATGCGTATTCTTGGAGGTTGATTTATTTTGATTAAGCCATTGCATCATGTAGATAGATTGCATTTAGTAGTTGCACTGAATAAATGTTAATACCCTTTTGCTTCTTCTTGATTTTAGCATGAGGACATGCTTAGTTTAAGTGTGGGGAGATTTGATAAACCCCGATTTCGTGATTTATCTTGTGCTTATTTTGGGAGATTTTGTCACTTTTTCTCACATTTATTCAATGAAATAGCATGATTTTGTAATTCCCCCTTGAATTTTGCTTAAGTGTAAAAACATGCTTTTTAGGCCCTAAATTGGTGATTTTTATTTCACTTTAATTCCATTCGATGCCTTGATGTGTTTGGTGAGTGATTTCAGGTCCATAAGGCAAGTATTGGATGGAAGAAATGAGGAGAAAAGCATACTCAAAGGGGGAATGCATGGAGAAACAAGGATTGGGATTTCACCAAAGGACGCGCACGCGCACCAGGCGCGCACGTGCAGAAGTGATTTCACCAAAGGACGCGCACGCGTACATATCGCGTCCGCGCGGATTGAGAATTTGACATCGACGCACACGCGCACATGGCGCGCACGCGCCGATATCCTCACGTGGCCCACTTGAAGGCAAAACGCTGGGGGCGATTTCTGAGTTACCCAGGCCCAAATCCAACTTGTTTCTGAGTGTATTTCATGCAGAATTGAAGTCCAAGCAAAGGGGGAGCAATTAGTTTTAGCCAACATGATCCTTTAGTTAGTTTTCTAGAGAGAGAAGCTCCCTCTTCTCTCTAAAATTAGGTTAGGATTAGGTTAGATTATTTCAATTTCATGTTTGAATGCTAGGTTTCATCTTGTTCTTTGATAATTTCTCAATTCTACATCTTGACCCTCTTAGGTTTTTTTATGCCAATTCCTCATTTTGCTCTCTTTTGTGATGATGACTCATTTGGATTTATTTACATTTAATGCAATTTGATGTTGATATTTTCCTACTTGATGAATTGAGTTGTGATCTCACTTTTCTTGCAATCAATAGTGATATACTTTGATATTCTTGCATTTTATGATGTTGATTCTTATTGCACTCCAAGTGTTCGATGAAATGTTCTCTTTAGTTCTTGAGTAGCTTTATCAACTCTTGGCCTAAGCCAAGGGACTTGAGTGATCTTGAGTTTTTGGACGTAATGGATTTGGTAATTTGAGAACCCTGTGTGATCAATTTGAAGCTCATTGACGCTAACCCACTACTAAGCTAATTAGTAGATAGGTTAGGACTTATGGGTGGATGTGATTAGGCCTATTTGACATACTTCCGGTCTAGGAGTAAATGTTACGTACTTAAGGCTTCGAGAAGTAGACTTAATGGTTGGCCTTTCATAATTATCAATAGTCAGTTTGTTAACTGGGATGGTGACCTCAAGTACCCAAGTCTTAGCCAAGAGTTTCTTATTTTGCTTTCTTTACTTACTCGCTCAAATTACTTTCTTGCCATCTCATAAATAAAACCCCTCTCTTTTTACCCCATCATAGCTAATACACATGCAGTCCATTGCATCCTATGGAGATGACCCGGAGTCTAAATACTTCGGTTAATTTTTATTTGGGGTTTGTTATTCGTGACAACTCACTCAAATTTATTTTTGCATGAACGAACTCTTGTTTGGTTTAGAAACTATACTTTACAACGAGAACTCATTCATTTGTGAATTCTAAACCATCAAAAGTTCGTTCGTCACCTGATCTGGAGGAACCAGAGATAACGGAAGAACCTCTGAAAACTCCTCAGGAAGAGGAGATGCCTCCTAAACCCGAACTCAAACCACTACCACCATCCCTGAAATATGTATTTCTGGGAGAGGATGACACTTTTCCTGTGATCATAAGCTCTGCCTTAGAGCCACAGGAAGAGAAAGCACTACTTCAGGTGCTAAAGACACATAAGACAGCTCTTGGGTAGTCCATAAGTGACCTTAAGGGCATTAGCCCAGCCAGATGCATGCACAAGATCCTATTGGAGGATGATGCTAAGCCAGTGGTTCAACCACAGAGGCGGTTAAATCTGGCCATGAAGGAAGTGGTGCAGAAAGAGGTCACTAAATTACTAGAGGCTGGGATTATTTATCCTATCTCTGATAGCCCTTGGGTGAGCCTTGTCCAAGTCGTCCCAAAGAAGGGAGGTATGACAGTGATTCATAATGAAAAAAATGAACTGGTTCCTACAAGAACAGTTAAAGGGTGGCGTATGTGTATTGACTACAGAAGGCTCAATACAGCCACCAGAAAGGATCATTTTTCTTTACCATTCATAGACCAGATACTAGAGAGACTAGCAGGTCATGAATACTACTGCTTTCTGGATGGCTATTCAGGTTACAACCAAATTGCAGTAGATCCTCAAGACTAAGAGAAAACAGCATTCACATGTCCATCTGGAGTATTTGCCTATAGAAGGATGTCATTTGGTCTGTACAATGCACTTGCAACCTTTCAGAGATACATGCTCTCTATCTTCTCTGATATGGTGGAGAAATTTCTGGAAGTCTTCATGGATGACTTCTCAGTATTTGGAGATTCATTCAGCTCCTGTCTTGATCATCTAGCACTTGTTCTGAAAAGGTGCCAAGAGACTAACCTGGTTTTAAACTGGGAAAAATGTCACTTTATGGTGACTGAAGGAATTGTCTTTGGGTATAAAATTTTGAACAAAGGGATAGAGGTCGATCAAGCTAAGGTAGAGGTAATTGAAAAATTACCACCTCCCACCAATGTTAAGGCAATCAGAACCTTTCTGGGACATGCAGAATTCTACAGGAGGTTTATAAAGGATTTTTCAAAAATCACAAAACCTCTGAGTAATCTGCTAGCTGCTGATACACCATTTGTCTTTGACATAGCGTGTTTGCAGGCCTTTGAGGCCCTGAAGGCTAAGCTGGTCACAGCACCTGTCATTTTTGCACCAGACTGGACATTACCATTCGAATTAATGTGTGATGCCAGTGACCATGCTATTGGTGCAGTATTAGGATAAAGGCATAACAAGCTTCTGCACATCATTTAATATGCCAGTCGTGTTCTAAATGACGCACAGAAGAATTACACAACCACAGAAAAAGAGCTGCTTGCAGTGGTTTATGCCATTGACAAGTTTAGATCCTATTTAGTAGGATCAAAAGTGATTGTGTACACTGACCATGCTACTCTTAAATATCTACTCACAAAGCAGGATTCAAAACCCATGCTCATAAGATGGGTGTTGCTTCTGCAAGAGTTTGATATAGAAATAAGAGACAGAAAAGGGACAGAGAACCAGGTAGCTGATCACCTGTCTCGGATAGAACAAGTAGCAGGGGCGTCCCTCCCTCCTACTGAGATCTCTGAGACCTTTCCGGATGAGCAACTCTTTGCCATTCAGGAAGCACCATGGTTTGCAGACATTACAAACTATAAAACTGTGAAATTCATACCCAAGGAGTACAGCAGGCAGCAAACGAAAAAATTAATTTCTGATGCAAAGTACTACTTGTGGGATGAGCCATATCTATTTAAGAGATGTGCAGACGAAGTAATCTATAGATGTGTACCTAGAGAAGAGGCACAGAAGATCCTATGGCACTGCCATGGATCACAATATGGAGGACATTTCGGAGGTGAGCGAACAGCCACTAAGGTCCTCCAATGTGGCTTCTACCGGCCTACTCTCTATAGAGATTCCCAAGAGTTTGTGCGTAACTGTGACAGTTGCCAGAGAGCTGGTAACCTGCCTTATGGTTATGCCATGCCTCAACAAGGGATCTTAGAGATTGAGTTGTTTGATGTATGGGGTATTGACTTCATGGGACCTTTTCCACCATCATACTCAAACACTTACATTCTGGTGGCAGTAGACTATGTATCCAAGTGGGTAGAGGCAATTGTAACACCCACTAATGATACTAAGACAGTACTGAAGTTCCTCCAGAAGCATATCTTCAGCAGATTTGGTGTCCCCAGAATACTAATCAGTGATGGAGGAACTCATTTCTGCAATAAACAGCTTGACTCTGCTCTGGTCCGATATGGAATTATCCATAAAGTGGCAACTCCATATCATCCACAGACAAATGGGTAGGCTGAAGTCTCAAATAGAGAACTAAAATGAATCCTGGAACGGACTGTAAGTACCCGTAGAAAGGATTGGGCAAGGAGTCTGGATGATGCTCTATGAGCATACAGAACTGCATTCAAAACTCCTATAGGGACCTCTCCATACCAGCTTGTGTATGGAAAAGCCTGTCACCTGCCAGTGGAACTGGAACACAAGGCCTACTGGGCAACCAGATTCCTAAATCTTGATGCCAAGTAAGCTAGAGAGAAAAGATTGCTCCAGTTGAATGAGCTAGAGGAATTCAGACTCAATGCTTTCGAAAATGCAAAAATTTACAAAGAGAAAGCAAAAAGATGGCATGACAAGAAACTGTCATCCAGAGTCTTTGAAACAGGACAGAAGGTTTTGCTGTTTAACTCTAGGCTCAGACTGTTCCTTGGAAAATTAAAATTCCGGTGGAGGGGACCATATGTGATCACAAGTGTGTCACCATATGGATATGTAGAGCTTCAGGATGCTGACTCTGACAAAAAGTTCATTGTTAATGGACAGAGAGTCAAACATTATCTTGAAAACAATGTTGAGCAAGAATGCTCAAAACTGATACTAGACTAAAGCTCAGTAACAGTCCAGCTAAAGACAGTAAAGAAGCGCTTATTGGGAGGCAACCCAATCTTATTTATCTATGTTAATTGCTTTTTCATTTCATTTTTCGTTGTTATTTTAAGTTTTCTTTAGGTTGATGATCATGTGGAGTCATAAAAATAGTTGTAGAATTAAAGCGGAATCAAAAATAGCATCAGAAATAGCACACCCTGGAGGACAGGCTTACTGGCGTTTAAACGCCAGTAAGGATAGCAGAATGGGCGTTTAACGCCCACGATGGTAGCATTCTGGGCGTTCAGAAAAATGCCCAGTAAAGAAGGATTCCTGGCATTTAACACCAGTCAGGGTATCTGGCTGGGCGTTAAACGCCCAAAGAGGTAGCCAAGTGGGCGTTAAACGCCAGAATGGATAGCATTTTGGGCGTTTAACGCCAGGATGACACAAGGGAGGTAATTTTGTTTCCAATTCGATTTTTTTAAATTTTTCATGTTTTAATTCATAATTTTTTTGCATCAAACATATTTTAAAACATTCATCTTCCAATTTCCATTTTCAAAAATTAATAATCTTTCCAACTCTTTTTAATTCTTTTCAATTCCTTCTAAAACGTTTTCAAAACTCACATATCTTTTCAAATTCTTTTCAATCTCTTTTTAATTTTTATTGCACACAATAATAAGTTTTCAAAATTAATTGCATCATTCTTCTTCTACTCCCTTCTATCTTATTTTACTCGAGGACGAGCAAATCTTTTAAGTTTAGTGTGGAAAAGCTCAGCTTCTTGCTTTCCATAACCACTAATGGCACCTAAGGCCAGAGAAACCTCTAGGAAGAAGAGCAACAAAGGCAAGGAAGAGACATAGAGGAGCTCAAGCACTCCATAAGATCTTCAAGAGGAAGAACTGGCCGCCATCACTAAGGTGGACCCGTTCTTTAATTTCCTTATTCTTATTTTTCTGTTTTTTTTTATTCCCATGCTTTATGTTTTATCTATGTTTGTGTCTTTATTACATGATCATTAGTATTTAGTGCCTATGCTTTAAAGTTATGAATGTCCTATGAATCCTTCACCTTTCTTAAATAAAAAATTTATTTTTACTTGAAAAAGAACAAGAAGTACATGAATTCCGAATTTTAAAATAGTTTAATTATTTTGATGTGGTGGCAATACTTTTTGTTTTTCTGAATGAATGCTTGAACAGTGCATATTTTTGATATTGTTGTTTATGAATGTTAAATTTGTTGGCTCTTGAAAGAATAATGAAAAAAAAGAGACATGTTATTGGTGATCTGAAAAATCGTAAAATTGATTCTTGAAGTAAGAAAAAGCAGTGAAAAACAAAGCTTGCAAAAAAAAATTTGGCGAAAAAAATATATAAAAAGAAAAAGAAAGAAAAGAAAGCAAGCAGAAAAAGCCAATAGCTCTTTAAACCAAAAGGCAAGAGCAAAAAGCTAATAACCCTTTAAACTAAAAGGCAAGGGTAAAAAGGATCCAAGGCTTTGAGCATTAATGGATAGGAGGGCCCAAAGGAATAAAATCCTGGCCTAAGCGGCTAAACCAAG
>NC_029789.2:35641683-35644241 GCF_000816755.2 Arachis ipaensis
CTGGCCTAAGCGGCTAAACCAAGTTGTCCCTAACCATGTGCTTGTGGCGTGAAGGTGTTAAGTAAAAAGTTTGAGACTGAGCGGTTAAAGTCGTGGTCCAAAGCAAAAAGAGTGTGCTTAAGAGCTCTAGACACCTCTAACTGGGGATTCTAGCAAAGCTGAGTCACAATATGAAAAGGTTCACCCAGTTATGTGTCTGTGGCATTTATGTATCCGGTGGTAATACTGGAAAACAAAATGCTTAGGGTCATGGCCAAGACTCATAAAGTAACTGTGTTCAAGAATCAACATAATGAACTAAGAGAATCAATAACACTATCTGAATTCTGAGTTCCTATAGATGCCAATCATTCTGAACTTCAAAAGATAAAGTGAGATGCCAAAACTGTTCAGAAGCAAAAAGCTACTAGTCCCGCTCATCTAACTAAAACTGATCATCATAGATGTTTTCGGAATTTATTGTATATTTTCTTCTTTTTATCCTATTTTGTTTTTAGTTGCTTTGGGACAAGCAACAATTTAAGTTTGGTGTTATGATGAGCGGATATTTTATACCCTTTTTGGCACTGTTTTTACATAGTTTTTAGTATGTTTTAGTTAGTTTTTAGTATATTTTTATTAGTTTTTAAATAAAAATCGCATTTCTAGACTTTACTATGAGTTTGTGTATTTTTCTGTGATTTCAGGTATTTTCTGGCTGAAATTGAGGGACTTGAGCAAAAATCTGATTCAAAGGCTGAAAAAGGACTGCAGATGCTGTTGGATTCTGACCTCCCTACACTCGAAATGGATTTTCTGGAGCTACAGAAGACCAATTGGCACGCTCTCAATTACGTTAGAAAGTAGACATCTTGGGCTTTCCAGCAATATATAATAGTCCATACTTTTCCCGAGTTTTGATAACGCAAACTGGCGTCTAAACACCAACTTTCTACCCTTTTTGGCGTTAAACGCCAGAACTGGCATAAAAGTTGGAGTTAAACGCCCAAACTGGCACAAAAGCTGGAGTTTAACGCTAGGAATAGCCTATGCACGTGAAAGCTTCAATGTTCAGCCCAAACACATACCAAGTGGGCCCCAAAAGTGGATTTCTGCACTATCTATCTTAACTTATTCATTTTTTGTAAACCTAGGTCACCAGTTTAGTATAAAAACCACTTTTAGAGATTCATTTTGTACCTCATAATATTTTACATCAGAACTTGTATTTTCTACAGCATGAGTCTCTAAACTTCATGGTTGTGGGTGAGGAGCTCTGCTGTGTCTCGATGGATTAATGCAATTACTACTGTTTTCCATTCAATCGTGCTTGTTTCTATTGTAAGATATTCACTCGCACTTCAACATGATGAATGTGATGATCCGTGACACTCATCACCATTCTCAACCTATGAACACATGCCTGACAACTACTTCCGTTCTACCTTAGATTGAGTGTGTATTTCTTTGGTTCCTGGTTCACGAGTTTGATTGCCTCTCCTGACAACAGAGCATTCAAATCTGTAAGATCAGAGTCTTTGTGGTATAAGCTAGAATCAATTGGCAGCATTCTTGAGATCCGAAAAGGTTAAACCTTATCTGTGGTATTCCGAGTAGGATCCAGGAAGGGATGACTGTGACGAGCTTCAAACTCACAAATGTTGGGCGCAGTGACAGTGTGCAAAAGGATCAATGGATCTTATTCCAACACTAGTGAGAACCGACAGATGATTAGCCCTGCGAAACCCGTAGCTGGACCCTTTTCACTGAGAGGATGGATGGTAGCCATTGACAACGGTGATCCACCAACATACAGCTTGCCATGGAAGGAGCCTTGCGTGCGTGAAGAAGAAGACAGTAGGAAAGCAGAGATTCAGAAGACAGAGCATCTCCAAAACCTCAACCTGTTCTCCATCACTGCATAACAAGTATGATTTATTCCATGTTCTTTTACTTTTCACAATTAAAACTAAGAATTATTACTGATATCCTGACTAAGAGTTACAACATAACCATAGCTTGCTTCAAGCCGACAATCTCCGTAGGATCGACCCTTACTCACGTAAGGTATTACTTGGACGACCCAGTGCACTTGCTGGTTAGTTGTGCAAAATTGCAAAAGTGTGATTGCAATTTCGTGCACCAGTTTCAATATATAGTGAGATGCCAAAACTATTTCGAAGCAAAAAGCTACTAAGTCCCGCTCATCTAATTGTAACTAAGCTTCATTGGAAACTTAGAAATTTATTGTATCTTAATTTTTTTTATCCTACTGTGTTTTTAGTTTCTTGGGGACAAGCAACAGTTTAAGTTTGGTGTTGTGATGAGCGGATATTTTATATGCTTTTTGGCATAGTTTTCATATAGTTTTTAGCATGTTTTGTTTTGTTTAGTTTTTATTAAGTTTTTATAGGTTTTAGTGTTAAATTCACATTTTTGGATTTTAATGTGTTTGTGTGTTTTTATGAAATTTTAGGTAATTTCTGGCTGAAATTAATGAGTTGGAGCAAAAGTCTGATTCAGAGACAGAGAAAGCACTGCAAATGCTGTCCGGATCTGACCTCCTTGCACTCGGAAGA
>NC_029789.2:35645362-35651840 GCF_000816755.2 Arachis ipaensis
CCGAAAAGGTTAAACCTTATCTGTGGTATTCCGAGTAGGATCCAGGAAGGGATGACTGTGACGAGCTTCAAACTCACAAATGTTGGGCGCAGTGACAGTGTGCAAAAGGATCAATGGATCTTATTCCAACACTAGTGAGAACCGACAGATGATTAGCCCTGCGAAACCCGTAGCTGGACCCTTTTCACTGAGAGGATGGATGGTAGCCATTGACAACGGTGATCCACCAACATACAGCTTGCCATGGAAGGAGCCTTGCGTGCGTGAAGAAGAAGACAGTAGGAAAGCAGAGATTCAGAAGACAGAGCATCTCCAAAACCTCAACCTGTTCTCCATCACTGCATAACAAGTATGATTTATTCCATGTTCTTTTACTTTTCACAATTAAAACTAAGAATTATTACTGATATCCTGACTAAGAGTTACAACATAACCATAGCTTGCTTCAAGCCGACAATCTCCGTAGGATCGACCCTTACTCACGTAAGGTATTACTTGGACGACCCAGTGCACTTGCTGGTTAGTTGTGCAAAATTGCAAAAGTGTGATTGCAATTTCGTGCACCAGTTTCAATATATAGTGAGATGCCAAAACTATTTCGAAGCAAAAAGCTACTAAGTCCCGCTCATCTAATTGTAACTAAGCTTCATTGGAAACTTAGAAATTTATTGTATCTTAATTTTTTTTATCCTACTGTGTTTTTAGTTTCTTGGGGACAAGCAACAGTTTAAGTTTGGTGTTGTGATGAGCGGATATTTTATATGCTTTTTGGCATAGTTTTCATATAGTTTTTAGCATGTTTTGTTTTGTTTAGTTTTTATTAAGTTTTTATAGGTTTTAGTGTTAAATTCACATTTTTGGATTTTAATGTGTTTGTGTGTTTTTATGAAATTTTAGGTAATTTCTGGCTGAAATTAATGAGTTGGAGCAAAAGTCTGATTCAGAGACAGAGAAAGCACTGCAAATGCTGTCCGGATCTGACCTCCTTGCACTCGGAAGAGCTTTTCTGGAGTTACAAAAGTCAAAATAGAGCGTTCTCAACGGCTATGGAAATCTGACTTCCAAAGCTTTTCGGCAATGTTTAATAGTCTATACTTTGCTTCAGATAAGAAGGCCCAAAACTAGCGTCCAATGCCAGCCTCCTGCCCCCTTTCAGGCGTCCAGCGCCCAAGGAGTGGAGACCAGCGTCCAAACGCCCTAAGAGGACCCTCTAGCCAGCGTTCAATGCCCTAGAGGCCTCATAGCACGTGGATCTCATCAAAGCTTAGCCAAACACTCACCAAGTGGGCCCCAGAAGTGGATTTTAGCACCAAAAATACTGTTTTACCCTTACTAGTCATTAGTTTAGTATTTATAGTAGAAGATCACTCTTTGTTAAGGATCTTCGCCCATCATACACATTATTTTTCGTTTACGACATTGTATTTTCCTTTCAGCATGAGTTTCTAAACCTCCTAGGTTGAGGGGAGGAGCCCTGCTGAGTTCTATGAATTAATAAAAGTATTACTGTTTCTCTTCGATCCGTGTTTGATTAATTCTAAGATGTATATTCGTTCTTCATCAATATCAATGCATTGAACTGGCATAAGGTTATCACATTCTACATGGGTTCAGAGTGCGTCTTTCATCGGACAATGATGAACCACCAATCTTGACTATACATCTCTCAGACGGCTAATCCACGACTTTCTTGGGGACTTCTCGAGACATTAGTTCAGCCGATTTACGGGGAGATTAGGGTCTCTGTGGTAGAGGCTAGAAACAAAGGCGCAGCATCCTCTGATCCGGAAGATTCGACATTGTCTGTGGCGTTTTGAGTAGGATCATTAAGGAGAATGGACTATACGAGCTTCACCCTCAAGTAGAGATGGATCCACACTAACCATGGGGTTCAGATCCGGAGGAGTATTGGTGGCTGTTCAAACCAGCGTCAATCACTTACAGCCTGCCATTGAAGAGATCACTCACAAGCAAAGGAAATAGTACTACCAGAGTTAATTCAGAAAGACAAAGCAACTCCAATCCTCCACTATATTCCTATTACTAATTGCCCTTAAATCAATCCAACTGACTCCACTCCAATTTTCAAATACAAATTATGAATAATTTCCCCTTTTCATAAAAACACAACCGTTTGATTCGCCTGAGTAAGACCTGCAAGATAACCATAGCTTGTTTCAAACCACAATCCTCATGGGATCGACCCTGACTCACTCAGGTATTACTTGGACGACCCAGTGCAGTTACTGGTACAGCTGTACGAAAGTGTGGGGATTTGTGCACCAGTTTGACAAAAAAATAAACTCTAGAGCTTTAAATCATAGAAGTTAGGATATCATGTCATGAAATCACTTTTTTAAAGTTTAAATTATTGAAAAAATACATATAAATAATTATATCTTCAACATTTAAAACCAAGTTGGGTTAGTCTAGTGGTTAGCTCACTAGTCCACTTAAGCAAGTGTCAGGGGTTTGAATCTTGCCTTGTACATGCAGCAACCCATTGGCCAGTGACAAACCTTTACATAGAGCTCAATACCGTGACGGATTAGTCTTCGGCAAACCAAAAAAAATATCTTCAACATTTAATGAAATAAATATTTTTTTAACCTATTGTTTAGATTGTTCAATACAAGTGTATATAAGAAAAAATAATTTACCTCTGATTTCTGAATGATACTAAGTGCCTTAAAAAATTTGTTGAAATTTGTTAAAAAGTAGATCAAAATGATCTTAATAACAATAATTAATCTTTTTAATTAGTTTAGTTGTATTCTCTTTCATCTATTAAATTTGGAGGTATGATTGAAGAAGAAATGATAGTATTAATAATATTCAATTCCATTAATTTGAGCAGAAAAAAATACTAAAAAATAAACACTTATTTGAGAAGAGAAAAGGAGTGCATAATATAAGGTCTTGGGTCAAATATGATCATAGAAAAAATCTTCAGTTTCTCTGCCTTGTTAATTCATGTTTTAAAATCTGGGTATACGACATGAAAATTGATTGATCTAAAACTAATAAGATTCAGAAATCTATGTGACATTAAGAATGAAACGTTTTATTATTATAAAAAGAATATTTCATTTATGAAGATGTTCTTAGCATAGCCAGTTATATATATATATATATATTCGTCGTCGCTGCCGCCACATGAGGGACCACCGTCCGCCGCTGTCTCTGCCTTCTACATCTGCTTCTTTGTGCTTTGAATTTCTGAGGAACCACCATCTGCTTCTTTATTGATTTGTTGCTTTCTTTTTCTGCTTGTGTTAAATTTATGCTTGAATTTGTTGATTTTCTATTTCTGCTTCTCTGTGTGGAGGTGGAGGTGGAGGTGGAGGTGGATGTGGAGTGTAAGACCCAGAACTTTTGAAAAGTCTTATTATGATCAAGTCTCAAAATCATATAGTTATTTACAGTCTTAATTTCAGAAATTATTTTATTAAAGATAATTAAGGCAAGTTTTGATTTATTGAATTTGAGATAAGTTATGATTTTTATCCAATTTTATAATTATTGGGTTATTTTCTATATTCAGATTATGAATTTGGCAGTTATGAAATAAGAGGGGTTTTACATGATTTGGATTAGATAAGTAATATTTTAAATATTATCACTGCTATTTTGGAAACTGAAGAAATTCAGTATATTACTCCTAATTATTTGATTTGGGCATTTTATTAAAAATAAATTGTAAAATTGATGAGCAAATAGTATTTTTCTCTATATAATTAGTGTTGGATTTAAATTGGGTTTCAATTACTATATTTTCCCCAATTTCATTTGAAATTACTAAAATGCCCCTAACCCTAACTTTTGGAAATGAAACCCTAACCCTGAAAACCCTAACTCGACCCGGTCTCCCCACAATTGCTGCAGCCCTCCTTTCTAACAGCAGCCTACACGGGTTCCTTCCTCTTCTTCCATGGAAAAGGAAAATAGAAGCAGAATTAGGGTTAGAGGGGAGGGGTTCCACGGAAGCAGAGCGCTAGGGGAAGAGGAGCGCGCCGCCGCCACTGCGACTTGATGCTTACGCTGCCGCTGTCGTCCAGGGAGCCACCACCTCAGTTTGTCATCGCCAGTCGTCCTCAACCTCATCGCATATTTTCTGGAAAACGATGAGTTAAAGACTTCTACTATTTTATTTGAATTATCGAGAAAAGGATGATTCATGCTTTCGAAATGAATTAATAAAGAGGAAATTGTGATTTAGTCTTGCTTCTTAAGAAAGGCATTGTATCTCTTTCAGGAGAAGGTTATTTAGATGAAACTTGTGTTTTAAAGATGTTTGGATGTGAAAAGGGTTTATGCCTTTGAATTTGACTTGGGGGTTTCAATTAAAGAAGTTTCAATGACTTTAAAAGAACCTGAATGTCTATTGACAAGTTTCATTTTGAAATGTTTTGAGAAAGGTTTTAAGTACTCCTTGAATTCTGAATTCTTGCAAGACTAAAACAATTTTTAACAGTTGAAACGTTTTAGAATTTGTCATGGGGGTTAAAGCTGGTTTTGCCTAAGTAAAGAAAACGGCTTTGAAGGAAGTAAATGATTGCGTGACTCGATTTGGCTTAGATCTTATTTTATTACTCAAATCGGAAAGCCAAGGTTTTAATGATTTTAAATGAATTTGGCGAAATGAGTTATGCTGTTCTCCCCTAAGGACTTGGGACTCTGCCGAGGAACTTTTGTTACAAAAATCCCATTGTTGGATGGGTGATTTTGAATGATTCAAAAGGAATCTTTAACTTTCCATGGTTTTGGAAGTTTTGGAAAGAGGAAGCCGAGAGTGGCTTATTTCAAAAAGGGAATTTTCCTTGAGTAAAATTGGCTTATGAGCCTGAGATAATTTGAGAAATGAGATCTTTAAAGCCAAGGATGAAAAAAGTTGAAACTTGATTTCAAAGTGAAATGAATTGAGAAAATTATTTATGGCTTAAATGCCGATTTCATGAATTTGATGATTTTGAATGTGGAAGTGTTGTTTTATTATGAGCCGGAATGGCTATGTATGATTATGAATATTGAGTGGTTCTGGATTGAACCGTGAGCCAGAATGGCTGTGTTCGCATAGATAAATCGTTTTGAAAGGCTTTTGAGTTTTTGAGAATTTAACGGTTCTTCTTTCCGAAAAGATTTCCGACTTTACTTTCATTGTAAACCGTTGTTTTTGAAAAGAGGCATAAGACGGTTATGAATTACTGGCGCGGTTATCTTCACGTATCCTATTACAGTAATTCCCAAAAACCCTCTACTGAGAACCCTTTCGAGGATGATGTTCTCACCCCCCACATTTTTTCCCTTTCAGGATATGGGCGCAGAAGTTACGAAGAGCTTATTTAATTGTTGCTGTGATGCCCTGTATTGTTTTAGTTATGGTCTATTGTACCATCGCCTTTATCTTGATATATTCTGTAAGAGGGATAGGAAATTGTATTGGATTATACTTGTAATAATATTTATATATATGTATGTATATATATATGTATGTACTCTTTATGAGTTTCTGTAAGTTGTATGGATGTACGTTGTATATCAAAAGTATTTTTGGGAGCGGTATTGCGGTTTAAAGTTTCAAACAGGCTCATATTTTAGTATTAATTAGTATAAGTGTCGTCGTAATATCCGAGCTATCAGAGTTGCGCAGCCGAAAGCGTTGTCTTTGGTAGTCAGGGTGTTACATTATGGTATCAGAGCAGTTCTTCCTGTAGAGCCTGAGGAATAGACTGACTATGCTTCAATTGCATACTCTGAGCGTTTGTCATATATTAAGTCTTGTCGAATGACGAGAATTAGAGCTTTATGCACATGACGATCTATTGATTAACGCTGTTAGTCTTGCGTTGCATAATTCCTGATATTAAGTTTGGCCGGCTTAATACTAGTGAATTATGTATATGAAAGCACTGATGGGTTATCATAGATGATATACGAGTTTCGAGTAAAGTGAATCGCGGGCTTTGGGGGAACGTTAGAAGCTTTTTCTCGAGGCTATTCAGTTGTGTGTCTTGAATTCTGTTCGAGTCGACCTGTTCTTTTATATCCTAACTTGAAGTTCTTGTTTGGTACTCCTCTTGAAAAGTAATTTGATGTTTCCACTCTATTCCTCTATTCATATGCATTCTTGAATGATCTTAAGTGCATATGCTTGTTTAGAATCTTTGATGCATCTGTCTTCCTCTGTTTGAGTTCTTCTTGATTCAAGTATTCTTTGATATAGTCTTGAACTTGTCTTAATGTGCTGTGACTTTTAACTCTGGGTTCCGAGTTCATTCTTAGAGAACTTGTTGATTCAGTTTTCCTCTTATTTGACAGTGATTACAGCTAATTTTGGGATTTTTATAAAAATTGCTGTTGACTAGATATACACTTATCTATATGTGGAACTTTGAAGATTTCTTATACAGTTTAACAACTATTTATTTCTAATGCCTCGCCTGTACCTTTACTGGTTTATAGAACTGCACCTACTTAA
>NC_029789.2:35652053-35658398 GCF_000816755.2 Arachis ipaensis
TTGGTAGTGGTGAGGGTATTTTTGTCCAAAAAAATATAAAAAGGACGATTTTAATACGAAAAAAAACATTAAGGACGATTCTAAATCGAAAATTAGAAGAGGGACGAATTCGATTCTGGCTGAAAACTTTAGGGACCAAAACCATACTTATCCTTTTCTTTTACAATCTCATACATTTGACATACATTAATTAAGGTTTTAATGATTCATGCAGGAAAACTTTTGAACAATGAAAAAAAAGTGTGCGAAATTCAATAACACCGATACTAAAAACATCAATGGTGTTCTATACTACAAATTGTTGGTGAATATTTTCATAACCCTTAATATTGTAGAGCTTGCAACAGTATTAAGAATGTGTAAAACTTGACGTAAAGCTCATAGTGATCCTAAACTTTGACATAAACTTAATCTTAGTATATTCTGCTATAAGCCTTTTAACGTACCCAAGATTCTAGGATCTTGGAATCTTAAAAATTCAAGTAAAAGAATGACTAAAATCTTGAGAGGAATCTTAACTCAGAACGAAGTAGGATATATTTACTATTTTGTGTTGAATTTCTATATTTACATAAAGAACGAATACTTCCTCCTTGTTGCTAAAAGGTAACATTATTTTCAATTGTTTGTATTCAAATTGCATAATTATATGTCTTATTCACGTATTTAACAAAAGAATTTGAAATTAGTATGTTCATGTATCCCATCCCAAACGTATATTGCGTCATGCATGTGTAAGTATAAGTGTCTTTGCTTCCAACTCTGGAACTAATCATAATATCTTTTGGTTTTTAATTTAGTCAAGAAAAAATGTATGCAAGGCTTTCTAGCTAATCTCTGATTACATTTGGAGATTATATTAGTGGTCGCTTCTTAGACCTTTTTTTTTTTTGAAAAAAAAAGAAGAAGATTTAAAAAAAAGATAAATAAATCCGGACATTAAATACTTTTATTCGAAATCACAATAAGAAGGATAATATCGAAGAAATGAGAGAAAATTATCTTCAAGAAGTTAATCAATTTCATATATGTTTTTGTACGTAGGTATTAAATTATTTAAGAATTTTTAAGATTCTATTTTGATTTTTGACACAGCATTTTTTTCATTTTTTTTTAAATTTATTTTTGGGTTTTCTAAATCATTATTGTTCCAAGAGCGCAAAATAATTTAACTAAAAAAGATTTATCGATCTCTTTAATAATAGATCTATCGAGTAAACCATTAAAAATGTACCTTAATCATCTTAGCACGGATAAAAATATTTTTAAATTTTGTTATCAACAAAAATTTACTCAAATAATTTTATAATGTGTAAAAAATATTCAGTTGTGATCAAAGACTTGCTCTATTAATAGAAAAATATGACATAACTCACTTGTAAATATTAGAGTCTCACTTTTTATAGAAATTTCATTTGTCATATCATTTTTTTTGCATTAATGTAGAATATTTAAATTCACAATATATATTTTTGTCACATTTTTAAATAATTTGACTTTGAAGATTTCTTATACAGTTTAACAACTATTTATTTCTAATGCCTCGCCTGTACCTTTATTGGTTTATAGAACTGCACCTACTTAAAATACAAATTGACTTTCTAGTAACTTTACTATGGTTCCAATGCACATCTTCATTTGATTATGTATCTGGGTATTTTTTTCAAAATTTTGAAAAGAAAGGATTTACCACTTTTGTCTCGGTTGAGTTTCGTTTGATAAACTTTACTTAATTCATTTTGATTTGAGTTTGATTGAGCATGCTACATGGTTTGTGCCATGGTTGTTCTTTTGAAAGTGTTGGACTCATAGCTTTCTTCCTATGAACGGACTAAATTCTCTATTAAATCTTCCATCTCCATGAATGTCATGTTTGACCTTGTTTTTAACTAATCTTTTACATTTTGTGGATATTGCCATTGATCTTGGTTTTTCCTCTTGTGTGAATCTCACTCTTATGTGAGTCAGCTTGATTTGTTTCAATTCCGTGCATCGTTTATTCTCTCATTGTCTTTACAAGAGTTTTTAGTCAAAAAATTTATCCTTGAGAAATTACAAATGATTAAGTTGTCTTTTCTATGACTTTGTATTCTTTTGGATCAATTTAAAACTTGTTTGATGTTTCATGTCTAGTGGATCTTGTTTGAACTACTTTAATTTATGATCCTTTCTTGCAAGGCTTGACTCCTTTTTAGTACATCTTAAACTTCTTGAATATTCTTCTGAGATGGTGATTTCAAGAACACTTTTGGAGTCTTGTTTCGAACCTTTTTAAAGGAACTTTGAATTCTAAGTTCTTGACTTTTAATTTGTGAATATTTAAGATTTTAGGATTTAAAATACCTTTTTAAAATTTAAATATATTGATCTTTCATGTTTATTTAGATTTGTCAAATTCAATAAAAAAAATGTGACTCATTATATTAACCCGGTTGACGATACGGATATACACGTAGTAAAATTTTTAAAATGGAACAAATTAAACTTATAAATCGATTTGTTCAGATTTTGAAAAAATAAGAAACTTAAATGTATTTTTAAATTCTCAAAAACTTAAATATTCGCAGACCAAAAAGTCAGATATCGATTCGTTCTTTTCTCTTTATTTATTATCTCAAGTCTATCTATATTCGTGGCGAGTACCTTACAAACCCATATAGTCATATCTATACCGATACTCGTCTAATTTTAAACGTGATACATTTTGTCTTTGTTTTTATGATATCTCCTATCTGAAATATAATTTATTAGGTCCTACAAAATTATTTATGGGATTAATTAAATAGTTATTTGAAATTAAAGTGAAATCTGCTCTTCCAATATTTAGTTTTGGTTCATTTAAAATTTTATATTATTTTTAAGTATATATTTTATTAACATAATTATATATATGAGTGGCAAAATTTTATTGGTTCTCCATTAAGGTAATTCCGTATTTCTAAAGTGATATAGATTTCATTTCATAAATTAACTCCAATGTAGTTTTCAATTCTAAATCAATTTACTTCTTGAAAGTATTAAAAGTGATACTCTAAAAACACTCAATTGGACAGCTTGAAATTGTTCCGAACTAATGCGCTGATTCTCCTTCTTATTGATCCTATTGAATTTCCTTGATCCAAGGGTTACCTTTGAAGTTGTCAATTGAATTGTGTCTAGCAAACTTCATTGTTTGAGCATCCTTGTTTATCTGAAATTGGATACTCTGTCTCGAATCTATGAGTATGGTCCTTGACATTTGCCTCTCCTTTCTAAAGTTTTGTATCCTTCTGAGTAGACTCGAGAATTGTTTTGATATCACGTGCGACTTGTAGACGTAGTAACACGATACGTTAGTTCTTTATATTTCAAATTTAGAGGGTACATTATCTTCTCATAATATGTATTGTTGCATAATAGATCTTAGTTATAATTTAAGAAAAAGTAATTTATTTCTGATTTCTGAATGATACTAATTACTTGCCTTAAAAAAATATGTTGAAATGTTTTAAAAGGTAGGTCAAAATTATCTTTAATAACAATAATTACTCTTTTTTATTATTTTAGTTGTATTCTCTTTCATCCATTAATTTTGGGATATGATTGGAGAAGAAATCTAGTATTGATAATATTTAATTCCATTGATTTGTGGAGAGAAAAAAATTCTAAAAAAATGAAGATTTGTTTGAAGAAAAAAGAAGTGCATAAAGTCTTGGATCAAATATGATCATAGAAAAAAAGCTTCAATTTCTTTGGCTTGTTAATTCGTGTTTTTAAAAATTGAGTATCTATATATAATTTTGTTAGATTTTCAATCCTATGTTTTGATTATGGCCTAGTTTATTAAACGACATGAAAATTGGCTGATCTAGGACTAGTAAGATTCTGAAATCTATGTGACATTAAGAATGAAATGTTTTATTATTAAAAGAAGAATATTTCATTTATGAAAATGTTCTCAGTATACACAGTTATATATATAGTTCACTCAATTTAAAATGCTTTATTTCCATAATTTCTTTTACAATCTCATTCATTTGACATACATTAATTAAGGTTTTAATGATTCATGCAGGAAAATTTTTGAACAATGAAAAAAAGTGTGTGAAATCCAATAATAACGATGCTAGAAACATCAATGATGTTCTATATTATGAGTTATTGGTGAATATTTTCATGGCTCTTAATGTTGTGGAGCTTGCAACAGTATCAAGAGTGTGTAAAATTTGGCGTGAAGTTCGTAGTGATCCTAAACTTTGGCATAAGTTTGATCTTAGTGTACTTTACTATAAGCCTTTTAACGTACCCAGGATGCAAGTTAGGATCTTGGAAAGATTCAAGTGAAAGGCTGACTAAAGTTTTGAGGAAAATCTTAACTCAGATCGAAGTACGACACATTCGCTGTTTTGTGTTCAATTACCATGCTTACTTAATAGATGAACACTTGTTCCTTGTTGCTGAAAGGTAACACTACTTTCAATTATTCTTTGTGCTCAAATTGCATAATTATATATGCTATATTATATACATAAAGTGTATGTTTATCTAAAAAATTATGATGGGTGACTGGTTTGAGCACTTCATTTGTGTGGTTTGATAGGTAATGCTATTGAAATAGAAATTTTTTAAGATATTTTTTTTCAAGCAAAGTATCGTTTTGTCTCTATGTTTAGGATAAATTTTAAAATTTTTTCTAATGTTTAAATCGTCCTATTTAAGTTCCTATTATTTTAAATTGTCTCAATGTTGTCCTATTATTGAGACGAAATTGAGACGATTATTTAAAATAAAAATAATATGATTAAGAATAATTTATTTAAACATATAATTAAAAAATAATTGAATAATTATGTATCATAAAAAAATAAAAAAGTCTAAAGAATCAATTAAGATGTAGTTAACTTAGAACTAACTAATTGAAAAATAATTTTTATTTTTAATTTTAAAATTCAAAAATTAAAATTGTAAGGTTTTTTTTCAACTAATATTCTCTCTAGTATCTTTAGATATTATTTCTAATAAGATAAAAGCATAGAAGGGCATCAGAGGTTAGATTAAGATAACTTCAAGTCAAGTTGTAGAATATAAAATTGTAGCATCAGGATACAAAAATTACGGCAAAACTTTTTATTCTTTAGGTTGGTAAATCTAGGATAATAAGGTATATTTATAAAAGCTTCCGACGCTTAAATTAGTAATAATCAAGATTAAAAGACATAAGAATTAAGAATAAATTAGACATTTAAACATGTATTAAATTATTTATTTATAGTACTTGAAAAAAAAATTAAAACAAATTGAATAAATTCATATAAGATTTTACGTGAATATAATCATTATTTACCAACTTTCTCATTATTATTATTATTATTACTACTAAGATAAAGTTTCTCATGTATTATAGTTTTTGGCAGGACTCCAAATCTAAAAATGTTAGTTCTACCTGCCATATACAATTTATCAAAAGAAGTAATTGAACATGCAATTAATTTATCGGTAGGGCTTGAATCCATCATAATTACCCTCATGATCAATCATAAGGACATTTTTCCTGCAATTGGCAAATACTACAAAGGAATCACCGGTCTAAAATTAAATTTGTTACTGGCTTCAAAATGGATCATACTAGAACCTTGATCGAACACACCCCAAATCTCAAGTTCTTGAGCCTTCAATCCATAATAGTGAGCTTTAGAGCATTGTGATGTGTGCTTGAGAACTTGAAGTATTTGGAGATTGTTAACCTCTGCCATAGTCTCATCATAGACAAACCTGACATATCAAAGCGGGTTGTTTTGTACACTTTTCGCCAATTGCAACATCATCAATGGCTGCTCCTCCACCGTTTGAGAAAGATTTTGACTTGTCAAAGTAATAACAAATGTGTCATATGTAAAAATAGGATGGCAAGTCAAAACTATCTGACGAAAAAAGCATTATATGAAGCCGTGATTAAATTATACGATCAAAACTTCAAATAAATGTGGTTGTTTAAACATACACGATTTGAATTACTTTCATGAAAGTAGCTAGTATGAATTACTTCTTGTTTTGGCATAAAGATATATGAATATCTATGTTGGATAATTTATATTCCTATATGCAAAATTAGCTCTGTTATTAATTCGGAAAAATGAAATAGTCTTGCTAATATGTAAGAATGGCAATTAGAAAAAGTGAACACATTTTTCAATACCATACATGTTCCCAATATTAATTATCTATTCCATTACTACTCTTTCTATTATTTGCAAAAATTTTATTTATTGTCCCAAATCTATATTCACTGTGAGTACTTTATAAATCCATATATGATCATATTTATACTCATATTTATACTCATTTAATTTTAACTGTGATACATTT
>NC_029789.2:35658495-35680988 GCF_000816755.2 Arachis ipaensis
TATCTGTCGATATGAGTAAATATCGATACTTTTCGGTGAATTTAACTTTGCTAATGTTTTACCGTATATCTTTTATCGTTATACTACTAATGTCATTTATATTAGTAACTCATATATATTATTACTTATATTTTAATATATCCAGTTTTCATAATTATCAGTTTAAGATATTTATAATTTGAACTGCTGACTCAGCAACTTATTAACGCAACACATGTCCCATAAAAAGACACCATATTACCATTGGTTCTATTCTCTTCTTCGTTCAGCCGAAGCTTAGAAAAAAAAGAGAGAGAACGTGAAAAAATGAAACCTGAAAGCTTCTAAGTTCGATTTTTTAAAATCCGTAACTTCAATAAAAAACCTAATCCAATAAAAGTGTTCGTATTTTTCTCTTTTATACATTGGCATCATTTTTGTTCGGTAGAAATCGATGGTAATGTACTAGATGAAAACTTCAATTAAATAAAAGATTTCACAAAATGTACTAGATGAAAACTTCAATTAAATAAAATCTAATGCAATTAAGCAACAACTAACCATACTAGCTTTCCAAAACTTGTATGCACATGCTAAATTCTTCTTTAATGACCTTGTTTGTTTATGATCATGATACTTTACTGCTTTTAAATTCACAAACTCAAGTTGATAGTCATGATGTCACAACAACATGTTGCAAATCAAAATTCAGCCTATGCTTATTCATACCACACATGTATACAGAGAAGATAAAGACAATCATGCAATGTAAAGTGCTGGAAACAAAGGAGAGGAAAAAGAACTTTACAACCTTGTGATTCATCTTCTCTATTGTTATCCTTCTCCTCCCATTCTTCCCTTTCCCTTGCCAAACTCAAAGTGCTTGCTCATCCTCAAGCAATAATTAGAACAATGGCTATGGGGCTAAGATGGATCATGAATGTCTTATACAATAAAATGTTAGCAGTACATGTGTTGCAAGCAAGCAAAATTTAAGATAAAATTCAAGGCACAAGAGACAGAAATATTGTGATTGCAAACATAAGAGGGTGTGCATGATACATGGCATAAAAGATAAGTGGCACACCAAACTTAGTGTGACACTTTCACTTGGAATTAATGCAAGTATCCAGTAAAGATTGGAAGCAAATTTTGTTGCATGGCAACATCAAACTTAGAATGCAATCATATGTCAATTTATTTAAATTAAAACTAAGCAAATGAAACTATTATTTGTTAACTACAATCACCAAGTGAGGCATCTGTCATGGATAAGGATCTCTTGGTAATGTATTAACAAAAATAGTTAATAAAAGAAAGCATTAAAAAAAGGAAATGACTAAAACAAAAAGGAAACTAAATTGTTAAACCACAAGCAAGATAAACTTGCAGAGGCATTGTGATTATGCAGACAAGTGGTGCTGCTGGATGACTTGCATAAAAAAAATAAGTGGCACACCAAACTTAGAATCTTAGTGTGACATTTTCATGTAAAATTGATGCAAACATCCAAAGGGATTGAAAATAATTTGTTGCAGGGCAACACCAAACTTAGAATGTAACCATGTGCCTATTTATTGAATTTAAACAAAGCAAAGAAAGAAAAAAAAGCAAAAAAGAGAAATGTTACCTACTGTTGGCATGTTGTTCTTTACTTTCTTCCTCTTCTTCCAGTTTGCTAAGAGGAATGACCTCAAGGGAGGAGAAGATTCAGCTACTGTCCCTTGTCTTGGCCTTTCCTCAGCAAGCTTCCTTTTGCAAATAGCTTGATTGAGCTTGCTTGCTGGATTAGGGACAGAATTGGTGCTTTTGCTAGTTGCCTTCACTTCTTTGGATTCAAGACTTGGTTGCTGTGTGATTATTGGAGTTTTATATTCATCCAGAGCTTTTTGAATTGGTGGTTCCCTGAGCTCTTCCTCTATGTACTTCTCTACTTCACTTGAGTGTGAATTCTCTTGAGTGTCTTCCTCCATTTCTTCTTCATGATTTTCCATTAATTCCTTTGGGAGGGAATCTTTATGTTTCATTGTCACCTCAAGTAGCTTTTGTGAATGTAGAATCCTTGGCTCATGTTCCTCATCCTTCATTGCAATTTCACTTGACACAGGGACCTTATGTTCTTGTTTTTCCATTTCCTCCTTCCTTGCAGTCAACAATTGTTTTACCTACACTTCCATATTTTTGAAGGAAATCTCTTGTTCTTTCTAGACTTTCGTTGTCTCCTCCTCATATCTTTTTGAGCATGGACTCAAGCTTTGAGAGCCTTTGGTTCCTGGAAGTTTGTGTGGGTGGTAAGTTTTGAAAGGGGATTTCTGTTGAAGCATGGTCAAGTGATGATATCTTTGGATGAATATCATATGGACCATTAGAATTCCCTTCCCAGCCACCATTAGAATCATGACTTGCATCGTTTTGTGGTGGTGAGAAATATCCCATATGATTCTCTTGCTCATCTTGTGTCTCTGAAGCAAATCTCTATGAATTGGAGTGCTCAAAATTTGTATTTTCTTGGTGATATTCCCAGCCACCATTAGAGATTGGTGATAGTGGGTGATATCCCATAAAATTTTGTTTGACCATAAGATGAGTTGAACTCCATTTGTATTTTGTAAAATGCAACATCAATGAAAATTGAAATTCATGTCACAGAGAAAGAATTTCTTAGTGAGACAATAACTCAAACACCTTGTTATCAACTTAAAACAGAGAACAAAAACAAAGAAAATGCTTGATCTAGACTTCTCACCCACTTAATCATTGTTGATCTAAATCAATCCCCGGCAACGGCGCCAAAAACTTGATGAGTTGGAAATGGATACCAATACCTAAAGTTACCCACAAGTGTACCGGGTCGCATCAAGTAGTAAAACTCACTTAGAGTGAGGTCGATCCCACAGGGATTGATGGATCAAGCAACTTTAGTGGGTGATTAGCTTAGTTAAGATAACATTGGTGAATTGGATGAAAAGGAACCAACAGAAAGTAAATTGCTAAAAATTATAAATGACAGAATGTAAATTGGCATAAGCTTAAAGAGCAAGAAAAGTAAATTGACAGAATCTTAAAAAGCAAAAAATGTAAATTGCATCAAATGTAAAGGGAATTGGGTGCAGGAAAATTAAAGAAAGCAATAGCTCAAGCAATTGAAAAAGAACAAGCAACTAGAAATTTAAATTGCAGGAAGAATAAAGGAAGTTGGGTGCTAGGAATTAAAGAAATCAAACAAGAAAGTGTAAATAGCAATCAAATAGAGAAGTAAAAGATGCAATAACATGCAACAGATCTAAATAGAAAAGGGAAATTGCTTGAAAAATTCAAAACAGCAAGATATCTCAACTTAATTGCAAAATCCAAAAAGACAAGTGAAGATCTCAGGGGGTCAATGAGACTAGAAAACAAGTCTAGATCTCAACTCCTTCCTTGATCCAGCAGAAAAAAATATTGCAGAAGAAAGAAAGATGAAGCAGTAAATGAAAACTCAGGTTTAATTCTCAATTCACTAAGATTGTGCAGGAGAAGAACAAAGAGAAGCTTCAGATCAAGAATGAAACAGAATTCCTTCACTCTCAATCCAAAATTCAAATTCAAAAAGGAAAACTAAAAGAGAGAGCTCTCTACTCCTATTCCCTAATGCTCTAACAGAGCCAGCCTTCCTCATGAAATGAGAATGATGCCTTTATCTAGGCTTTTTACAAAATGAAAAATAAAATAAAATTGAAATTAAAAACAAATTACAATTTAAATAAAATTCCTAATCTAGCTTCTCTGTGTGCCTTTGAGTTATGTCCATGAGTCTAGCTTGCTTTGGTGTGTCAATGGGCTTTTTTTTTTAAAAAAATGGTGAAGAATTGAATTAATTTGGAATTTTGCTTGAATTTTTAGCCCATGGGTGTTGCTCCTAGGACAAGGCTCGGTTCATGGGGAGAGTTGAGCTTTGGTGCTTGTTTCCTTGGCCATTTTGGTGCGTGACATGCTTCATGTGACAAGGGAGGTAGCGCTCAGCTCTTGGCAAGAGCTGAGCTTCCTCCTTGTCCTTAGTGAGGTCCCAAGCTCGAACCTTGGTGGAAGCCTTTTGGCAAACTTTTTCTTTGAATTTTTCTTGGAATGCTCTCGACAAAGCTCTTGGCAAGAGCCGAACTTTGTGAGTTTGCTTTACTTTCTTTGCTATTGAGTAGCGCTCCTTTGCTTTAGAGTGAGGCTCCCTCTTCGAGCCTTGGTGATTTCACTTTGGCTGATTTTTGCTTGTTTTTGGTCCTTAAAGATGCCTTTCTCTTGTACCTCAATTTTGTGCCAAATATAGATTGCCATATATCGTTGGAAATTTCTGAATGTCTACTTTTCATTGCAACTGGAAGCACATCAATTGGATGTCTATAGCTCAAGTTATGGCCCTTTGAAGGAGGCATGGTCATGTTGTGAGCGCCCAAGTTTTAACTTAGCGAAAATTTTGCTTCCAAGCTCATTTTGCATCACGATAAAGCTAGGTTCTCCCCATGAACCGAGCTTTGAGTGCTGATTGCCAATTTCCCTTGATTTGGTCATGGGCCACGCTTTTAAAAGCGTGGCCTAAGGCTCCAAAGTGTGCTCTAACTTCAAAGTGTGCCCCAAAACTCTTTTTTTTCTCCTTTTTAGCTTATTTTGTGCTTCTTTGCTTCTTTTTCTTCTTATTTCCTACAAGATTTATAAAATTAAAAGATCAAAGAAATATACTAATTAATTACAAAAGTATTTAATATTTAAGCACAAATCATCAATTTCTTGTATGAAAAAGCATAGAAAAACATGACATGGTGACATGTCATCAGTCGCCATTAGAGGGTATATGCGCCCTGTCGCCATTACAACCAGAGAGAAAACACAAGTATACTCACTTTCAATATTTTCCAACAATATTCATTTGCCACATTCGTTCATTAATCATATATGCATCTCTGGCATACTTGCCACATGTTAAAGCTTCCTCAATCAATCATCATTGTTATCAAATCTCAAACATTAACCTGGAGCAAGCAGAACGAACCACAACCCTTGCTACTACCCAGATATCACAAATATACATTCATTCATAATCACACTCCATTATTACCAATTCTCAAACATAGACCCAAAGCAAGTGGGACAAACCACGACCCTTGCTACTACCCAGGTATCACAGACATACATTCATTCCAAACTCCATAATTAAACTCATTTATCATAATCCTTCTTCCCATCTCATACTCGGAGCAAGTGGACAACGCCACTGCCTACTACCTGGGGTCACACATTACATTCATTTTCAGGCCATCATCTCTGCACTCCCTCAATCACAATTCATTACTCCAAGCCTTTCTTCATCAACAAGTTATCACATTTTCTAGCCTCTTCTCATTGCTAGGCATACTATACAAATTTAGGACTTAAAGGGTGAAAATGGAGGCTTAGAAGTCTGAAATTTGGCTTTAGAAACTCAAAAATTAACTTTTGCTAAAAATAGGGTCACGCGTGTGCGTCGCCCATGCGTACGCATGGAAGGTGAAAAAGTAGAGTGACGCGTGAGCGTCGACCATGCGCGTGCGTGGGAGTCAGAAAAACAGAGTGACGCGTACGTGTCAGCCACGTGTACGCTAATAAACCCCATTTTTAGGGTTTATCTTGCGCTTAATTTAGGGGATTTTATCACCTTTTCTCACATTTATCCAAGGAAATAGCATGGTTTTATGATTGTCTCCTAATCTGTGCTTAAGTGTGAAAACATAATTTTTAGGCCCTTAATTGCTAATTTTGATTCACCTTTGATTCCACTAGATGCCTTGATATGTTTGTTAGTGAATTCAGATTAGAAAGGCTAGGAATGGATCAAAGGGGTGGAGAGGAAAAGCATGCAAGTGGAGAACTCATGAAGAAACAAGGATTTGGGATGCTGAGATCGACGCGCACGCGCAGCAGACGCGCACGCGTGGAAAGTGAGGTCGCATGGTGGCGTGTACGTGTACATGACGGCGTGTACGCGTACATGACGCGTACGCGTGGATAGCAAATTGTCAAGCGACGCGTACGCGTGACCCACGCGTACGCGTCGATGCTCGCACGTGACTCACTTAAAGGCAAAATGCTGGGGGCAAATTCTGGGCTTCCCATGCCCAGATCTAACTTATTTCTGAGGCTATTTAAGGCAGAATTCAAGGGAGAGTCAACAACTTCCACTGATGAATCGATTTTTGACAGTATAGAATTTCACAATAAATTCTCGTTGCAAGTATAGTTTCTAAACCAACAATAATCCTTTCATACAAAAATTTGGTTGTTACAAGTAACAAACCCCTATAAAAATAACCGAAGTATTCAAACATCGGGTCGTTCTCCCTAGGAATTGCAATAGAGTGTTCTTGTTATTGGCTATGAGGTATATTTTGGGGTTTTTGGATTAAGAGACAAGAAATGTAAATGGCAACGGAAATAAACTAACAACTAGAAAAGCTCTTGGTAAGGTATGAGAACTAGAAGTCCTATCCTAGTTATCCCTATCAATTGTGATGAGAATTGTCCATTGCTCCCACTTAGTTAACCTCTAACCATAGAGAAAAGTCAAGTGGATGGATTAACTTGAGTCCACAAGTCCTAGCCAAATCTAAATAAAAGACTAGCTTTAGTGGTATTCAAGTCAATTAGCAACTTCTAATTATCAATCAACAAAGGAATTAGATAACTCAAGAGTCACTAATAACTCTACCTAGGCCAAGAGGAGAAAAATCTATACTAAAATCCAACCAAGCATTTTATCAAACACTTGGAAGGCATAAAAGGAAAGTAAAATTAAATTGCAAGAAAAGTAAATCTACACTAAAGCAAATCAACAATAAAGGAAATCAAAACATGAATTGCATTAAAATGAAAATAGAAGAAACAAAAGTGCATCAAAATAAAAGTAGAGAATTACAAGAATTAAATGCTAAACTAGAGAGAGGAGATGTAGAAGAACAAGAATTACAAAAGAAAAAGTAAATCAAAGCATGAAATTAACCTAGATCTAAGAAATCCTAATCTACCTCTAACCTAATTCTAGAGAGAAGAGAGAGCTTCTCTCTCTAAAAACTAACTTTTCCTCCAAAACTAAACTAAACTAAACTAATGTGATGGAAGGTTTTTGAAAGGTAGTGATTCCCCTTCAATTCTTGGGTTAAATAGCATCAGAGATGAGTTGGATTTGGGCCTGGGAAGCCCAGAAATCGCCCCCAGTGGATTCACTTTAAGTGAGTCACGTGCGAGCACCGATGCGTGCGCATGGGTCACGCGTACGCGTCACTTGACAAATTGCTATCCATGCGTACGCGTCATGTACGCGTACGCGTCGCCATGCGACTCCACAATCCACGCGTGCGCGTATGCTGTGCGTGCGTGTCGATCTCAACATTCCAAATCTTTGTTTCTTGATGAGTCCTCCACTTGCATGCTTTTCCTCTTCATCCCTTTGATCCATTCCTAGCCTTTTCTTCCTGAATTCATTAACAAACACATCAAGGAATCTAGTAGAATCAAAGGTGAATTAAATTTAGCTAATCAAGGTCCTAAAAAGCATGTTTTCACACTTAAGCACAAATTAGGAGACAATCATGAAACCATACTATTTCATTGAATAAATATGGGAAAAAGGTGATAAAATTCCCTAAAATCACTACAAGATAAAACCCTAAAAATGGCGTTTATCATCCACCATATTAGTTTAGTTTAGTTTTAGTTTAGAATTAGTTTCTAGAGAGAGAAGCTCTCTCTTCTCTCTAGAATTAGGATTAGGTTTAGGTTGATTTCTTCTTCTAGATCTAGATCTACTTCTTCTCTTGCTTCAATTTTCATTTTGCTTTATGAATTCTTATGTAGATCTTCATTTACCTTTCAATGCAATTCATGATTTCCATGCTTTTTCATGTTTGATTTGGTTTTCTATTATTGATTTCTTGCCATTGTAGTTAGACCTCTCTTTATTTCTTGTAATTCATGTGTTTACCTTTATTGCCTTTTATGTGTTTGATGAAATGCTTCTTTTAGTTATGAGTTAGATTTTGTTCCTCTTGGCTTTGATTGAGTAATTGGTGACTCTTGAATTATTGAACTCTCTTGTTGATTGATGATTGGAAGTTGCTAATTAACTTGAATGTCACTAAAGCTAGTCTTTCACTTTGATTAGACTAGGACTTGTGGTCTCAAGTTGATTGTATCTACTTGACTTTCCTTTATAGTTAGAGATTAACTAAGTGGGAGCAATGGACAATTCTCATCACAATTGAGGAGGATAGCTAGGATAGGACTTCTAGTTCTCATACCTTGCCAAGAGCTTTTCTAGTTGTTAGTTTATTTCTTTTGCAATTTACATTTCTTGTTTCTTATCTCAAAAACCCCAAAACATACCTCTAACCAATAACAAGAACACTTTATTGCAATTTCTAGGGAGAACGACCCGAGGTTTGAATACTTCAGTTATTTTTATAGGGGTTTGTTACTTGTGACAACCAAATTTTTGTATGAAAGGATTATTGTTGGTTTAGAAACTATACTTGCAACGAGCTTTCATTTGTGAATTCTAACCGTCAAAAATTCATTCATCAAAATGGCGCCGTTGCCGGGGAATTGTAATGGTGTTATGTTATTGGTTATTGTATATATGTGAATATTGTGAATATCTTGATTTTTGGATTGCTTGTTAGTTTTTGCTAGCTTTAGGACTTTGTTTCATTCTTTCTTATTAGCTTTTGTTTCTTATTTTCTCTTTTCATTATGAATTCTCACTTTGGCTATAAGTTTGGTTCTAACTATGTTGTAGAAAATGAGGGCTACAATGAGGATGTGTATCAAGGATGGGACAATCAAAGGTGGGAGGAGCTATATGCATATGATCAATCTTCATGGTAACAACCTCCACCAATACACTATGAACAAGAGCTATTCTATGATGCATATCAATCCAATGGTTATGGTGAATCCTCTTGTGATTTTTGAGAACCACCACCATATGCCTATGAGCCATACCCTCAACATAACCCTCAACCATACTCACAAGCCCCTTTTCACCAACCACCTTCATATGACCCTAATTCATATCCACCATACCAACCACCTTTCGAGCCATATGAGCCACATATTGAACCACCACCATCTCAACCTCAATGCTTCCAAGAACCACCCCCTCCATACTATTACCAATATGAACCACCTCCAATGTATGAAAATTTTCACTCACAAGATGAATTCTACTTTCCACCATAACTGCCCATGGAAGAATATTCATGTCCATCGATCCAAGAGCCATTTGATCCTAATCATGTTATCCAAGCGGAACAAGAGTCAAGGGATCATCTCAAGGAAATATTGGATCAACTTCAAGCAACCATGGAGCGTGTTGTGCAACAAGTAGAAGAAGTGGAGAGTGTTGAACTGCCACATCCTTATTACGATGAACCACCTTCCTACTATGAGTCCTTCTTCTAAAATGATGAACCCTTCTATCCACCCCAACCTCCAATGGATGACATCCTTGATGTTCTTGTTCAAGGACAAGAGGAGATGAAAAGGGAGATACTAGAATTTACAGCCGTCTTGGCTGAGGTAGTAAACCGATTAGCCTCCCAAAGCTTGGATACTCAAGAAACTCCCATGGTAACATGTGAAGAATCAAATGAAGAGCATAGCATGAAGGAGAGATTGGAAACTCCAGTGGAAAATGAGAAAAGATACTTTGTGTTGAAACAATTGGAGGAAGCTACCATTGTTGAAAAGAAGGAAGAAGTGGTTGAGGACTTAGGAGATGCAGAACCCCATGGGAACATAGAGTTGAGGAAAACCCCTCCAAGAAGATTGAACTTGATGCTAAGGAGGAATGTGTACAACCTCTAAGGCATATTCCATATGAGGAATTGGACGGGATAGAGCAAGAATCAAGTTCCTTTGGCAATGAAGATCATGCATCCAATCTTAGTGGTGAAGAATCCTTTGAGCTTGAAGAACCTTCTCCCGGTGAATTTAAAAGTGTTGTGGAGGTAAACATCTCTCATCCTCCTAATTATGATTTGAGTAAGGAAAAAGGCTTAGATAAAATTGTTGAACAAAGGATTTCATTTGAGGAATCTTGTGAAGAGGTGGAAGTACTTAGAAATAGAAGGACGGGAATTGAATACGCTTTGTCAAGATCCTTGGAAGCTTCTTTACCTAGGTTGTCATCTACTCCTTCATTCGAGTGGGTAAAATTCATCTCTATTAGCTTTATTGTCCTACTTGAGTATGGCTTGCTTGAAACGGATGGTCAACTTAGAATGCTTTGCGGGATGAAGCGTAAGAGAAAAATGTTTCGTGGTTGGCGTTGTAAATCAATGCTCATTATGGTTGATACATCAAAGATGGAATATAAGGGTTGGAATAGTGCTCAACTAGATGGGTCTAGGAGGATTGTTAGGCACTTCATTGAGAATTCATCTTGCGTGCCACCCGGATGGACTAATAATGATCAACTTCAAGACGGGTGTGAAAATAAAGTGTGGGATCCCGGATTACAAGAAGAGGATCGACTTTGGGAGCCCCAAGCTTGTAAAGAACTCCATCAAGAATTGGTACAACTCATGAGAAATCTTGGGGCACAATGGAGAACCAAGCATTGGTGGGAGTTTCAAGAAGAATTTAAGCACAAGTCACCTTGAGAGAAGCTCCCCATAAGTCCAACTTAAGGACAACAAACAAAAATGCTAGTTGGGAGGCACCCCACCATGGTAAAATCTTTCTTTTTTCTCTTTTGTAAATATTGGTAAAATTAGTTTAATTTCTTGTTTTGTTTGGTTTGTTGAGTTTATTTAGTAGTTTAGTAGGTTAAATAAGGTTTTATGGTGTTTTGGTAGCTGTTTGGAGGTTTGGAAGGCTTGGTTTGGTGCAAAAACATAAAAAAAATTTTGAAAAATAGAGTACCATCCACACGCGTGACCCAAGAATTTTCGACCAGCCATGCGCACGCGTCACCCACGCGTACGCGTGGATTGCAAATTTTCACCTCCAGACCAAATTCCAGAGAGTTGCGCCTACACTGCGCCAACATTGTGCCTTTTGCACAAGTAAACTCACGCGTACGCGCACATGACGCATACGCGTCGCTCTCTAAATAACCCATCGACGTGCACGCGTGACACACGCCTACGTGTCGCTCCCAGTTCACCATCTCCACACGCACGCGTCTCCTACGCGTACGCGTGGATGGCCTTCTCCCATCACACTTCTTTTCTTCTCTCCTTCCCATTTTTTTCCTTCTTCTCTCTTCTTCTCTTCTCCCACCCATCACCCAACACTACCAAACACCATTTATAACCATCCCTTTTAGTTAGTTAGTTGTCTAGTTAGTTTCAATTTTGTTTACTTTTTGTTTTAATAATAAGTGTTGGATTGTTAATCTTGTTTACTATCTATTGCTGCTGATAATTGATGAGATGTTAGTTTAACATCATTTTTGTTAATTGTCATTGTTGGATTCTATTGTTGAGGTTATAAGTTATTACTTGGTTTTGAGTTTTTCATGTTTGACATCTTTTCATACCAAGTACATGTGACATTGCCTTTAGAGCTTTTTAAATCTTTTTGAATTACATGATTTGGCCACCATGTAATTTCAAATCCTTCTCTTTGATTAGGCAATTTCTTGATTATGGATGTTGTGCATTTACCTTAATGCATTGTATTTTTTTGATCATATGCATCCGGCTTGAATGCTTTCATGCTTCTTTATTGCTTGTTTGGTTGTCTTAACCTACAAGTTTAAAGCATCTCAAGCACACTAGAATGGGTGAAGTGCATGTTTCTTTTGTGACATAGATTTTTATGCTAGCGTGTGTTCTAAACCGCGCACAATTTAGGACCCACACACCTTTTTGTCATTAACGTCACACTAATTCACTCACTCAATTCTAGTGGTTTTTACCTCATTCCAACAATGTATGCTTCCTTGCTTTTGTGTTTTCTCATCTTATGGTGTTATTTTCTATTTTTCATAAATGATGCACCATAAGCAAAAATGGAAGCAGAAGAAAGAACACGCAGCAACCGGTTGATCTACCAGCTGAAGGTGGCAATCCGGAGAGTCACCGTACCCCCTTGCTCATCTTTGGATGCACCAAGGACGGTGCAAACTTTTAAGTGTGGGGAGGTCATCCGACCAGTCGACGTTTTAGGGTGACAAATTTCTAATCCCAACACTTTTGCATTTTATTTTTAGGCATTTCATTTCTAGGTCTTTTAGGATTTTTGTTTCATTTTCTTAATTTTGCATATATATACACAATAAGCTTAGTCAAAATAATGAGATTTTTCAAGATTTCTATCTATAGGGCATCCCAATCGATTTGAGTAAAAAATTTTCTTTGAACTTGCTTGAATTATATACATTGTGGAACATGTTTTGAGCTAAGAACATACAACCTTGTGAGTTTTGAGCCTAATTGTGTGGTTACATCTCATAACCATTTATCTCCCTTCTTGTGTGTATTATTCTCTTTCTATGATTGTGATCTTTGATTTGTTTGATTCTTTATGTCCATTATTTTATGTAGACATGCATTTATATGATTGAGGCCATCATTTCATTTAGTTCACTTACCCAAATAGCCTTACCTTTTATCTTCCATTGTTAGCCAATTTAAGCCTACGATTAACCCACTTGTTCTTAGTTTTAGCACATTACAAGCCTTGAAGCGAAAAATAATAAATGTCCTTTATTTGGATCTTTGATTAGCTTTGGCTAGTGGGGGTGTATCATTCAAGTGTGGGGAAACTTGGGACACTGGTTGAGTAAAAGGGTGTGTGTTGTATTTTTGTTGAAATTCATAGGAATTGGGTACATACTCATGTGTTAATTAAGTGTAAAACCATATGCATTGATACTTGTGTATATACTTTATTGCAAAGAAAAAAATGAGAAAATAAAAAGAAAAAAATACATATCAGAAGAAAAAAATAGAAAAAGAAAGAAAAAGAAAAAGAAACAAGTGGAAAACTCATGAAAAAACAAGGATTTGGGATGCTGAGATCGACGCGCACGCGCAGTAGACGCGCACGCATGGAAAGTGAGGTCGCATGGCGGCGCGTACGTGTACATGATGCGTACGCGTGGATAGTAAATTGTCAAGCGACGCATACGTATGACCCACGCGTACGCGTCGATGCTCGCACGTGACTCACTTAAAAGCAAAATGCTGGGGCGAATTCTGGGCTTCCCAGGCCCAGATCCAACTTATTTCTGAGGCTATTTAAGGAAAAATTCAAGGGGGAGTCAACACCTTCCACCATATTAGTTTAGTTTAGTTTTAGTTTAGAGTTAGTTTCTAGAGAGAGAAGCTCTCTTCTCTTTAGAATTAGGATTAGGTTTAGGTTAATTTCTTCTTCTAGATCTAGATCTACTTCTTCTCTTGCTTCAATTTTCCTTTTGCTTTATGAATTCTTATGTAGATCTTTATTTACCTTTCAATGCAATTCATGATTTCTATGCTTTTTCATGTTTGATTTGGTTTTCTATTATTGATCTCTTGCCATTGTAGTTAGACCTCTCTTTATTTCTTGCAATTCATGTGTTTACCTTTATTGCCTTTTTATGTGTTTGATGAAATACTTCTTTTAGTTATGAGTTATATTTTGTTCCTCTTGGCTTTGGTTGAGTAATTGGTGACTCTTGAATTATCGAACTCTCTTGTTGATTGATGATTGGAAGTTGCTAATTAACTTGAATGTCACTAAAGCTAGTCTTTTACTTTGATTAGACTAGGACTTGTGATCTCAAGTTGATTGTATCTGACTTTCCTTCATAGTTAGAGTTTAACTAAGTGGGAGCAATGGACAATTCTCATCACAATTGAGGAGGATAGCTAGGATAGGACTTCTAGTTCTCATACCTTGCCAAGAGCTTTTCTAGTTGTTAGTTTATTTCTTTTGCAATTTACATTTCTTATTTCTTATCTCAAAAACCCCAAAACATACCTCTAACCAATAACAAGAACACTTTATTGCAATTCCTAGGGAGAACGACCCGAGGTTTGAATACTTCGGTTATTTTTATAGGGTTTGTTACTTGTGACAACCAAATTTTTGTATGAAAGGATTATTATTGATTTAGAAACTATACTTGCAACGAGCTTTCATTTGTGAATTCTAAACCATCAAAAATCCATTCATCATACGCGTTGTGCTCCTCGCACAAAACCAGCCCAGTACCCGCACAACTCTCTGGATTTTCTATGGGGCATTCGCATTAGTGCAACGACGCGTACGTGTCGGCCAGGCGCACGCATGAGAGAGTAAAAATCGTGAGTCACGCGTGCGCTTCGGCCATGCGTGCGCGTCAGGGTACATTTTACCAAAAATTTTACTATGTTAAAAAGCTGCAGAATTACATTTTTAAACCCCCAAACTTCCAACACACATAACTTCTTCTACAAAATTTCTTTATCAACCATTTCCAAACCATTGGAAAGATTGTTGAAACTTTCATAAAAATCCAATTTTGAAGGATTCCAAACTCTGAGGACTGAGTTACAGACCGCCGAAGTTGGTCAAAAATCAGTTTTTACCCAAAAACATAAATTACCAATTTTTCCAATGTGCACAAGCCAAATTCATTTTCACTCATCCAAATGGCCACAACCCAACCACATCCACATAATTACACTCAACCAAAACCAAACCTACCTCATCTACACAATTTGACCCAAAACTATCAAATTCCACCCCTCAATTCCTCAAACCTTATTATTCAATAATCAAACCAATTATTCACACATTCAATATCTAAAATCCATCCAATCTCTTATATCATCACACAATACACACATCAACATACCTTCCTTACCTCTTTCCGGCCTCCGACCCAAGATTCACGGCCTCCGGCCCAAATTCACAATTTAAATGCATATTCCATAAACCAATATTCATTATCCAATTCATCAAATCCTCAACACACTAAACATACAAATTCATACAATTATCAACCCAATCATTAATTTACATTACATATCAACTATGCATAATAGCACCAACCATTTACACAATTCATACTTAATCCTAGGGGCATCTAGCCTAGGAATTCTCATCACACCACACGGTACTTAAATGAAACTTAAACCGTACCTCTTGTAGCCCGAATAATTGAACTTTTTCATGAGAGTCTCCACCAATCCTTAGCTCCAAGCCTCACCAAAGCTCCTCAAGCAATATAAATCTTTCAATTGTGCACCAAAATTACTCAATACTCTAATATAATCAATTTTCACACTTATAATCAACCTAGGGTTCTTGAAATTGATAAATCACAAGGGTTTGAGTACTTCTTACCTCAGCCCATATGAAATAGGGATAAAACCCACTTAGAATCCATGTTAGAGTATCCCTAAACAACTAAAATCACAAGATTTTAACACTAACCACCCAAAAATGTGTAACAGTGGAGAATTTCAAAAACTGGGCAGAGATGAATAGAATACTGAAGAGAGGAACTTTTGCGTGGTCTAGAAATTTGCAGATAAATCCTCGTTGCAGGTATAGCTCCTAAACCAACAAAAGTCCTTTCTTACAAACATTTTGGTTGTCACAAGTAACAAACCCCTTTAAAATTGATAACCGAAGTATTTAAACCTCGGGTCGTCTTCTCAAGGAACTACAGGGAGGTATTCTTATTATTGGTTATGAGTTTTGTAAATTGGGGGTTTTGAAAGTAATGAACAAGTAATTTAAATGGCAAGTAAAATAAATAAATAACTATAAAATAAACTCTTGGCAAGGTATGAGAATTTGGAAGTCCTATCCTAGTTATCCTTATCAATGGTGAAGAGAATTGAGTTTTAATCCCACTTAGTTAGCCTTTACTAAAGCAAAGGAAGGTTAAGTGGACCAATTAGTTTGATCCTCAGGCCCTTGTCAATTCCTAAGAAAGGACTGGAGTTATTGAAGTTCAATTCAATTAGCAAAGACAACAATTATCAATCACGTTGAGTTTGATAACTCATGAGTTACCAATTACTTTACCAAAGCCAAAAGGGGAAATCTAAATTATTAATATAAATAAAGGAAAGCAATCATAATTCTGAAAATACCTCAAATTATATTAAATAGAAAATCAAATCTAAACATGAATGGTTCATAAGCCAATTTGGCAACAAAAGTAATTAAAGGAAAGCATTAAAGTATCTGAAAGTAAAAGAGAAATATAAAGTAAAAGGAATATTGAACCTGATGAAGAGTTGAAATTCTAAATCCTTTAAGAGGAATTCTAATCCTAAAAAAACCTAAGAGAGAGGAGAGAACCTCTCTCTCTAAAAACTACATCTAAACTATGAAAAGTGAATAATTGAAGACTTCCTAATGAATGGAAGCATTCTCCCACTTTATAACCTCTAATCTGTGCCTTCTGGACTTGGATCTGGGCCAAAAAGGGTTTCAGAAATCGCTGGGAGCGTTTTCTGTAATTTCTGGTGCGTGACGTCTGTCACGCGTCTGCGTGGGTCACGCGGTCGCGTCATCTGGAGTTTTCCTTGTCATGCGTTCGTTTTGGTCATGTGTCCGCGTCATCTGTGTTCTGCTTAAGGCGCGCGTCCGCGTCAGTCACGCGTTCGCGTCGTTGCCTTTTTGCGCTGGGCATATGGCCGCGTCGTCCATGCATTCGCGTCGCTGCCAGTTTCTTCAAAAATTCCATTTTGTGCTTTCCTTCCATTTTTGTATGTTTCCTTTCCATCCTTTAAGTCATTCCTGCCTTAGAAGATCTGAAACTACTCAACACACAAATCACGGCATCGAATGGTAATAAAGGGTAATTGAAATAATTATTTTTAAGCATAGGAAACATGTTTTTCACATATATTACATAATAAGGAAGGAAAAGTAAAACCATGCAATTTACATGAATAAGTGAGTGAAGGATTGAATAAATCACCTAAATTGAGTACAAAATATATCATAAAATATGGGTTTATCAACCTCCCCACACTTAAACAATAGCATGTCCTCATGCTAAGTCCAAGATAAAGAGTAAGGTAAGGTTAAAGTGGTGGAATCTCATGCAATGCAATCTATCCTAAATGCAACTACCTAAATAGATCATGCAATTCTAGTTGTTATTCACTTGTATATAAAACTTACATGTAGTTAAATTAATTCACATTCTCAAGGAATCATATATGCATAGCCAAACCCTAGATAATGTTAAAGCACTTTTACAATTGAGATGGGTAAAAATATTTTCAGACTTGCAAGACAATTAACAATTTAAGCAGAGATATATGGTGATGAGCTATTGAACCCTCACTGGATTTTGTGTTTACTCTCTAGTCACTCAGTGTTTATTGGGTTAATCACTCTATTCTTCTTTTTATCCTTACTTTCTATAACTTTGTTCTTCATCTAACCAATCAACAATTATAGAATACAGACATATGAGGTCTTTTTCAAGGTTGTAATGGGGCCAAGGTAAAGGTAAGGGTATACGTATAAGGCTAAGTGAGCTAATAAGTGAATCCTTGATTAGTCTAAGATCTCACCTAACATACATATTTTGTAGTTCAAAGTTTCTTAACCTATTTGCCCAACTTTTCTCACTTTGTATTGCAAGCTCATGCATTAACTTTTAATTTTATTCCATGTGCATTGGTTCTTTTTATTTTGCAATTGGGGAATTTTTGTATCCCCTAAATTAAATACCAAAAATAATATATATATTTTGATGCACACGGTAATTCAGTTGTTCTGGTTTTATATGAGCATGCTTCCCAAATTTTTTTATTTTGAAACATCTTTATTCTTTTTAACTTTTTTATCTTTGTTTCTATCATCCATGTTCCCATAAAGTTCTCCACACTTAAATAATACACAATTTCTATCTTAAGCTAACCAAGGATTCAACTTGGGATTTTTATTTTATTTTTCTGCTTAAGGCTAGTAATGTGGTTTATAGAACAAGAGGGATTAAAAAGCTCAAGGGGGCTAACAAGGGCGATGTAAAAGGTAGGCTGATTTGGGATAAGTGAGAAAAATTCAAATGATGGCCTCAATCATCTCTTAGTATGTATCTATACTCTATAATTGGACATATAGATTAAAACAAAGTAAAGAACACCAAAATAAAAAAGAAGGGCAAAACACACAGGAATAAAAATTATGGTTTGAATGTAACCATACAATTAAGCTCAAAACTCACAGGCTGTGTGTTCTCTAGCTCAAAAATCATATATCAGTTATACATGTCATGCAAGTAGAAATTAAGAGTTCCCATTATTCTCAATGTAAAAATTTTTTTGGGTGGCTTTAAAGTTTTAGTGTTCCTCCTTGATGAAATGTTGTTAACTAACTAACATGTTATGTTCTATATACAAGGTGTGTGGATTGTTTTTGATTATGTTAAAGTCTCTAGTTTACTTCCTTTTTAATTTCAATTTAAACCAAACTATCATATGCTAAAAGGGTAAACTATACTAATTAATCCACATATTCTATAACTAATAAGTTTAGAATTGCAAACTAAACTAAATGGCTAAAATATGAACTAAAGTGCAAAATGCGGAAATAGAGTAACAACACATGAAAAGAACAGTGTATAAGTACTGAAAGATAAAAATAAAAATAAAGATAAAAATATAGAAAAATAACCAAAATAAAATAAAATAGTCTGTAGTGGTTCACCAAAAAGATATGCCAGAGATGGCGACCTCCCCACACTTAAAATAAAGCATCGTCCTCGATGCTCACTCAAGCTGGGTGTGAAGGAGTGTCATCACTGGAAGGATAGGCTGCTGGAGTCTCGGTGGTGGCCTAAGGATCTGCAGACTGGATGAGGGTAGGAGGATCTGTCTGCTGCAGTGGAGGCTCTGACTGGATAGGAATCTCTGCCTCTGCGGCCTGTATCTGGTGTGGCTCCTCCTGCTGTGGCGCAGCCTGCTCTGAGCCTGCCTGTAACACCCTACCATACAGAGTCTTATGCTTAAGTCATAATCCAGAGATGGCAAGGTATTACGACCTCTAAAACAAAAATCTAGTACGTATAGTAGTCTGAATAAGGATTATAACTAGGAGCCTTTGTAGAAAAAGGGGTAAACAAAAATCGCAACTCGAAAGCGCAACACTCCGATCGATAACGCAACGAGCAAAGGATAAGTTAACGCAAGATTATATATATACAAAAGAGTGTCAAAAACAGGAATATCAAAACTCAAATCCAGATGCGAAGATAACCGATCCGAGCATAGCAATATATATATACATATAATAAAATAAGGAAACCCCAAAGGGACACAAATACAGAACCCTATTCTCCAAAAATCTCCTATAAGAGGAGTCATCACAGTTTATATTATTTAGTGGAGATAAAAGTATCTAAACAAGATATATAAACCGAGACGGAGTCCCGAGAACAAAGGATCTTCGCTAATCCAGAAGTCTCCAGCATGCCTGGTTATATAGCCAACCCGACAAGTCCTGGTATTGTCTCTCTGTCGCGCATCCCCAACTCGAGTTATACTCATCATAAACTTGATCATAATCATGATCCATATCCATCACCCTCACTGGTGAATATTTACGGGGGCGAGCTCATCCGGGCCTCTCACAGTGCCCGGCCACACTTACGACATAGGGTCAAAAGAGCTTTGAGTCTCAACTTGGAGCACGTGGTGGCTAGCCACTGCTTCCTCCCAGGGAAACCCTCATCTCCGATGGTGGAAGTGCAAACATTCACAATTCATTCAACAACATATATGCATTTATACTTAGCCATAATCATGGCTCCGCCGTAACACGGCAATAATCTAGCCATCCGGCTCACGGTTAAATCCATAACCAGCCAATTCATTAACAATTACGGCCCTTAGGCCCATGGCACAACAAGCACTTCCACCGCCATCCTCCGCATCTCACATAATCATCTTTGATCCTCATTGATCATTCATTTTTCCCTTGCTTCACTCGCAAGTTACCACATTTACTAGCCCCTTACCTCATTGCTAGGCATATTATAATGATTTAAGACATAAGTGGTGAGATCG
The DNA here is from genome assembly GCF_000816755.2 of Arachis ipaensis. Classification (NCBI taxonomy): domain Eukaryota; kingdom Viridiplantae; phylum Streptophyta; class Magnoliopsida; order Fabales; family Fabaceae; genus Arachis; species Arachis ipaensis. The sequence goes on from NC_029789.2 coordinate 35,678,493, forward strand.
GAGGCTTAGAAGTATGAAATTTGGCTTTTAAAACTCAAAAATCAACTTTGGGATGAAAACAGGGCCACGCGTACGCGCACTCCACGCGCACGCGTGGATGGCCACAAAATCTCATCGACGCGCAAGCGTCATACGCACGGACGCGCGGGTTGAAAAATAGCCAAACGACGCGCGAGCGTCAACCACGCGTACGCGTGGGTGCTCTTGCGCCCTAGGCACAAAACTAGCACAACTCTGGCACAACTCTCGGAAAAACAGCTGGGCATTTGGTGCAGCGCATCGACGCGCCCGCGCACACCACGCGCACGCGTGGATGGTGCTTTCTTAAAGAATGGTGCGTACACACCAAGTGCGCCTACGCGCGTAGGGTCATTCTGCTAAAAAAAATTTCTAAGTTAAAAGCTGCAGAATTTACAAATTCAACCCCCAATCTTCCGACGGACATAACTTTCTCATTTTAAATTGCTTTTCACCCGTTCTTCGAACGGCATGGACATCCCAGGTCCAATTTCGATTCTTAACAGATTTGGCACAAATCAGAGATCCGTTGTCCAAGTTATGTCCCGTCAAAGTATGCCCAAAAACCATGTTTTCATACAAAACCATAAAGTGCCATTTTCAAAACAAGCCACTTTCAACTCTTTTCAAAATCAATCAAAACGTGCCAATTTCATCCCTTTTCTTTGAAATCAATCAAAATGTACCAAAATCAATATCAAGCCATCCTCAACTCACACATTGACATTTTACCAAATTTTCCAAAATCACCATCCAACCCTTTTAACACTTCTCAATCAAATGATATATGATCACATCATATATCTCAACCATTCAACAACATCATCCATTCAATGCCTATCTTAGGGCCTCTAGCCTAAGTATTTCCTACCACATTACGTATTAGATACAAGAAACCGAGATCATACCTTAGCCGATTTCCCAAGCTCAACCGGAGCACTTCCAAACCACTTGTCCACAAACTCTCAAGGTCTCAACACCTCCAAGAACAGATTTTATCACACAAAACCCTCTCCCAAGCTTTCCAAAATCACCAATCAAGCTCCAACTTTCACATATACACAACCTAAGCCACAATCATCATACCCATACACAACATCTCAATACTCAACATCATAGAACAACAAATTACACTAGGGTTGAGAATCTTACCACATCCAAGGTCCAAGGAGACAAGATTAACCTTCTTCTTCAAGAGAGTTGGGTCCTATAACATCAAAGAGCCCAAAATCTCAACATTTCATCCATGAAATTCGAAAATAAGGGCTGGAATTTCGAAGAGAAAAACGTGGCTTACCTTAAGATTGATTGTATGGGTTTTGTAGGGCTCTCTGCGGTGAATGCGTGGCCATAAACGGTGCGGCGATCGGAGCTCTAGATCAAAAGTTATGGTGGTTTGAAGATCAACCAAGGGAGAGAACTTGAGAGAGTGCTCTTCCCCCCCTCCAAATCAATTTCAGCGTATGTTTGTGTGTTGTGAGGAGAGAGAGTGCTGAAAACTAGGGTTTTGGTTTAGTTTAGTTGGGCCAAGGGCCCACTTTGGGTCCGATTGGCCCGGTTTGGTCCGCTCGGTCCAATCTTGGTCTGATTTCTATAAAATTTGTACCGAAATTCTCGTCTCACTCTCCTCTATCACATTTAGCCATAAAAATAAAATTTTTGGCTTTCTAGAATAAATTCTCATTTATGGGTTAATTAGCCGTTAATTAAAGGGGTCTTACATCCTACCCACCTAATTGAGAATTTTGCCCACAAAATTTGAATTCAATTACCTTAGAATAAGTGCGGATAATCCGTTCGCATCTCCGACTCAAGTTCCCAAGTGTGTTCCTCAACACCGCCTCGACTCCAAGCCACTTTGACTAATGAAACCTCTTTTCTATGCAACCGTTTTATACTAGTATCGTCAATTCTAACTGGAGCCGCTGGAAGCGTCAAATCTTCTCTTAACTGAACCGACTCAGGTTCTAATACATAGCTAGCATCAGGAGTGTACTTCTGAAGCTGTGACACATGAAACACATCGTGCAGGTTCGAAAGATGAGGTGGTAGAGCCATCCGATACGCTACCGATCCAATCCTCTCCAGGATCTGAAATGGACTAATGTATCGAGGATTCAACTTCTTCGCTTTAATCGCCCTACCTACTCCTGTGGTTGGAGTAACCTTCAGGAAAACATGATCTCCTTCTTCAAATTCCAAGGGCTTCCGCCTCTGATCGGTGTAACTCTTCTGGCGACTCTGCACCGTAAGCATCCTATCTCGAATTTTATTGACTTGTTCAGTGGTCTCAGCTATCATCTCTGGCCCCAACAAGCCTTTCTCTCCAGCTTCATACCAACATAATGGAGATTGACATTTCCTCCCATACAATGCCTCATACGGAGCCATTCCGAGGCTCGCATGGTAACTATTATTGTATGCAAACTCCACTAACGGCATATACCGATCCCAACTCGCCGGTTGATCCAAAACACA
>NC_029789.2:35681142-35686630 GCF_000816755.2 Arachis ipaensis
CTAAATCATGGTACATCTTAGTACTTCCCGGGTGAATGGAGAATCCGCTTTTGTGTGCCTCCTTTAAGATATCTTGCCTCAAAGTGCTAACATCCGGCACAATGATCCTACCCTTGAATCTCCATAACCCATCTTTTTTCTTCCGACACTCTCCACTGTTTTCCTTGCTCGATAGCCGGTAACACCTTCCATAACGCTTCAACATTTTCATGAGCCTTTAGGAGCTCGGACTTAAAATCACTCGAGATTTCTAATCGGCTCAAACACAAGGTTCCAGATACTTCTTGAGCACCAATTTTTAGACTCTCGAATCCCTTGAGTAACTTCTCCTCTTGAAGCATCATTCGAGCCGCATATAACGACTTCCGACTTAACGCATCCGCCACTACATTTGCCTTTCCCGGATGGTAATTCAACTCAAAGTCGTAGTCCTTCAATAATTCCATCCACCTTCTCTGCCTCATATTAAGGGCTAATTGCGAAAAGCCTTTGATGAACCTTCGGTAATAGCCAGCTAAGCCCAGAAAACTCCTTATCTCAGTTACTGTGGTTGGTTGCCTCCAATCCATCACAGCTTTCACCTTAGTTGGATCTACGGCTATTCCCTTCTTACTCACCACGTGACCCAAAAACTTTACCTCATCCTTCCAAAACTCACACTTAGACAGTTTCGCATAGAGTTTCTTCTCCTTTAGAATTTGCAACATGGTCGTCAAGTGTTCCGCATGCTCTTCTTCAGTCTTGGAGTAAATTAGTATGTCGTCATTGAAGACAACAACGAATTTATCCAGAAACGGACGGAACACTCTATTCATGTAATCCATGAATACCGCTGGAGCGTTCGTCAACCCAAAGGACATTATAGTGTACTCGTAATGACCATAACGAGTCCGGAAAGCGGTCTTAGGGATATCCTCACCCCTCACCCTTATCTGGTGATAACCGGATCGCAAATCGATCTTGGAGAAAACCCCAGCTCCTTGTAACTGATCCATGAGATCATCAATCCTCGGCAATGGGTACTTATTCTTTATGGTGACCTTGTTCAGCTGCCTGTATTCCACACAGAGTCGCATACTTCCATCTTTCTTCTTTACCAGTAACACTGGAGCACCCCACGGGGAAACACTTGGTCGGATAAAGTTCTTACCCAACAAATCCTCTAACTGAGACTTTAGCTCGGCCATCTCTAACGGTGACATTCTATAAGGAGCACTTGAGATTGGTCCCGCCCCAGGCACCAATTCAAAGCAAACTCGACCTCTCGGTTAGGTGGAAATTCATCAATGTCATCGGAAAACACTTTCGGAAACTCACACACCACCAGAATCTTTTCCAATTTTTGATCATCACCCGAAACACCCGCGGTTAACAACAGGATACCCTGACATTCGATTCTGGAATAGTTCACCATCATCGAATTCAAGTAATAATTATTCACCACAACCGGCCCTTCTGTATCTTCCGGCATAAAGTACACCAACTTTGTAGAACACTCAAGCAGGACGTGGTTCTCAGATAACCAGTCCAATCCCAAGATAAGATCAAGACCGATCATCGGTAAGAATATTAAATTATGGACAAAATCACGCTGCTTGAACCTAAACGAAACTTTCGGGCATCCTAGCCTAGTTACCATGGCTTCATGGGTAGCATTATATACTTTTAGGTCATAACCTAAGGTTACAATCTTCAATCCTAACTCATGGGCTTTCTCAAATGCAATGAATGAATGCGATGCTCCCGAATCAAATAAAGCATTTAAAGTTTGACCAGCCATTTCACAGTTACCTCGAATGAGTGTCTCGGATCCCTCTGTACCCCTAGCTGAGGTGGTGAACACCCGACCGATCTATTGTGCTTTCCCAGCACCTTGCTTCTGCTGCTCCGGACAACTTGCGGCTCTATGCCCCGCCTTTCCACAATTGTAGCACAAACCTAATCCGGCCTTGCATTGTACTCCCGGATGGTGACTTCCACACCTAGTACAAGCTTGATCATTCTAAGGCTGCTTCCCAAACCTTTTCCCTTGGGAGTTGTTGTTGTTGGGCCTCCTAAAGGAACCTCCCCTCTTGAAAGGCGGACCTCTAGGTGCAAAACTCTTCCATCGGTTCTGTTGAAATGATCCTTTGTGACTTTCTTTCTCAGTGGCTGCCCTCTTCATACACTCTTCAGTAACCCTACACTTGTTCACCAACTCGGAGAAAGTCCTAATCTCCATTGGCCCCACCGAACCGAAAATATCGCTCCGGAGTCCTCCTTCGTACTTAACACACTTCCATTCCTCATATTCCACCGGAGTCCCTTGACACATACGAGAGAATCTGAACAGCTCCTCTAACTTTTCAGTATACTCAAATACGAACATAGTACCCTGCTTCAGCTGCAACAATTCAAGCTCCTTGGCCGTCCTGGCAGAAGTCGGAAAGTACTTCTTATAGAACTCCTCTTGGAAGACATCCCAGGTGATATAATCATCACCCTGCTGTAGGAGGCGTCGGATTCCTTGCCACCAATGCGACGCTTTCCCAGTGAGCAAATAGGTAGCGAACTCCACACGCTGCCCTTCAGGTACCACCTGCGCTTGCAGTGCTCGTTCCATGGCCTGAAACCATGTATCGGCCTCAGTCGGGCTAGTGGTTCCCTTGAACTTAGGTGGATTAACCTTCAAAAAGTTTGCCAGTGTCATCGGGCCCTGAACTCCACCTCCGTCATTACCATGGTTGTTCATCTGTTGACCCAGAGCCTCAGCAGTGGCTTGCATAGCAGCAGCCATGTTCTCCAATGCAGTCTTAAAGTTCACCGGGTCATTAGGGTTAATCTCCAACGCACGAGCATTCGTATGACCGCTCCTACGACCTCTACCGCGTCCATGAGGCGCCATCTGGTTCCTATACACACCAAATAATCGATATTAAGTTGATCAGTCTCAATATCGGAAGTCTAGTGCTTCAAAGTCCCAAATGCATGCTCATGAATGTTTATGCCAATTATATCAAGCAGATATACTAATAGCACATAACACACATACAAAGAATGCACAGAAGCATAGTCAGTCCGTCCCTTAGGCTCTACAGGAACGAACTGCTTTGATACCATAATGTAACACCCTACCATACAGAGTCTTATGCTTAAGTCATAATCCAAAAATGGTAAGGTATTACGACCTCTAAAACAAAAATCTAGTACGTATAGTAGTGAGAATAAGGATTATAACTAGGAGCCTTTGTAGAAAAAGGGGTAAACAAAAATCACAACTCGAAAGCGCAACACTCCAATCGATAACGCAACGAGCAAAGGATAAGTTAACGCGAGATTATATATATACAAAAGAGTGTCAAAAATGGGAATATCAAAACTCAAATCCGGATGCGAAGATAACCGGTCCGAGCATAGCAATATATATATACATATAATAAAATAAGGAAACCCCAAAGGAAACCCAAAGGGCACAAATACAGAACCCTATTCTCCAAAAATCTCCTATAAGAGGAGTCATCACACTTTGTATTATTTAGTGGAGATAAAAGCATCTAAACAAGATATATAAACCGAGACGGAGTCCCAAGAATAAAGGATCTTCGCTAATCCAGAAGTCTCCAGCATGCCTCAGCGAGAAACCTCACGTCCTGCATCTGAAAACCACAAAATCCGCATGGGTGAGAACCAGAGGTCCCCAGTATGGTAACAGCTTCCACATATATAATACATAATAATAGAGGAAAGCCGACGGCAATCCTAGAACTTCCTCCAGATAATATCAAAGCTTATAAATAAACTAAACCGTAAGTGGCAACTGACTAAAGATCCTTCAGTCTAACTAATACTTCCCTTTCCAATTCCTTCAGACCTCCCAACAACCAGCAGGAGTATAATATAGCAAACACAGTTATATCAGACAAGAGATTTACAAATAGGAACAGATAAGGCATTTAGATAATTAGCAAGTAATATGCAGTCAAATAGGCAATCTCAAAAAATTCATATAGTATGCATATGATGAATGCCTGTCCCTAGTGGCTGATGATATCATCTGTCGGTTATAGAGCCAACCCGACAAGTCCTGGTAGCTAACCATTGGACTGTCCCTCTGTCGCGCATCCCCAACTTGAGTTATACTCATCATAAACTTGATCATAATCATGATCCATATCCATCACCGTCACTGGTGAATATTTACGGGGGCGAGCTCATCCGGGCCTTTCACAGTGCCCGGCCACACTTACGACATAGGGTCAAAAGAGCTTCGAGTCTCAACCTAGAGCACGTGGTGGCTAGCCACTGCTTCCTCCCAGGGAAACCCTCATCTCCGATGGTGGAAGTGCAAACATTCACAATTCATTCAACAGCATATATGCATTTATACTTAGCCATAATCATGGCTCTGCCGTAACACGGTAATAATCTAGCCATCCGGCTCACGGTTAAATCTATAACCAGCCAATTCATTAACAATTACGGCCCTTCGGTCCATGGCACAACAAGCACTTCCACCGCCATCCTCCGCATCTCACATAATCATCTTTGATCCTCATTGATCATTCATTTTTCCCTTGCTTCACTCGCAAGTTACCACATTTACTAGCCCCTTGCCTCATTGCTAGGTATATTATAATGATTTAAGACATAAGTGGTGAGATCAGAGGCTTAGAAGTATGAAATTTGGCTTTTAAAACTCAAAAATCAACTTTGGGATGAAAACAGGGCCATGCGTACGCGCACTCCATGCGCACGCGTGGATGGCCACAAAATCTCATCGACGCGCAAGTGTCATACACGCGGACGCGCGGGTTGAAAAATAGCCAAACGACGCGCGAGCGTCAACCACGCGTACGTGTGGGTGCTCTTACGCCCTAGGCACAAAACTGGCACAACTTTGGCACAACTCTCAGAAAAATAGTTGGGCATTTGGTGCAGCGCATCAACGCGCCCGCGCACACCACGCGCACGCGTGGATGGTGTTTTCTTGAAGAACGGTGAGTACGCGCCAAGTGCGCCTACGCATGGAGGGTCATTCTGCTAAAAAAATTTTCTAAGTTAAAAGCTGCAGAATTTACAGATTCAACCCCCAATCTTCCGATGGACATAACTTTCTCATTTTAAATCGTTTTTCACCCGTTCTTCGAACGGCATGGACATCCCGGGTCCAATTTCATTTCTGAATAGATTTGGCACAAATCAAAGATCCGTAATCCAAGTTATGTCCCGTCAAAGTATGCCCAAAAACCATGTTTTCATACAAAACCATAAAGTGCTATTTTCAAAACAAGCCACTTTCAACTCTTTTCAAAATCAATCAAAACGTGCCAATTTCATCCATTTTCTTTGAAATCAATCAAAATGTACCAAAATCAATATCAAGCCATCCTCAACTCACACATTGATATTTTACCAAATTTCCCAAAATCACCATCCAACCCTTTTAACACTTCTCAATCAAATGGCTAAAGGACAAACACAATATCATGTCATACATCCTCCCTCATCC
>NC_029789.2:35686684-35739490 GCF_000816755.2 Arachis ipaensis
TATATCACAAAATCAAGGCATCAATATTCATAATCACATATATGATCACATCATATATCTCAACCATTCAACAACATCAATCATTCAATGCCTATCTTAGGGCCTCTAGCCTAAGTATTTCCTACCACATTACATATTATATACGAGAAACTGAGACCATACGTTAGCCGATATCCCAAGCTCAATCGGAGCACTTCCAAACCACTTGTCCACAAGCTCTCAAGGTCTCAACACCTCCAAGAACAGATTTTATCACACAAAACCCTCTTCCAAGCTTTCCAAAATCACCAATCAAGCTCCAACTTTCACATATACACAACCTAAGCCACAATCATCATACCCATACACAACATCTCAATACCCAACATCATAGAACAACAAATTACACTAGGGTTGAGAATCTTACCACAACCAAGGTCCAAGGAGACAAGATTAACCTTCTCCTTCAAGAGAGTTGGGTTCTATAATATCAAAGAGTCCAAAATCTCAACATTTTATCCATGAAACTCGAAAACAAGGGCTGGAATTTCGAAGAGAAAAACGTGGCTTACCTTAAGATTGATTGTATGGGTTTTGTAGGGCTCTCCGCGGTGAACGCGTGGCCGCAAGTGGTGCGGCGATCGGAGCTCTAGATCAAAAGTTATGGTGGTTTGAAGATCAACCAAGGGAGAGAACTTGAGAGAGTGCTCTTCCCCCCTCCAAATCAATTTCAGCGTGTGTTTGTTTGTTGTGAGGAGAGAGAGTGCTAAAAACTAGGGTTTTGGTTTAGTTTAGTTGGGCGAAGGGCCCACTTTGGGTCTGGTTGGCCCGGTTTGGTCCACTCGGTCCAATCTTGGTCCGATTTCTATAAAATTGGTACCGAAATTCTCGTCTCACTCTCCTCTATCACATTTAGCCATAAAAATAACATTTTTGGCTTTCTAGAATAAATTCTCATTTATGGGTTAATTAGCCGTTAATTAATCGGATCTTACATTCCCTGCTCGGCCTCTCTCTGTGGATGGGTCTCCTCCTCATGATCGTCTGCCTCCTCCTCAGATGGCTCTGATGGTTTGTCAGGCTCGGAGGAGATGTCGCCACCAGATCGGATCATCAACTTGAGGTGCTCATAGCATCGCAACGATCCAAGCGTGCGAAGAGTCGATGCACCAAATGGTAAATAGGCTCAGGAGCAGCTAGAGGTGCAATGGGTGGGGTTGGTGCAGCAATGGAAGAAGAAGGGGCAGCTGAAGGCGTGGCTGTCTCATCAGAAGCAGTAAGGAATGGAGGTTTGTAGCCTAAAGCTAGAAACTTCCTGTTGTGAGGAATGATCTTCTTGCAGTCTGCAGTAGTCGGCTTCGCATCCGCATCCTCCCAAGGCACGTCAGCTCGACGGCCTAGCTGGGTAACCAGGTAAGGGAAAGGAAGGGTGCCTCTGATATGGACCCTGGCCATAAAGTGCCGGATGAATTGTGGGAGGTACAGGTCCTTACCCTCCATCACACACCAGAGAAGGGTGATCATAGTGGCAGGTAGCTCCGTCTCATGAGTGCTCGGCATAACAAAGTTACTCAGGATCTGGTGCCAGAGCGGAGCCTCATCATTCAGATACATAAGCTTGATTCCTTTTAGGCATTGTGGTGTTCTTACCCATGACCCAGGGGACAGTAGGGTCAAGGGCTATCCTCTCCTTGACAGCATCTCATTCGAATCTCAGAAACCTCATATCCTCTTCAGCCTTTTGGTAACCGTCAGGCTGATCTGACTTAGGCTGAAGGCACAGAATATCCTCAATGGCCTCTTCAGTGACCAGTATCTGTTTCCCTCGGAGGTTCACTGCATCCAGGGAAGTCTTGAAATAATTGCAGTAAAACTCTCTTACCCAGGAAGCGTTGACCTCAGTCAAATTTCTCTCCAAGAAGAACCAGCCTCTTTGTTTGATCTGATAGGAGGTGTACTACTGTAGTTCTTCTGGATTTTTCAGAGTCCTCTCCAGGTATAGATTTCTGGAGATAGCAAATACTGGATACTTCAGCTCACAGTATCGGTTTGCAAACTTAATGGGATCATTGGCAGGGAGGAGCTGGTCAGCCTTTTCCTGCGGGGTAAAGTGCTTTTTCCGCCAGGAGTCATCATGCATAATCTCTAGGATAGATATAGAGGATTCACCTCTTTTTCATTTGCCAGTTGTAGCCTTGCCCTTTCCTTTTCTTTGAGGGTCAGACATCCTGAAAAGCAGAAATTCCAGGATATAAATAAAGAACAGAGCAAAAAGGCAAATAGCATAATAGTAATATAGGCACATAGTGGCAAAAGAGTAGTAGAATTATGAAATGAGTTGAAGAAATGTATATTTTGAATTGTTTCGAAGGTAAAAATTTGAGATGAGAAATTACAATCCAAAATATTTTATGAGTGGATTACTTGTTAATTAGGAACAACAATAATTATGCCATGAGTTAAAAAATTGAAAGAGTTAGTTTAAAAGGAGAGGGGGAAGTTAGAAAGTTAAAAGTGGGTAAAATTGAAAAAGAGGTCAGAAAGCGAAAAACAGTGAGTTAGTAAAAAGAAAGTCAGAGTAAGTGGCATGATGATTGGTTTCTAAGTAACAAGAATTTCACAATTTTAAGCAACAGACAACTCATATTCAAGCAAGGAAATCAAGTTGTTGATGATTCATATAGATATAGAAATAGCAAAAAGTGAAATCTAATCATCAATAATGTGATTTATTAACTAGGAAAACAGAGGAATAAGAATGCAGGCCCGTGCATTCATGAATTGGTTTCGTAAAAGCTGAGGAGTGCAAAATTCAAATTACCAAAACCAAAACATGAATGAATATCAAAACAATTTACAAAAAATTGGGCAGCATTCCGGCTAAAATTGGATGTTCCCAGGTAATAAACAACAAGCAGAATAGTTCATATAAATTAAAATAAATATGCAAATAGACATAAATAATATGAACATGAAAGAGCAGTCGCAATAGCAGCATGAACAGCAAGAACATCATATGAACAATACTAACATCACAGCAACAGCAGAATTGTGAAAATTATAAAACAAGTAGCAAGTATGGTGCAATTATAAGGCCTAAATCCACTAACCACATCCTAGCTACCTAACCACCTAGAATCCACTACAACATACATCTCTAACTATCCTAAATTTAAACATAAACTAAAAAATATGCAAATAACTATGAATGAAAGAAAGGTGGTGTTCAGCGGAACCTGGTAGGCATATGAACTAATCTAAGGAACTGAGAGATGGCGGGGGTGTGGTTGCGGTGGTGCTGGGCAGGGTGGCGCGGTGGCGGAGCAGGGTGGTTGGTGCGGCGGTTGGTGGCTGTTTGGTGGCAGGGGGTTTCGGGTGGTGGTAAGGGGTGAGAAAAGGTTTTGGGTGAAGGAAGGAAGGGGGTGAGGGTGATGGTGGTGGGAGGCGCGGTGGTGACGGCGCGGTGGGGTGGCTGGCCGCGGTGGTGGAAGGGAGAGAAGGGAGGGGAGAAGAAGAAGGAGGGGAGGGGGAAGAAGGAGGGGGTGGGGGGAGAGAGAATAGAAGGGGTTGGGGAAGGAGAGTGGGATGCGATGGGGGTAGGGTTTCGCGTCACTGGGGTTAGTGAATTTGAATCCACGTGAATGCGTGAGGCACGCGATCGCGTGGCTAGGGGAAATGGGGTTGACGCGGTCGCGTGGTCGACGCGATCGCATGGAATGGGTAAAAGGATGAATGACGCGGTCGCATGAGGCACACGACCGCGTCGCTGAAAATTGTGCTAAACGCACAATTCCAGCGTCGTTTCAGTGCAACTCTCTGTCTCCATTGGGGTGCCATAAAATTCACGCGACGTGAACGCGTCACTCACGCTTTCGCGTGGGATGGATGTTTCGTAAGTGACGCGGTCGCGTTAGGGATGCGAATGCGTGGGCCGTTTTGTGCTAAACGCACACCAGCCGCACGATTCCAGCCCATATTTCTGGGCGTTGGATTTTTACGCCGATTTCCAGATCACGCGTTCGCGTGATTGACACGGACGTGTGGGGGTAGTTTCGCAACTGATGCGAACGCATGAGCAACACTGTCGCGTCGCACACGCTACTCTCTCTTTTTTTTATATGCAATTATGCAGTTATGCAGTATGTAATGCTAATGCAAATGCTTACGAATAATATCCAGGTTCAATGAAAATAAAACAATATAAAAATAAACAAAACGAAATAAAATGGAAACAAGAACGATCATACCATGGTGGGTTGTCTCCCACTTAGCACTTTTAGTTAAAGTCCTTAAGTTGGACATTAGATGAGCTTCCTGTTATGGTGGCTTATGCTTAAATTCATCCAGAAATCTCCACCAATGTTTGGAATGCCAACAGCCTCCGGGGTCCCAAATTAGGCATGTGAAGCGTTTGAGCAGCTTCAAACAGGTTCTCAGGCTCCCGGGGTGACGAATGTCAGAATAGATTCCAGGATCCCAAACTTTGCTTTTAAATCCGCCTTTGTCTTGATCTATATGCTTCCATCTGGGCGGTTCAGAAATTGTATTCTCACCAGCATGACCAAACGCCTTCCATGACCCAGTTAATTGAACTTGATACCAATCTGTGCACTTCAAATTGAAGCGTGGAACCTTATTGAATCTTGTACACCAGCTCTGAATACGAGCCATGTCCCTCTTACTCTTAAAGTCGCAGAGAGCTCTAAGCTGGCCATCTGTTTCAAGCAAACCATATTCAAGTGGAAAAGTAAAGATAAAGGTTAAGGATTGTACCCACTTGAAGCTCGTATTAGGTGGTAATGGCCTTGGGATAAGTGTTTCCAGTGGTTCTGTAAGTTCTACTCCCTTGTAATCTTCTGTGAATTCCTCCACTTCTTTGCAAAATTCTTCAGCTGCAACTGCGTCCTGATCAAGATCTTCTATGTCTTCCTCATCACTTAAGTCATACGTTGGAGGTTGAGAGAAATCTACCTCGACGTCATCTTCGTATTCACTTGGATAAGGTTCTTCATGTTCAAGGAATTCAGTTGCGAATGTGAGTTTGTGAATAGGAGAGCTTGATTCGTGATCATTACTGCCCATGGAATCAACTTCTTGGTCTGTTCCGTCCAATTTTTCACAAGGTATATGCTTTGGAGGTTGTGCACTATCCTCCTTGGCATCAATTTCGGACTTCTCAGTGGAATCCTTTATGGTTCTTGATTCCCATGGAGGTTCAGCATCTCCTAAATCTTCAACCACTTCCTCCTCTACAACTATCATGGCTTCCTCTACTCGTTCCAGTATAAAGCCATGCTCCTCATTGTCCACCGAGGTTTCTAGTATTTCCTTCATGCTACGCTCTTCTTTTGATTCCCCACATGCAGCCATGGGAGTACTTTGAGTTTTCAGATGTCGGAAAGCTATTAAATTTACTACCTCAGTTACGGTAGTAGTGAGTTCCAGTACGCCCTTTTCTATCTTTGCTTGCCCTTGAAGAAGGACACGAAGTTTGTCATTTACTGGAGGTTGGGGTGGGTGTGAGGGTTCATTGGTTGGGGAGAAGGTTCAAAATAAGAATGTGGTGGTTCTTGGGAGTAATTGGATTGGGATTGTGGTGGATAAGGGTCATATGGTGGTGAATGGTGAAAAGGAACTTGTGAGTGTGGTGGTTCAAATCTACGTTGAGAGGATGGTCTATAAGCACAGGGTGGGGCTTGTTGGTAGTTACAAGGTTGTCCACCATATCTATTAGCTTGGTATGCATTGTAAAGTGGTCCTCGTCCATGATATCTTGGAGGGTGTTGTTGCCTAAAAGGTTGATCAGATCCTCTTGGCTCCATCCATCCTTGATTGCTCTGACTTTGATGCATGTTCCTGCTATAACTTCCACTCCTTTCAACAATATTAGAACCAAACTCAAAGCGAGAGGGGTGAGAATTCATAGTAGCTAATAAAAATAAAAAAAAGGGAAAAACAAAAACAAATAAACAAGTAAAAGAAAAATATTTACAATAACCAATAATAAGGCACACGTTTGCAGTTCCCCGGCAACGGCGCCATTTTGAAGAGAGGAACTTTTGCGTGGTCTAGAAATTCGCAAATAAATCCTCGTTGTAGGTATAGCTCCTAAACCAAATAAAGTCCTTTCTTACAAACGTTTTGGTTGTCACAAGTAACAAACCCCTTTAAAATTGATAACCGAAGTATTTAAACCTCGGGTCGTCTTCTCAAGGAACTGCAGGGAGATGTTCTTATTATTAGTTATGAGTTTTGTAAATTGGGGGTTTTGAAAGTAATGAACAAGTAATTTAAATGGCAAGTAAAATGAATAAATAACTATAAAATAAACTCTTGGCAAGGTATGAGAATTTGGAAGTCCTATCCTAGTTATCCTTATCAATGGTGATGAGAATTGAGTTTTAATCCCACTTAGTTAGCCTTTACTAAAGCAAAAGAAGGTCAAGTGGACCAATTAGTTTGATCTTCAGGTCCTTGTCAATTCCTAAGAAAGGACTGGAGTTATTGAAGTTCAATTCAATTAGCAAAGACAACAATTATCAATCATGTTGAGTTTGATAACTCATGAGTTACCAATTACTTTACCAAAGCCAAAAGGGGAAAATCTAAATTATTAATATAAATAAAGGAAAGCAATCATAATTCTGAAAACTAAGAGAGAGGAGAGAACCTCTCTCTCTAAAAACTACATCTAAACTATGAAAAGTGAATAATTGAAGACTTCCTAATGAATGGATGCATTCCCCCACTTTATAACCTCTAATCTATGCCTTCTGGACTTGGATCTGGGCCAAAAAGGGTTTCAAAAATCGCTGGGAGCGTTTTCTATAATTTCTGGTGCGTGGCGTCTGTCACGCGTCCGCGTGGGTCACGTGGTTGCGTCATCTGGAGTTTTCCTTGTCAGGCGTTCGCTTCGGTCATGCGTCCGCGTCATTTGTGTTCTGCTTAAAACGCGCATCCGCGTCAGTCATGCGTTCGCGTCGCTACCTTTTTGCGCTGGGCATGCGGCCGCGTCGTCCATGCGTTCGCGTCGCTGCCAGTTTCTTCAAAAACTCCATTTTGTGCTTTCCTTCCATTTTTGTATGTTTTCTTTCCATCCTTCAAGTCATTCCTGCCTTAGAAGATCTGAAACTACTCAACACACAAATCACGGCATCGAATGGTAATAAAGGGTAATTGAAATAATTATTTTTAAGCATAGGAAACATGTTTTTCACATATATTACATAATAAGGAATGGAAAGTAAAACCATGCAATTTACATGAATAAGTGAGTGAAGGATTGAATAAATCACCTAAATTGAGCACAAAATATATCATAAAATATGGGTTTATCAAATACTCACCAAAAAACTTAGATAGAATTGTAGAGGATGAAAAGAGCGATGCGTGGCCACAAGCGGCTCGTCAATTGGAGCTCCGTAGCTCAAGTTATGGTGATTTGAAGATCAAAGAGAGTTAGGGTTTCTCTCTTCTCATCCCTCTCTTTTCATTTTAGCAACAACCACACTAAATGAGGTTTGTGGTGGCTGAATGGCTTTAAGTTAAGGGTTATATATGCTGGGCTTGGGTCCACTTGGGCCCAATTCACTTGGTTTAGTCCGTTGGCCCAATTTTGGGCCAAAACCTTCAAGATTAGAGCTTTTAATCGCATTTTAAATATTTCTACTTGTCTTAATTATAAATCTTAATTTCTTAGCCTTATTTACTTATAATCAATTTTTTTTCCAGCTACAGTATCAGACAGATCTCAGCCGGTACTGCCGGTCAAAATTCCAGTGCACGTTTTTACACAGAAAACTATGTTTTCTGACCCAGAAAAATTCACTAAATTCAAATATCATACTTAAATTATCAAATTTCGATTGCTGAATTTTCTAACCATATTCACTCCTATTTAATTCATTATTTAATTAATTACGGTTTGACCAGGTTTTACACTTAGTGCCAAGTGTGTAGCGAGGACGGCGATGTATAACGCTCACTTGATATTATAGGGACGGCTCAGTGTGGACAGCGATACATAACGCTCACTAGAGACTGAAAGGAAGGTTCTCCCATGAGGACGGCAATGCGTAACGCTCATGGAGGGGACGTTGGTTGAGATAAGGACGGCAGTACAAAACAGTTATCTCAGGATCAGGTTGGAAATCGGGCAACAAACCAACACATGATCTCATGGCTTGTATAGGACTAGACATGCATCATACTTGTTTATGCATATTTGTTTGTGATTGTATTTTCTATGATTGTGTGTGTTTGTGATTGGATTCTATGTTCTATAATTGTTGAGTTGGATTATACTTTGTTGACTGTTGTTATTGACTGAGAACATAATGAAACGAACTTAACTTCTAACCCCGATCCTACTAAGAACTCCCCAGTTCTTACCCCCCTATTTTCACCCCTTTCAGGTACATGTGCGAAGGTTTGGTACGGAGCTACACGAGCATAGAAGATTATGCTTACGAGTTGAGTTGTGAGAATTTATTTTCCTCTCGTCGTTTATTCTTTTGGTTTTTAGAATAGTAGTTCTTGTAATTGAGGTTCTTTGACTAAGTTTATTTATATAAAGCAATGTGAATATATATATACTTTTGTGATTAAGTAATTTAAAATAAAGAATCTGCGTTTTCTTAATTAAAGGTTCTAGTTCGTATTTGTGAAGGCTCAATATTAAATAAAGATAGTATAAAATAAAAAGGTTTAGAGGTAAGTAACGCCTGAACTTTTGGTACGATCATGAGGTGCTAAAAGTTAAAGTGTTACAACATCTTTCCTATATATGGTCCTACCTAAAATATAATCTCTGTCCTAAAGAAAAAAAAAATAAAGTACTGAAATGATCATGTAAGTTACAAATATAATAATTAAAATCATCAAACTAAATTACAAATTCTGTTTAAGCAATCTTAAAAAAAATTTAAATTCATCAAACTGAATTTATCAAATTCAATAGTCTGTTTCATCAAAATATAATAAAGTGCTAAAATGATCATGTAAGTTACAAATATAATAATTAAAATCATCAAACTAAATTACAAATTATATTTAAGCAGTATTAAAAAGAAAAATTAAATTCATCAAACTGAATTTATCAAATTCAATAGTCTGTTTCATCAAAATTTCAGTTTCGAAGGGGTGGGACAACCACTACTCAAACCCAATCCATATCAAAACAATTATCATAAGGTCTTACTCATATTTATCCCTAAATTTAGCCAACTATTGAAACATTATAAGAAATTATTGAAATACCAACTGATTTTAGCGACCAACAAAATCAATTACTAACAGTGACCAATTGGTTTTTTATACCAAAAAAAGGTTGGTTGCTAATTTCTAATTTAGCAATTGATTTAGCGACTGCCACTGTTACGTGAGCTAATGAGTCATGTATAATAGTTAGCAAGCTAATTAGTTAGGAGTTGCAGATATAGGCAGATTTTGTTAGTGAGTGATTAGGGAATAAGTTTGTTAGAGTGCTGACTAGATAGTTAGTTATACAGCTCATTAAGTTGCTGCTATTTATTAGCTAGGAAAGGCAAATTGAACTTGATTTTTTTGTGCAATCAAAAAATAAATTCAAGAGTGTCAGAGTTGTGACAGTAAACACACTCTCCTCTGTTTTCAAACTTCGTGGCGTTCTTACCTTCATCTCCCTTGAACTCACCATTTCAACATGGTGCGGTGAGCGTGGAAGGAAAATGATGATAAAAGGTTGAGAAACTTCGAAAGAAGTCTGCAGCACATTTTTTCATTCTTTGTATTCTTCATCTTACAAAATCAATTTTCTCTCATTCTTCTCATCTAATTCTTCTCCTATTCCCTTAAACTCAATTGATAGAGACTGATGAGATTTGCGTTGTAATGCATCAATCCGGCACTGGCAAACATTTTTGATCAATGAGATTGAGGGGAGAAGTTCTAAATCTATATTAACAAGATTCATTAATTTGATTCTAAAAGTAGGGTTTGCGAACAAGAAGCGATAAAACGTAAAGGTATTCGGTTCCTTCAGTAGACATTCATGCACTTGCTGCGTTGGTGAATCAGATTAACATGATGAACCAATCAGGCACGAACAAAGGTCAATCAAATCCAACATTGGATCGGGTAAGTCCTTATTTCTTGCATCCTGGAGAAAATCCAGGATCAACCATAGTTACTGTTACTTTGGTAGGGAGTAATTTTCAACAGTGGGAAAGAGACATGTGGAGAGCATTGAAGTCCAAGAACAAGCTAAAATTTGTGGATGGATTCAAAGACCACCAGAGGATGATGCGTTGTTTGAAGCATGGGACCGTTGCAACACATACATTGCTTCTTGGATCAATCACTCTCTAAGCCCTGAAATTGCTCAAAGTGCATGTGGATTAACTCAGCCGAAGAATTATGTAAGGAATTGAAGCATGGGTACAGTCATGGTGACGTGTATAGAATAGAAAAATTGGAAGAAGAATTATTTGCAATCAAGCAAGGAGATGCATCAGTAACTACCTACTATACTAAGTTGAAATCAATTTGGCAGGAATTGGAAAATTTATGTCCAATTCCAAACTGTTCAAGATGTGTTGAGAAGTGCAATTGTGAGGTGAACATAATGAGAGGTTACAAGGAAGAATCTAGAACAGTTAGGTTTTTGAGAGGTCTTAACGATCAATTTTCAACCGTGAGATCTTAGATTATGCTGATGGAGCCGGTGGATGTATCATTTGCGTCCTTGTTGCAACAAGAGCGGCAGCTGAACCTGAATGAGGTAATGGAGGAAAAGTCATTGTTAATCAATTCAAGAAACAAAAATAGTAGCACAAACAGAAGAGGAAGAGGCAGAGGCAGAGGGGGAAGAGGCTATGGCAACAATGCAAAGATTGGAAGAGGCTCCAAACAATGTTCTCATTGTGGCAAGAATGGTCACTTGGCAGGCACATGCTACAAAAAGCATGGTTTTCCCCTCATTTCAAGAACAATGGAGCCATGATCAATAACATGGTTGCTGAAGATGATAATGAAGTAAGCAATCAATCTCAGAAGGAAGAACTTGGCAAATCTGAGCCATATTTTATCTTAGAACAAAAGGAGGCTTTGCTTGCTCTTCTGAACCAACAAGATGCACACCCAAAGCATAGCATAAATTAACTTGTCACCACAACTCTACCGTCAAACCAAGGTATCTCGTATATAATGTTACTTTCTACTTTCAGTCCTAAATCCTGGGTCATTGACTAAGGAGTAACCAATCACGTGTCATATGCCAAAAGTTCATTTCAAAACTTATACCAAATCAAATCCGTACTAGTCAGCATGCCTGATGGGACAAATACATTAGTCAATACTACAGGAACAATTGTGTTTTCTGATCAATTTTATTTTCTACATGTCTTTTATATTCCAAATTTTAAATTCAATTTGATGTTTGTCTCAAAATTGACAGCCGATTTGAAATGCAAATTGATTTTTGATGAAAATGAATGTGAAATCTAGGACAAAACTACCAAGAGAACAATTGGTGTAGCTGAACAAAGGAGAGGGCTCTATGCTTTTGAGAACCTCACACCCATTCAAGCTACATCACAAGTTGCATCTGCATCACTTGCATCCACACTGTCAGCACAATCCACACACTTAAAGCACTTTGAAAACTATGGCATCATAGATTAGGACATTCACCTAATGATAGGATTGTTGTTATGAAAAAGGAATACAAAGATTTAAAGTTTTCAATTTATAATAAGCCTTGTGATTCTTGTCATTATGCAAAACAAAAATGGTTGCCTTTTATGTCAAGGATCACTTAGAGCATGAACAACTTTGATATTGTACACATTGACATTTGGGGTTCTTTCAATACCATTTCTGTTTTAGGTTTCAAATATTTCTTGACTATTGTGGATGATAAAAGTAGATTCACTTGGTTGTATTTTATGAAATTAAAGAGTAAAGCTAGTTAATTTGTCAAGAATTTTGTTAAAATGATTGAAGCTCAATTCAGAGTAACAATTAAGAATATTCAAACTGAACAATTTTTATGCATCCAAAGGTATCATTCACCAAACTTCATGTGTTGAAACTCTCCAACAAAATGGCATTGTAGAAAGGAAGCAACAACATATTTTGGAAGTCACAAGAACTTTGATGTTCCATTCTAACATGCCGAAGAAATTTTGGAATTTTGCAGTAGGACAACTAGTTCACATTATTAATAGAATTCCTAGTGTACTATTGCAAAATCATTCTCCTTATAAAATTCTGAAAGAAAAACAACCTGATATATCTTACCTCAAAGTCTTTGGATGTCTAGAACTTGCTTCAACAAATTCAGCTCATAGATCAAAATTAGATCAAAGGGCTATTAAATGTGTATATTTGGGTGTCAAAGAAGGTGTCAAAGGGTACATTCTATATGACTTGAAAAGTAGAAATATTTTAATATCAAGGAATGTATCATTTTATGAGCATGTATTCCCTTTTTCATTGCGAAATTCAGTTGATAATAACATTGCTATTAATTCTGCACCCATTACTACGTTAAATAATCTATCATTTGATGATCCATTTTTTGAGTTTCATAGTAGCATTAACTCTCATGCATCACCATCAGTCAATCATTTAGATGAAGAACATCAACATGAGAATATGATACCTGACATCATGCTTGCATCTTTATAGTCAAGTGATTCACCACATGTTAGCATGTCATCTAATTCACCTCAAGAGATTAGGAAGTCTACAAGAAATAGAAAGCCCCCTGCATATCTAGAGGATTATCATTGCATGCCAACCGTGTCATACACCAATTATTCCTCGAGTTCAACTCTTAATTCACATGATTCTCATAAATTTTTCTTGGAAAATTTTGAAAATATGTTACATGAGCAAACAACAAATTTATTTGATCAATCCACAATTTTGTTTCTTGAGTTAGAGTCACCTTCACCCCTCCTTCTAATTAATGCATCTTCGATTCTATCTATCACACATACTTCTCAACTCAAACACAAAGAGCCAAAATGCTATGTCGAGGCCGTTTGTGATCCTAGTTGGCAGGAGACTATCAATGCTGAATTAACTGCTCTAAGGGAAAATAGAACTTGGACACTTACCAAGCTTTCTTGATGGGAAGAAGGTTGTGGGGGTGTAAATGGGTGTTTCGGTTGAAACTAAAGCCTAATGGTTCAATTGATCGCCACAAGGCCAGGCTGGTTGCTCAAAGATTCACTCAAACAGCAGGGGTGGATTATTTTGAAACATATAGTCCTGTGGTGAAAATGAATACCTTTCGAATCCTCATGTCCATTGCTGCAGTGAGAGGCTGGTTTGTCCACCAATTGGATGTCAAAACAGCTTTTTTGCATGGTGATTTAGATGAAGAAGTGTATATGCACCCTCCCCAAGGTCTCCAATTATCCTCACTGGATTTGGTTTGCAAATTGGACCGTTCTCTTTACGGCTTGAAACAAGCCAGCAGACAATAGAACACAAAATTGTGCACCATATTACTTCAAGCTGGATATTCTCAATCATGGCACGACTATAGTTTTTTCACAAAATCAAACAAGGGCAAATTCACAGCCATTTTGGTGTATATAGATGATTTAATACTGGCTGGAGATGATATATGTGAAATACGATTCATCAAGCAACATCTACATGATCTCTTCAAGATCAAGGACATTGGGGACCTGCAATTTTTTTTAGGATTGGAGGTAGTTCGAAGAAAGAGGGGAATTGCAATATGTCAAAGGAAGTATTGCATCAATCTACTCCAAGACTACGGGTTAATGAAAGCCAAGGCAATCTCAACTCAAATGGACTACACTAGCAAGTTGACAAAGAATACTGGAACTTTGCTTAGCTCAACATCTGAATATAGAAGGTTAATTGGAAGACTAGTTTATCTAACCAATACAAGGCCAGATATGTGTTATGCGGTTAGAAGATTGAGTCAATTTTTGGAGTACGCTACTGACAAACACTTTGAGGCAGCTTTTCATCTCAGACAGATTTGGAGCCAACTGGTTTTTCACACAACGACTGGGGTACCTGTTTGGATACAAGAAGATCAGTATCTGGTCATTGCATCTTCATAGGTACATCTATTGTATCCTGGAAAAGCAAAAAACAAGGTACAATAGTTGTATCATCATGTGAAGTAGAATACAGGGCCCTTACTATGGCCACTAGGGAGGCACAATGGATTACTTACATCTTTAGAGGATTTGCAAATGAAACTGCAGAAGCCAATTGCTATGTATTGTGACAGCCAATAAGCTTTGCATATTGTGACAAACCCCGTCTTCCACGAGAGAACCAAACATATAGAGATGGATTGTCATGTCGTAAGAGATAAATAGCAAGAACAAGTAATCAAGTTGTTGCCTATTACCACAATTAACCAAACAGCTGACATATTAACCAAAGCATTAGCTCCTAACATGTTTCAAAAATGTTGTGGCAAACTCAAAATGGTGAATGTCACCGATTCTGGTTTGAGAGAGGGTGTTACGTGAGCTAATGAGTCATGTATAATAGTTAGCAAGCTAATTAGTTAGGAGTTGCGGATATAGGCAGATTCTATTAGTGAGTGATTAGGGAATAAGTTTGTTAGAGTGCTGACTAAATAGTTAGTTATGAAGCTCATTAAGTTGCTGCTATTTATTAGCTAGGAAAGGTAAATTGAACTTGATTTTTTTGTGCAATCAGAAAATGAATTCAAGAGTGACAGAGTTGTGCCAATAAACACACTCTCCTCTGTTTTCAAACTTCGTGGAGTTCTTCCTTTCATCTCCCTTGAACTCCATTTTAACAGCCACCAAAATCATTCTAGTTGGTTACTAAATTAGGAATTAGCGAGCAAATTTAGTGACCAATATTTTTTGGTATTAAAAAACTATATTAGTCAAAAAATCGATCGCTAATTTTATTATTAGCAACCGATTTAGAGACTAACATAAAAAATAGCTGAAAATTTGTTCGTCGCTAAGGTGTTGGTCTCTAAATTGGTCGCTAATGATAAAATTAGTGACCAATTCAACGACTAACAAAACACTAAGGTGATAAAGTAGTTAATCATAAAACACGGTCGCTAATTTTAACATTAGCGACTGATTTAGTAACTAACATAAAAACTAGGCTAAAAATTGTTGGTCACTAAATCGGTTATTAAGAAGTTGGTTTCTAAATCCATCGCTGATGATAAAATTAATTATTGATTCAGAAACTAATTAAAATATAAGGGGATGAAGTAGTTGGTCGCTAAAATTGGTTGCTAATTTTATTACTAGTGACCGATTTAACAACTAACATAGAAGATATGCTGAAAAATTATTGGTCTCTAAATCGGTTGCTAATTTATTAGCGACCTACACTATAAGAAAAATGTTAAGTCTCATCAGATTTACCGTCGGATTCATCAAATAAATCTGCGGGTAATCAGTTTACTGTCGGATTTACCATCATCCCAGGGGGATTTACCATCATCCCAGGGTTGACAGTATAAACGGCGCTGGAAGCTCGTTACCGGCGGATTTTTTCCATCTGACGCTAAGTACCAGTGGATTTTCTGTCGATGTTTTCAATAGATTCATCGAGACTAAGTTGATGATTACTGTCGGATTAATTCGATGGTAAGTTTGGTGCCATTTGAAGTGAAATATCGTCAAAGCTACCATCGAATTAATCCGATGGTATTATTTTTTAATTTTTTTGGGCATTAATAAATTACAATTAATAGTCAAATTAAGTTGACAAAATTATTAGTAGAAATATAAAATTAACATAAATCAACAAATTATTTTGTTAAAAATAAATGGTTTGAAATATAAACTAATGCCACAAAAGTAGAGTATAATGAAGTAGACAAAGAAAAAAAAACCCAACCCCTATAAATTCCTATAATCATCATCGTCGCCGTCGTGGTCCCCCTACTGAGGTGGCATAGAGGGTGCTGACGTTGGTGCCGCACCAGCAGCGTTGCCTTTGGAATCAGCAGCGCCACTGTCATCAGCGCATATCTACTGGTTGCACTCCTCGTTCTACTATCGCAATCGATCGAGCTACTCCAACTTCTCTATCAGGTTCGAGTTGATGGCAACAACTCCTCCATGCGTACAAGAGGGTCATTGTACCTCTGCCCAGATTGCTTGTTTGCTGGTGAAGCTCATGTGTTAGCTTCTACACCTCATCCCTCAAGTCAACAACCTCCTAGGGATTGGCAAGGTTGGTGACAGAGACAGAGGTAGAGAAATCCGTGAATGCAGAGGAGCGGAGGTTACCGGTGAAGAACGACCCCTCTGAAGAGAATTGAAGCATATAATTTTTCAAGAAGAAAGATGATAGAAAACAGGGAGAAGAAAACCAAGAAAGGACTCAGGGCAACTGAGTAAAGAAGAAAAGGCAAATTGGGATTATTAGAAAATATGTATTTCACCCATTTTGAAAGCAAGGACTTCCTACTTATACTATGACTCATACTAACAGAGTCTTACTTTTCTATCTTGACCTGTACTAGCACTATTACTCAAATTTTTTTTAATGTCCACTACATCTTTTACAATCCCAACCCGAAGTGATGATTCTTGTGGGGCTCAGCGGTGGTCTCGTGCCATATCTGATCAGGATCTACCATTAAGGTCTCGGAGCCAGTTTAGTCGTTCCCACTAGTAAGCTAAGATTGCTGGGTTGCGGCCTCTAACCTCTACGTCTAATCATTATGTGTGTCAAAGCATCAAAGCTTACAAATGAGTAACAAGAAGATGAAAAAAATATCCAATAATAGAGCACAGTTCAAAGAAAATTTCTCCCTCTGTAAACCTCCAATCAAAATGTCTACCATTCAGAATGAAGAACAAGATGAAAAAAAGTTACAGTTTGAATTTCAGGCCAATCTAACGGTGAGCAAATGAGAAACTATTGTTTAAAATTTGTTACTCTGCACAAAAACAAAAATTCTATTTTTCCTTCTTCTCTCTCACTTCGTCCCCAAAACGTGGGGACTGCCCCAAATGGGGACCTGAAGACGAAGAATTTTTTTCCGCGAGAATGTGGGCCAAAATTCCTTTGAGGTAGACATGGGACTCGAGCGGGAATCCCACCCAGAAGGCCAAAACTCACAAATTTCAATCTCCTATAGCGTCACAACCATAGCCCTCACTACTCCTGCTCAGTGGTCATCGTGTCGTTACCCTCTCACCACCTCATTATCTATGATTGCGGCGTCCTTTCTCTTTTCACCGCTATGTGATTGTGCCTTTGTATGTTGTAATAATATTTTTTATTTTTTTATTTTTCATTAGAATTTTTATTTAAATGATCAATATAGGAAGATGGGAAATGGGGCCCTGCTGAAAATGAAAATTCGTGGAAAATAAGGATGGAGACAATATTCTCCCATGGTGGGAATTGGGACAGAGATAGGGAATCTAGGGGCAGGGACGGGGAGCGGGAAGGTATCCCCCGCCTCTTCCACCTTGCCTCGTTGCCATCTCTACTTTGGGGCTGCTCTCTCTCACTCTCAAATGCCCCAAATATCATATTTAAATTATCAAATTCCGATTGCCAAATCTTCCAACCATATTCGCTCCTATTTAACTTATTATTTACTAAATTTCGATTAGACCGGGTATTACACAGGACATGACAGGATACAACACGGGACACGCCGACATGCGAAGTTTAAAATCTTATAAGACAAGGAGACACGCATGCATATAAAATATAAAGTATTTTTTAGATAAATTGTAATGATATTTTAATATTTTATTGATATTAAAACATAAATTAATTTTTTAATTATTTTTAATGTCTTATTTTAATTATATAAAATATTTAAAATATTTTTTTTGTTTTAATAAATAATAATATATACTATTTCTAAATTTATTTAAGAATATATGTTAAAAATTAAGATTGAACACGCTGATACGTGATGGTATTTGGGTATGTCCAGGCGTATCCGGAGAAAATATTTTTATTTTTTATTAAGACAGTTGGACACAGCAGACACATATTGGAAGAGTGTTGATGAGTGTCGTGTCCAAAATGTGTCTGACACACGAACACGATAACTCAGTGAAGTATCCGTGCTTCATAGATAATATATAAGGAAAAATAATTTACCTCTAATTTCTGAATGATACTAAGTACTTGCCTTAAAATTGTTGAAATGTGTTAAAAAGTAGGTCAAAATGATCTTAATAACAATAATTACTCTTTTTAACTATTTTAGTTGTATTCCATTTCATCCATTCATTTTGGGTATGATTGAAGAAGAAATAAATATTCAATTTCATTAATCTGAGTAATTTTTTTTTAAATGAACACTTATTTGAGAAGAAAAGGAGTGCATAATATAAGGTCTTAGGTCAAATATGATCGTAGAGAAAATCTTCAGTTTCTCTGGCTTGTAAATTCGTGTTTTTCAAATTTGGGTATCTAATTAAATGAGATAGAGCTAATTAAAATAAGAATTTGGCCCAGGATTGGGTCGAACGGACCGAACCGAGCGAACCGGACCTGTATTGGGCCTAAGGCCCATCCCAATCCATTATAATACGAAGAGCTAAGCTCTTTATTCCTTCCCCCAAAATGAAAACACGTTGAAGACATAGGAAAGGGGGAGAAAGAAAGAGCAAAACCCTCACTCAAATTTCAATTCACCATAACTTTTGATCCAGAGCTCTGATTGACGAGCTGTTAGCGGCCACGTGTTCGTCTTGGAATTCTCTACGAAAACTATCCAATAATTTGGTAAGGAATTTATTCTCTTTTACCCAAATCTTCCCTTCTCAGTTTCGAATTTGAGGGGTGTTAGAATTGGAAATTTATATGATTTTGGTGTTTTAGGTTCTAATTAACTCGCAGGAATTAACAGGTTTTGTTTATTTGAGGCATGAATGAGGTAAGAACCCCAAGCCCCTTATTGATTTGTGAATTAGCAAGCTTGAATTTTGATTACAGTGATATGTTATGGGATTAGATTGAATATTATTGATTTAGAGCACATTGATGATGTTAGGAGCTTGAGTGTTGGACCTTGGTGGCTGGAATTCAGTTCGGAGAGGTTTTAGGGGCTGTGGATTTGTGTGGAACGGTGCTAATTGTGGTGTTCTGAGCTTTACAAGAATCGGTCAAGGTATGATTTTGGTTTCTCATAACTAAAATATAATGTCCTGTGAAAACTTAGGCTAGATGACCGTAGGATAAGTTTGGATAGAAGTCGATTGTTGATTTGATTAATGAACATATGAGTACTTGTTGTTATTATAGTTGAGTTGAGTGGTTGGATTGTATGTTATATGAATGATGTGTTTAATATTATATGTAAGGATTGGTAAATAATAAGGATGATGTTATTGGAATGTCGATGTTATTGATGAATTAGGATTGGTTGGTATTTATGAGGCTTGGCAAGTTAAGGTTGTTGTTGGTAAAATAATGTAAATTTTGTGAATATTGATGAAGTGTATATGCATGTTGTTGATTGATATTGTAATAATGAAGTTGATTGATGTAGTGACAATATTAATGATATATGAATTAGTATTATTGGTAAGTTGAGGAATAAGATTGTAATAAGTGAACTAGTTGGTGTTGGTGTTAATGATTTTATGTAAGAAATATTTTGATATAAGAATGAAGAATTGATGTGTAATTGGTGTGATTTAGGCTGTATATGGTTGAAGTAGTTTGTTAGGAAAGTGTAACTTTTGTGAAAATAGAGGCTGAGAATGTTTTGTGAAAAAAATAATTTTTGACCGAACTTTGGAGAGTCATAACTTGGCTTTCGGAACCCAAAATTTTCCAAACTTGTTTTATACGAAAATTGGGTCCGTGAAGTTTACACCGTTTGAAGAACGGGTGAAAAATGTTTTAAAACAAAAAAGTTAAGCGCGTCGGAAGTTCGGTGCGCAAAGCTGAAATTCTACAGCAGTTAGCACTTTTACCCATTCTGCAGAACTTGCGTACGCAACCACTGCACGTGACGCGACCAATCCTTTTGGGTTTGCCATCTCGCGTACGCGTGGCCCATGTGTACGCGGGACCCCTAATTTCGAACCTCTAAAGCTCTATTTTTACTCTTTTAGCCCCTAAACCTTAGTTGTATGCTTAGTGATGGGTAGGGCTGGCAATCTATACCCTACTCGCGAGTACCCAACCCGGACCAACCCATTCAGGTAGGGTAGGGTGCGGTACGAGTTCACCTGCGGGTAGGATAGGGTACGGGTTTAGGGTATACCCTACCTATCCTACCCGCATCCCTAATATAATATATAATATAGATGTAAAAGTTATGTATGTAGTAAAGAAAGTGAGTGTTGAACCCATAATTTTTCTCTTATAAAAACTTGAAATAACTACTAAACTAATTGATGATCATATTATTTGTAATTTTATGTTAGATTTCTTTAAGATTATATTATTTTTATTTTTAATTTGAACTTTAGTTTTTTATTTTCTATTTTATTCATATGTATGAAATTTGGAATGGTTGAATTTTATATTTTCTTGAATTTTTTTTTATTTTTCTGCGGGTAGGGTAGGGTCTTTAGGGTGCGGGTAGGGTTAGGATTGAGAAATTCTCAACCCGCAGATAGGGTAGGATAAAATTTTAAAAAAGTTTTCAACCCGCAGGTAGGGTTAGCGTAGAGTCCAAACCCTACCCTACCCTACCCATTGCCAGCCCTAGTGATGGGAAAGTGAACGACGAGGGTGGCGGAAGTACTGTTTATGTAATGGGCTTAAGGGCTACGTTAAATTATGATTTATGGCTGATAATGATTATGTTTGAGATATACGTGACCAATTATGAATTAAGAATGAATAAATGAATGAGAATAAATTGTAATGATAATGAAATATGTTTCTGAATGTGACTCGGGGTAAGATGCAGTGGTATTATCCACTTGCTCTGGGTAAGAGTCAATAAGCCGAGTAAGATGCAGTGGTGTTATCCACCTGCTCCGAGAAAGTTCAAGGCTTTGGGTAAGACGCAAGGGCTGTGTTTTGTTGCCGCTTGCTTCGGGTCGAGAATTGTAACATCGCCTAGGTAAGGGGCAGTGGAGAGGTTGTCCCCAGCTCCAAGTATGCGGGTAAGATGCAAGGGTTGCAGTGTTGTCCCACTTGCTCCGTATTTGGTATTCTGTCCATGGTTAGCTACCAGTACATGTTGGGCTGGCTATGTAACTGACATTTGATATCAACGGCCAGTAGGATAGACATACATCATATGCATATGTGTGCTTTATTTGATTGTGCATTAATTGGGCTTGCCTATGTGATTATTATGCTTACTTACTATAATTGCTATCTGCTATATCTGTATTCTACTTGTGTTTGCTTTGTCTGTGTAGTTCTACTGGTGTTTGGGAGGATTATGGAAGAAGGGGAATATTCGAGAGTTTTAGTTAAATTGAAGAACCTTAGAGAACCACCCTGTTTATGGTTTCTGTTTTAAATCCTTAAGTTTTATAATCTGTTATCGGAAGTTCTAGAATCGCCTTAGGCTTTCCCGGGACATTATAAGTGTAAATCATGTTGCTTGTATGCGAAGTTTGTATTCGTAGGTTTTGATGAATGACAAACCAACAAACGACATGAAAGACAAACCAACAAACAACTTGAAGTGAAGAATTTGCACTCTTATTAAAAAGATTCAATAAGTTTGCAATGAAGAAAAACTTCAAGAGCAAAACAAATTAAAGGTACCAAAATGCTATGAGTGTGGAGAAGTTGGACACATTAAACCCAATTGTCCAAAACTTCAAAAGGAAGACAAAAACAAGAAATTTAAGAAGAAGGAGAAAGCATACATATCATGGGAGAACGAGGATGAATCCGACTCCGATGACGACGAGGTTGCAAATCTTGCAAATCTTTAGCTATTAGGATGTTACTTGCTTTTGCATCCTTTTATAACTTCAAACTTTATCAAATGGATGTTAAGAGTGCCTTTCTTAATGGTTTCATTCAAGAAGAAGTATATGTTGAACAACCTCCCGGTTTTAAGGATTATGAAAATCCTAATCATGTTTTTAAACTCAAGAAAGCTCTTTATGGTCTTAAACAAGCTCCAAGAGCTTGGTATGAACGTTTGAGCAAGTTTTTAATAGAAAAGGGTTTTAGAAGAGGGAAGGTTGATACAACTTTATTTATCATGATTGAAAACAAAAATATCCTTTTGGTACAAGTTTACGTCGATGACATAATATTTGGTTCAACTAACGAATCACTTTGCAAGTTTTTCTCAAACCTCATGCAAAGTGAATTTGAAATGTCCATGATGGGCGAACTCAACTTCTTCCTTGGTCTTCAAATCAAACAAGGAAAAGAAGGAACTTTCGTTAGCCAAACCAAATATTGCAAGGAATTGCTCAAAAGATTTAGAATGGACAATGCTAAGGCAATGGACACACCAATGAGCACTACTTGCTACCTTGACAAAGATGGACAAGGTAAAAACATAGATGTAAAGAAGTATAGAGGCATGATAGGATCATTACTTTATCTAACGGCAAGTAGGCCAGATATCATGTTTAGTGTATGCATATGTGCGAGATACCAAGCTAATCCTAAGGAATCTCACTTAAGTGCGGTGAAAAGGATTATGAAGTATCTCATAGGAACATTAAATGTTGGATTGTGGTATCCGAAAGGATCCACTTGTGATTTGATTGGTTATTCCGATTCCGATTTTGCCGGTTGCAAATTGGATAGGAAAAGCACTAGCGGCACTTGTCACTTGCTAGGAAACTCTCTTGTCTCATGGCATAGTAAGAAACAAGTAAGTGTAGCCTTGTCTACCGCCGAAGCCGAGTATGTAGCCGCCGGTAGTTGTTGCGCCCAAATTTTATGGATGAAACAACAACTTGTGGACTGTGGACTCATGCTTGATCACATTCCTATCAAATGTGATAATACTAGTGCAATAAATTTAACGAAGAATCCGGTTCAACATTCAAGAACCAAGCATATTGAGATTAGACATCACTTCATAAGAGACCATGTTGAAAAGGGTGATGTGGTTATTGAATTGTCGAAACTAGTAAACAACTAGCGGACATCTTCACTAAACCTTTATGTAAAGAAAGTTTTTTCAACATCCGAAATGAACTTGGTATCTTGGATTCTAATCTAATATGATTTGTTTGAACTCATTGTATTTATATTGCTATCTTTTACTAACTTAAGCATTGGAGATATCCAATTAGCCACTGTTTTGTAGGTTTATGAGTTGATGAAGAAGGGGGAATATCTCATCCTTGAAATTAATAGAGAAATTGAACTTAAAAAAATTTCATTGTTTTATGCATGCTTCTATGACACATTTCAAACTCCTTTCTTTTTGATAATGTCAAAAGGGGGAAGAGAAGTTTGAGGATATTTGAAATTTTGAACTTTTGAAAAAGAAGAAGTTTGAGGATTTGAAAAGAAGAAATAAGTTTGCGAAACAATGATTTCAAAAAGACTTTCGCTAAGCAAAAACTTTGATATCTAAATCGTTTTCTTTGATAAACGCCCTTTAAGGGAACAAATGCACATATCTAGGGGGAACTCCTGCAAATTTTTTTTTGTGAAGTCTTCTCCAAAGCTTTCTATAAAACAAAGTGCATTATTGTTGCTTTCAAAATCATTTATAAATGCATATCCTCAAAATTGGTTTGTCATTATCAAAAAGGGGGAAATTGTAAATCATGTTACTTGTATGTAAGTTAGTTATGCGGGCACTGTTACTATGCTGAGAACCTCTGGTTCTCACTCCATACATATTTTGTGGTTTTCAGATGCAGGTAAGGTGGCACCTCACTGAGGCATTCTGGGAGCTTCAGTCAGCGAAGGATCCTTGTGTTTTGGGTGTCGTTTTAGTTGAGTTGTATATATAGATTCTTTATATCTCCATTGTGTATGTATATTATGTTTTATCCCTCTTAGAGGTTGATTTGGAGAAACAAGTTATATAAACAATATTTTGGGCCATCTTGGGTTTCTCATGTATATATGTATATATGTTTGTGTGCTCTGTCCGGTTTTAACTTCGCGAACCAGGTCAGAAGCTTTGTTATTTGTATCTTAGAACTCTTATTTTATGTGTTTATGTTTTGCTTTACTCTTATCCTACCCGGCTTACGTTTGTTGCTTACGTGCGTGATGCTCTTTTCTATTTAACACTTTTGTTTAACTTCCCTTCAGAAGGCTCCTAGATATAAACTCTTTCTATATATATATTATGTATATAAATACGGTCGCTATGTAAATTGCACATTAGTAACCACGAAGCCGATTAGAAA
The DNA here is from genome assembly GCF_000816755.2 of Arachis ipaensis. Lineage (NCBI taxonomy): Eukaryota > Viridiplantae > Streptophyta > Magnoliopsida > Fabales > Fabaceae > Arachis > Arachis ipaensis. The sequence goes on from NC_029789.2 coordinate 35,710,948, forward strand.
CATTATTATTCTAAGTAAGTAGCTAAACATAAATTGTTAAAACTTACATCGTTGACTCTCATGTCATCGATCTGTCGCCTAAATTGTGTCATGGACCTTCGTATATCTTTATTTAGCCGGCGCCAATGACTCCAACAACAACAACAACAACAACAACAACAATAATAATAATAACAATGATAAAGATGAGTATAATAATAACAACAAGAACAAAATAATAATAATAACAACGATAAACAATACTGTCGTGCAAGTGGAACACCAACATCGAAGATCTGATCGCGGGGAATAGATGCCAGGAACAGCATACGCTCCCACGCCCAAACAAAAAGTAGTATGAGTGGCCCATCCATCTCTTTACAGTTGTATCGTGATGCACGACATAATGATCTATATAGATGTGCCAGACTGGTTTCCTCCCAACTGTATAATGGAATCCAGTGAAAATCTCGAAATAGAGGTAGAAACTTCGAGTTCAATGAAGTGGTAGAATTATCCAGAAACACAACCGTTTCGAGCACGCAAAAAATGTGAGCCCAGACGTACTACTCAATGGACTCCTGCATGTCACACGGTTTGGTTATCTACACCGCCGGACCCATGCAAGATTTACCTTACCCAAGACGTGATCGTGCGGACTAGGCTCCCAACCAAAACAAGCAATGTAGTTCTCCACCAAAAGAATATGTGTCAACTGACGGACTCCCCATTAATTGGGAAGCCAAGAATATGTGTCGCGTCTTCCAGTGTCACCGTTACTTCGCCGACTGGAAGGTGAAACGTGTGGGTTTCTGGCCTCCATCATTCCACCAAGGCACTCAGAAGTGCAGAATGGCCTCTCATTTCACCTACTCGCGAATTGTGTTGAAACCCAGTAAATGCTAATGACGCCGCAGCTATCTCATTAAAAGTCTCTGGTGGATCTAGTTTTCTGGACAACAAATTCCTAATAACCTGCAAAAGAAAAAGATAATTATTAATATTACTTCATAACTATTAACAACAATAATTATCACAATAATACCAGTAATAATAGTTTTTTAATAGTAACGGTTAACAATATATTCAAAAAATAATAATAACAACAAAATAATAATAATATAATAAAAATAATAATAGTTCATAAATTGAAAAAACTAGGATCCATATTTTGAACATCAATAAAATAATAAAAATAACTATAAAAAGAATTTATATATACTCTCTCTATATACAACTTCAATCTATATAGTAGAGTGTCCCTAATAATAATAATCTTTCTATACTAGTAAACTTAGAAGAGCTAATGCTTACATGGCATTTTCTCAAAATTTAGATTTTTCTCAAAAATAAAATACTTTTAAATCCTGATTCTTTGTTGGTCAAAAGGGATATGTATGTATCATTATTGCCACTTTCAAATTTCAATCCACCTTTCCTTTTCTTTTCTTTTTTTGGGCAAAACTGCAGGCTAAAAATGAAAAACAAGAACAAATGAAGAATCAGATGCTTTTATTCCACTATTTGATTTGAGAGCTACAACCCTATATATTCCCTTCAAACTAATTCTTCACCTAATATGTAGGGGGTTCAGTAAGTTATAGAATTCAATGTATATTCTTAGTCAATGAGAACCCTTATTCAATGTGTTTGTTTTTGGGCCACTTTTTAAATTTTTTTGTGGGTATCCAACAATTGTTATAGGCCCGATAGAAGGTTCAAGATAACATCTAGCTGAAATTGATTATATATATACAAAACATGTTACTTAGGACAAATTGCGTGGCTGTTGGATATAGAGACTGACGGCAACAGAGTGACAGCTGTCATCTTCTTACTTTCATTGTGGTAACCGATTCAAAGTAAAATTTTGTTTTTCTTACTATTTAATTGTTTGTATCCATGTTTTTGTAATGAACCATAATACATGTTTTGTTATGTCTGGAATTTGATTATTTCTTTATTTATATCTTCTTCTTATTAAATTGTTTGTATCCATGTTTGTGTGAACCATGGATAATACATGTTTTGCTGAAATCTGAAATTAGATTATTTATATATAATTATAATTAACTTGTCCCATTTTAGGGTTTATGGCCTTTCATTATTGAATTGGATTTTTATGAATAGTGATGTTTCTGAATGTGGAACTGATGTAATAGTTTAGGTAGGGGATTATGATGTGTGGTCTGTATTTTTACTTTTTTCCTTCTTGATGTCAGTTGGAATGCTGTTCATGTCATGTTATTTGGTATATAATATTACAATATATTCTTCTTTTAGATAGATCACGACATTCCCTTCATTGGTTCTTTCCATCTTTGTGTACTTCTTTCTTCCTATACAGTTAAACTAAATACTAGGAGAATTGGGATCAGGGTGATGGTTGATTTGATGTTTGACAGAAGGGGTGGAGTGGTTGATGTTATCATCTCTGGTTATGAGGAAGATTTCAATTGGTAAGCAATGCTAATTTCCCTCCACTATCGCAAAATTTTTAAATTCAAATGTTGAGTTGTTCTTTAGTTTTTCCCTATAAAAGATGGTTGCCTCTCTTCGATATCGTGCACATCATTCTCTACCCCCATCTCTTCTCTATCTTTCTACTGTCTTTTCTGCTATTTTTTCTTTGTTGAGTTTCTTCTGCCTTTTGTAGTGTGACATTGTGAGATTTGATTATTAACAATGAGTCCTCCTTTTGATCCTATCAGTAAGATCATTCCTCCACGTTAGGCCTGGAGGATCAAAATTAGGGTACTAAGGGCTCGGACTATACCTAGCTTTAGTAATGCAGATGTTCCAAACTCAATGGAACTTATTCTGGTTGATGAAAATGTGAGCAGTTGATTTTTCCTTTTTATTTGTTGTGTTCATATAATCGGCTTCTTCTTATTAATTTTTTCAATGTTTTTTGTTGTGCTTTTGTTTTTGTTCTTGATGAGTTGTATGCTTTTGTTCTTTTGCCTGTTGATAGTCTACCAAAATCCAGGCCACTATAAGTAAGCAACTAATGCTTCTTGAAGGCTGTTGTTACAAGATGACTTATTTTGTTGTTGTTTCAATACATGGCTCTTATAGAGCTACAAAGCATGAGTTCAAACTCATTTTTCTGTTTCCTACAATAGTGACAACAATTCCTGATGATATAATACTCAAGTCTTGTTTTTCTATATATCCCTTTGAAGACATATTGCAAATGAGTCAGGATCATGACTATTTAGTTGGTGAGTCTTGGCCTCATGTCTTTCTGTTACTTTTTCACTTTCTTTTCTTCTGAAAATTCTTTCCTCCATCTTTCTTACTCCTATTAACATATCAATGTAGATACAATTGGTCTTTTGATATTGGTTGGGGAAGAGAAAATCTATGACAGGGATGGTAAAATGGTTAAGATGGTTGTTGTCGAGCTTTCTTCACAAAAGTTTATTGCTCTCATCCTTTATTTTTGTTTCTATATTTATTTGTATTGGATTCCATTCTGAACGTAGCTTTTACTGTGTTGTCCTTCTTTTTCATGTGTAGAATGATGCTACAATATGCATTATTTTGAGAGTACATGGACCAGTTAAATGATTTTCTTGCTTCTGGTTATATTGAGCAACCGGTTTTCATTGTTCAACTTGCTAAGATTAAACTTTTTTTGAGGTATTGTAATTTACTATTATCTTATTATGTGTAGGGTTATGTTTTACTAATTTTTAAATCTGTTGACGTCCTTTTTTTACCCATAGGTCAACCTGGTCTGTAGAATGTTATAAAAGCAACAAAAATTTACTTTAATCCTAATTTATCAGAAGTTATTGATTTTTGAAAAAGGTTTGAGTTATCCCTTTCTAATTACCTCTATGTTGCAGTCCTTTCTTTGTTTTTATTTTATTCTATTGATGTGAAACTTAATGGTGTTTATTATATCTTAGCATGGTGGAACAAGGGATTAATGGCACTCAACCTTTATTCATTGCTAATGACGGAAAAGCCGTTTCATTGGAGGATGACTTCATGAGTTTAACTAGACGATCCACAATAGATCAATTACATGATAACAAAGAGTTTATAAATTTGTATTTTTTTCATTCTACCCTGTTATATTTATACATAATCCGTATGTTTGAATATACCTGAAAGTGGTTTTGACTAATTTTTTTAAACCTTGATTAGATTTTTTTCCTTCATGTGGTGTTTTGTTATGCATGGTATGTAAGATGGGAGTTTTGTAATTATGGGTACTATTATTGGTATTGTGGAAGAGGGTTGTTGGTGGTATTCCACTTGTGTGTGTGGAAAGGCAGTTTATCCTGAGTCTGGGGTCTATTTCTATGATGTTTTCATGCATCATGTGATAAATGTGATTCCAAGGTTTCTATCTTCATGATTTGTAGCTTTTCAAATAGTGACTTCTTGCACTTTTTGTTTACTTAAATTTTAACATGGTCTTTTATTTTTTTTATTTTATCGTGCTGTTGTTATAGGTTCAGACTTTAGGTAGCAGTTTCTGATCATACTGGGCAGGGGATATTCATTTTGTTTGATCGTGAAACAGCTTATTTGCTTAAAAAAGCATGTGTTGACCTATTTAATGAAGTCTAAAAGGAGCCAACTGTGCATATAGTTTTTAATGTCCATCAAAATTTTGAGCTATAAATACTTATCGTTGTTTTATATGATTATTTATTATGATGTAGATGGTGACCTCTCTGATTTTATCCTTATTTATAGGTTCTGTGTGGAGATAGCTATCCTATTATATTTAAAACTTTAAAGCGTAAAAAAGTTTTACTAAAACTAGATACCAAGTCCTTTTGGTATAGACAAATACTTTGAAACTTTTCGTGTAAAAAGGATTTATGATGATCCATCTATTATTTCTATGTTTGAGCTTGTTGAGAATGAGAATGAAGTGACACCTGTCAAAGTTGTTCTTTTTTATTCTTCTTTGCTTTTTCTTTTTATTTTTTTTACTGCATTGCTCTTTTTTGAGTGTTTTTTCTTTCATTTTTTATTGAAGGATGCATGTGTTCCTGGGATTGGTTTGGACATAGGTGAACCCTCTTACACATAGCCTACCTTAACAGATGCTAAGCTTTCAGTCTTGGATAAGGATGAAAGTGTTCATGGTCTTGATGACATTTCGATAGATATGGATGCTAATAGGAAATCTGTTGTTCCTCAAGTTTCTGGCGATGATGATGAGAATCAGGTCTTTAGTGATGAAGTTGGCTCATTGCTCAACTCTGGTGTTGAAGAAACTCAGGTCACAGTTTGAATTTTTTATTTAATTAGATCTCTTATTCAATTTATTATTGCACTCCATTTTCTCTTTTTATTCATTGATTTTGTGTTGTTTTCTATATTTTTATCTCTCTAGGACTTTCTGTCTCAACTTTTGGATAATTCGAACAATGTTGATGTTACTTCCATTTGCAATGATGGTGTGCATTCCAAAGTAAAGAGAACCTTGAATCATATTTTCATAAATCCTTGGAGGAAACTGTTGATCCTTCATTAAAGGTGATCAAGGTTGAAGATAATTAGGATGGATAGTTAGTTAGCTGAAGTTAGCAGCTCTATTAGGGTTATATGACTTGAATTCCGAATTATATTTCATGTGTCTCATGCTGACTTATATTTGAAGTGTGTCCCTTTGTTTTTCTGAGATATGTTCAATCGTTAGGAAAGCCATAACTTATCCCTTCATGTTTTGGATTACATTTGTTTATATTTTACCTGTAGATGCAGTTGATGTCTTTGTTGGTTGGTCTGTGGTAAGTATTGTTATGCTTTTTTGAATTAGGGAGGGTTTGTGTTAATTTCAAATGTACTTTGCTAAAAATTGGACATATTGTCATCTATTTAGAAGGACTGACGTGGCAGAAATTGACCGATTAAGAAATTAATAATAGAAATACGTTGCAAGTACAGTTCTTAAATAGCAAAAATCTGCTTGTCAATTTAGAAGAGTTATCACAGATTTAAGAATAAGATACTGGGAGTATAAATCCCAGGTCGTCTCCCAACGAGTTGACAAAAGAGTGTAGCTTATTGGTCATAGGTTTTCCCAAAAATTTTGAGTTTGAGAAACACAAAAATAAATAATTATAAAATTAAGCAACAGAAATTAATGAGAGAATTTATATAATTCAATTAAAAGCCTTGACCGAGAGTAGATTAATTAAAATTTCTATCCTTGTTCGAATTTCCCAAGTGTAATAATAAAAGGTTATTGCTCTACTTGGTCATCCCTTAATTAATAAGGGAAAGTCAAGTAACTAACTAACCAACTATGTCACAGGTCCTAATCTTTTCCTAAGAAAGGATTAGAGTAAGAGACTAGAGTTGTCAGTCATCAACTACCCATTAGAATTAACACTTTAGTATCCCAACTCAAGGTTCTCCTTTTAATCAACTCCCAATCAAGTTAGGAAACTACTCCAATATCATGAATATAAATTTCTCAAAATTAAAAAGGGGATAAACGAAAAACATGATAGATAATAATTAAAAATCAATTAAAAGTAAAAAGGGTTCCTTGCATTAATAAATCCCAAAATAAAACATACTTATCCAAACAGGGTTAATGGGCAGTAAAAAGTAAAGGTATAAGAAAACAAACTAGAATAATGAAACTTCCACGGAGGTAATGATCCATCTCAGTATCCGCAAAAGCATGAAACTCTAAAACTATGAATGTGAAGAATCCTAGAGGAAGGAGTAGAATTCTCTCTAAGATTCAAAAACTAAACTAAAACTATGCGTAATGAGAATGTGTCTTGAGTCTCTGCTATTCCCTAGCTCTAGTCTGTGTTTCTGGGCCGAAAACTGGGTCAAAACTCGGCTCGAAATCGCCCCCAGCATTTTCTGAAATTTCTGCAGATCGCGCAAGTCACGCGTACGCGTCGCTTGACAATTTTCCTTGCCACACGTGCGCGTCAGGCACGCGCTCCCGTTGTTGTGCGAATCTCCAATCCACGCGTACGCGTCAGGTACGCGTACGCGTCGCTGTGAAAGTCTCCAGATCACGCGCACGCGTGAGCCATGCGTGCGCGTCACTGCTCGCTGGTTGTCTCATTTATTTCTTGTGTTCCTTCCATTTTTGCAAGCTTCCTCTCCATCTTTTAAGACATTCCTGCCCTGTAAAGCCTGAAAACACTGAACACACGGATCACGGCATCGAATGGTACGAAAGGACATTAAAAATACACAATTTAATGGCTTAAGAAGCATGTTTTCAATCCTAGAGCATAATTAGGAAGGAATTGTAAAATTATGCAACTAGTATGAATAAGTGAGTAAAGAGTTGATAAAAACCACTTGAATTAGCACAAGATAAACCACAAAATAGTGGTTTATCAAACTCCCCACACTTAAACATTAGCATGTCCTCATGCTAAGCTCAAGGAGACAAAGAGAATGAATAAGGGAAAGTAAGACTCATGAAATGCAACCTACATATGAATGCAACTATATCCTGACATGATTCTGTCTACTTGGTTAAAAGTGAACAAGTTCTCCAAGACAAACATAGTTCAGATTCCACTAATTTAAATCATACGGTAAAGACAAGTAAACTTGTAAGAAGATAGCTCATAAAAGCAGGGAACATAGAATCAAGCATTGAACCCTCACTAGTAGTGTATATCACTCTAACTCTCAAGTGTCTAGGGTCAATCACTCTACTCTTTCCTAGTCATGCTTTTTAAACTTTATTCTTCATCTAACCAATCAACAAATATCTAGTATATCAATGCAAACATCATGAGGTCTTTTCAGGGCTGTAATGGGGCTAAGGTAAATGTGCGGATACATGTATGGCTAAGTGAGCTATAATATGAATCTTTGACTAACCTAAGCTCTAACCTAACACACACACACGCTCTATGTAATTCTAAAATCATACCTAGCTACCCAATATTCCCACTTTTGTATAATTTCCATACTCATGTACCAAATTTTCTTTTATTTTATCACATATGCATTGATCTTTTATTGAAACTTAATATTGGGGTAATTTTGTCCCCTTATTCACTTATTTACTTAATTAATTGAATATATATATTGAATTACAAAAGCAGACATAGCATATCAATGCACATGGATTTTTAATTTTTCTGGTCTTACATGAGTAGGTGATAAGCGGATAATTTATACCCTTTCTGGCATTGTTTTTAAATAGTTTTTAGTATGTTTTAGTTAGTTTTTATTATACTTTTATTAGTTTTTATTCAAAAATCATATTTCTGGACTTTACTATGAGTTTGTGTGTTTTTTTGTGATTTTAGGTATTTTCTGGATGAAATTGAGGGGCCTGAGCAAAAATCTGATTCAAAGGCTGAAAAAGGACTGCAGATACTGTTGGATTCTGACTCTCCTGCACTCGAAATGGATTTTCTGGAGTTGCAGAAGCCCAATTGGCACGCTCTCAATTGCGTTGGAAATTAGACGTCTTGGGCTTTCCAGCAATATATAATAGTTTATACTTTGCGCGAGATTTGATAGCCCAAACTAGTGTTCAAACGCCCACCAGAGATTTCTGGCATAAAACGCCAGAAATGGCACCAAAACTGGCGTAAAACGCCCAAACTGGCACCCAAGCTGGCGTTTGACTCCAAGGATGGCCTATGCACATGAAAGCTTCAATGCTCAGCCCAAGCACACACCAAGTGGGCCCCAGAAGTGGATTTTTATACTATCTGCACTTAGTTACTCAACTTCTGTAAACCCTAGTAACTAGTTTAGTATAAATAGACTTTTATGCTATCATAGACTATTGGAACCTCGTTTGGAGGCTGGCCTCACGGCCATGCCTAGACCTTTCTCTCTTATGTATTTTCTACGGTGGAGTTTCTACACTCCATAGATTAAGGTGTGGAGCTCTGCTTTTCTTCATGAATTAATGCAAGTACTATTGTTTTTCTTTCAATTCACGCCTACTTCTTCTCCAAGATATACTCTTGTACTTAATTCAGTTAAGTCAGAATGAAGAGGTGACCCGTGACAATCACCCACTATCTTCGTTACTCGTTTATCTAAGATCCGCGTGCCTGACAACCACAAGCGGTCTACATGAGGTTCAACGTAGTCATTGGACGACAGCCGGAGTATATTCTCTTGGGTCTCTAATTCACGGTTCGCATTGTCTCTCCTGACAACAAAGCATCCGAATCCAAAATTAGAACCTTCGTGGTATAGGCTAGAACCAATTGGCAGCATTCCTGAGATCCGGAAAGTCTAAACTTTGTCTGTGGTATTCCGAGTAGGATCTGGGAAGGGATGACTGTTATGAGCTTCAAACTTGCGAATGTTGGGCGCAGTGACAGTGTGCAAAAGGATAGAGAGATCCTATTCTGATGCTAGCGGAAACCGATAGATGATTAGCCGTGCGGTAGCTGTACATGGTATTTTTCATCCGAGAAGAGAAATCCGACAGTTGATTAACCGTACAGAGATCGTACCTGGTATTTTTCATCCAAGAGGATCATACAGCTTGCCATGGAAGGGAGCACGCATGATTGGAAGAAGGCAATAGGAAAGCAGAGGTTCAAAAGCAACAAAGCATCTCCAAACGCTTATCTGAAATTCCTACCAATGAATTACATAAGTACCTTTATCTTATTTTATGTTTTATTTATCTTTTAATTATCAAAATCTCATAACCATTTGAATCTTCCTGACTAAGATTTACAAAGATGACCATAGCTTGCTTCAAGCCGACAATCTCCGTGGGATCGACCCTTACTCACGTAAGGTATTACTTGGACGACCCAGTGCACTTGCTGGTTAGTTGTGCGGAGTTGTGAAAAGTGTGAATCACGATTTTCCACACCAAGTTTTTGGCGCCGTTGCCGGGGATTGTTCGAGTTTGGACAACTGACGGTTCATCTTGTTGCTTAGATTGGATAATTTTATTTAATGTTTAAGCTTTTTATTTTTAATTTTGAAAAAAAATAAATAAATAAATACAAAAAAATTTAATAAAATCAATAAAACCAAAAAAAATTTCTGTGTTTCTTGTTTGAGTCTAGTGTCAAATTTTAAGTTTGGTGTCAATTACATATTTTTTTTTCTTAAAATTTTCGAAAATTCATGCATTGTGTTCTTCTTTGATCTTCAAGTTGTTCTTGATGATTTTCCTTGTTTGATCTTTAAATTTTCTTGTTTTGTGTCTTTTCTTGTTTTTCATATGCATTTTCGAATTATTAGTGTCTAAAGTTTGAAAATTTCTAAGTTTGGTGTCTTGCATGTCTTTCTTTTCTTAAAAATTTTTAAAAATATGTTCTTGATGTTCATCATGATCTTCAAAGTGTTCTTGGTGTTCATCTTGAGATTCAAAGTGTTTTTGCATATTTTTCTTTTGTTTGATCTAAAATTTTTATGTTATGTGTCATTTTGTTGTTTTTCTCTTTCTTCATTAATTCAAAAAAATAAAAAATAATATTTTTTCTTTATTTTACTCATAAATTTCAAAATTTTGGGTTGACTTAGTTAAAAATTTTTAAAATTTAGTTGTTTCTTATTAGTCAAGTCAAAATTTCAATTTAAAAACTTTATCTTTTCAAATCTTTTTCAAAATCAAATCTTTTCCATTTTTCTTTTGATATTTTCGAATTCTTTCTTAAAATATTTTAAAATATTTTTCATTTTTCTTTCATGTTTTTCGAAAATTCTTCAAAATAAATTTTCAAATTTTTTTCTTATTTTTATTTCATATTTTCGAAATTATTGCTAACATTTAATATTTTGATTCAAAAATTTTAAGTTTGTTACTTTCTTTTTAAGAAAGGTTCAATCTTTAAATTCTAGAATCATATCTTTTAGTTTTTTGTTAGTCAAGTAATCAAATTTAATTTTAAAAATCAAATCTTTTTCAAAATAAATGTCAATCATATCTTTTTCAAAACTTTTTCAAATCTGTTTCAAAATAAGTGTCAATCATATCTTTTCAAAACTTAATTCCAAATATTTTTCAATTAACTACTTAACTTTTTTTTTTATTTTAAATTTCTTATCTTTTTCAAAATCATCTAACTACTTTTCTCTCTCTAATTTTTGAAAACTACTAATAACTTTTTCAAAAATTCTTTTTAATTAACTAATTGTTTTAAATTCAATTTTTATTTTATTTCTTTTAATATTTTCGAATACTAACCAACAATTAAAATAAAAACAAAAATATTTTTTATTTTTCTTAATTAATATTCGAATTCACTTTCTCTCTCCTCTCTTTCTATTTATCTTATTTAATTACTAACACTTCTCTTCTTCTTAAAATTCGAACCCTCCCCTCTCTCTGTGTTCGAATTTTTCTTATCCTCTCTCTACCTCATTCTTCTATTCTTCTACTCACATAAAGGAATCTCTATACTGTGATATAGAGGATTCCTCTTCTTTTCTGTTCTCTTCTTTTTCATATGAGCAGGAACAAGGATAAAGACATTCTTGTTGAAGCTGATCCTGAACCTGAAAGGACTCTGAAGAGGAAGCTAAGAGAAGCTAAAGCACAACTCTCTGGAGAAGACCTTACAGAAATTTTTGAAAAAGAAAAAGACATGGCAGCCGAAAATAATAATAATGGTGGAGATGCAAGAAAGATGCTTGGTGACTTTACTGCACCAAATTCCGACTTCTATGGAAGAAGCATCTCAATTCCTACAATTGGAGCAAACAACTTTGAGTTTCAGCCTCAATTAGTTTCTCTAATGCACCAGAATTGCAAATTTTATGGACTTCCATTGGAATATCCTCATCAGTTCTTAGCTGAGTTTTTGCAAATCTGTGAGACTGTTAAGACCAATGGGGTTAATCCCGAGGTCTACAGACTTATGCTTTTCTCTTTTGCTGTAAGAGACAGAGCTAGGACATGGTTGGACTCACAACCTAAAGAAAGCCTGAACTCTTGGGAAAAGTTGGTCAATACTTTCTTGGCCAAATTCTTTCCACCTCAAAAGTTGAGCAAGCTTAGAGTGGAAGTCCAAACCTTCAGACAGAAGGAAGGAGAATCCCTCTATGAAGCTTGGGAAAGATACAAGAAATTGATCAGAATGTGTCCTTCTGACATACTTTCAGAATGGAGCATCTTATGTATATTCTATGATGGTCTGTCTGAATTGTCCAAGATGTCATTGGATCACTCTGCTGGTGGATCTCTTCATCTGAAGAAAATGCCTAAAGAAGCCCAGGAACTCATTGAAATGGTTACAAATAACCAGTTCATATACACTTCTGAAAGAAATCCTGTGAATAATGGGATGACTTAGAAGAAAGGAGTTCTGGAGATTGATACTCTGAATGCCATATTGGCTCAGAATAAAATATTGACTCAGCAAGTCAATATGATTTCTCAGAGTCTGATTGGAATGCAAGCTGCATTCGGCAGTACCAAAGAAGCCTCCTCTGAGGGAGAAGCTTGTGACCCTAAGAATCCGGGAATGGAAGAAGTGAATTACATGGGAGAATCCTATGGAAACACTTACAATACTTCATGGAGGAATCATCCTAATCTCTCATGGAAAGATCGACAGAAGCCTCAACAAGGCTTCAATAATAATAATGGTGGGAGAAATAGGTTTGGAAATAGCAAGCCTTTTCCATCATCTTCTCAGCAACAGATAGAGAATTCAAGGCAGAGCCTCTCTGACTTAGCAACCATAGTCTCTGATCTAACTAAGACCACTCACAGTTTCATGATTGAAACAAGGTCCTCCATTAAAAATCTGGAGGCACAAGTAGGTCAGCTGAGTAAAAGAGTTACTGAAACTCCTCCTAGTACTCTCCCAAGCAATACAGAAGAGAATTCAAAAACAGAGTGCAAGGCCATAACTATATCCAAAGTGGCCGAACCTGGAGAGAGTAAAAAGGCAGTGATTTCTAGTGAGGAAGACCTCAATGGACGTCCACTTACCACTAAGGAGTTCCCTCATGAGAAACCAAAGGAATCTAAGGCTCATATAGAGACCATAGAGATTCCACTGAACTTACTATTGCCATTCATGAGCTCTGATGAGTATTCTTCCTCTGAAGAGGATGAAGATATTATTGAAGAGCAAGTTGCTCTGTATCTAGGAGCAATTATGAAGCTAAATGCCAAGCTATTTGGTAATGAGACTTGGGAGGATGAACCTCCATTGCTCATCAATGAACTAAATGCTTGGGCTCAACTGAAATTACCTCAGAAGAAACCGGATCCCGGAAAGTTCTTACTACCTTGTACCATAGGCACCATGACCTTTGAGAAGGCTCTGTGTGACCTGGGGTCAGGGATAAATCTCATGCCACTCTCTGTAATGGAGAAACTAGGGATCTTTGAGGTACAAGCTGCAAGATTCTCACTAGAATTGGCAAACAAATCAAGGAAACAGGCTTATGGACTTGTAGAGGATGTCTTAGTGAAGGTTGAAGGCCTTTACATCCCTGCTGATTTCATAATCCTAGACACTGGGAAGGATGAGGATGAATCTATTATCCTTGGAAGACCCTTCCTAGCCACAGCAAAAGCTGTGATTGATGTGGGCAGAGGAGAGTTAGTCCTTCAATTGAATGAGGACTACCTTGTGTTTAAGGCTCAAGGATCTTCTTCTGCAACCATGGAGAGGAAGCATGAAAAGCTTCTCTCAATACAGAGTTAAACAGATCCCCCACACTCAACTTCTAAGTTTGGTGTTGGGAGGCCACCATTAAGCTCTAAATCTCTGTGAGGCTCTCCAAGAGCTCACTGTCAATCTATTGACATTAAAGAAACGCTTATTGGAAGGCAACCCAATGTTATTTAATTATATTTATTTGTTTTCCATTGTCATTTTATGTTTTCTTTAGGTAGATGATCATGTGGAGTCACAAAAACAACTGCAGAATTAAAGCAAAAATGAAAAACAACATCAAAAATAGCACACCCTAGAGAATAGGCTTACTAGCGTTTAAACACCAGTAAGGATAGCAGAATGGGCGTTTAACGGCCAGTCTAGCAGCATTGTGGGCGTTAAACACCAGAATTGGCAGGCAGACTGGCGTTTAACACCAGAAAGGGGTGTCTGGTGTCTGACCGGCGTTAAACGCTAGAATTGGCATACAGACTGGCGTTTAACGCCATAAAAGGGTGTCTGATGGGCGTTAAACGCCAGAAAGGGGCATCAGCCTGGCGTTTAACGCCAGAAAAGGTAGCAGAGCTGGCGTTAAACACCAGAATTGGCACACAGTGGGCGTTTAAACACCAGAATGGTGTAGGGACCCAAATTCCTTGACACCTCAGGATCTGTGGATCCCACAGGATCCCCACCTACCCCACCTCTCCTTCTCTCATCTTCATATCTTTCCATAACACTCTTCTCCAAACACCATTCACCTATCAAATCCTACCCTCTTCTCCATACTCTCTTCACCACTCACATCCATCCATCATAAAACCCCTCCTACCTCACCATTCAAATTCAAACCATTTTCCTCCCAAACCCAACCCCCTCTTACACGAATTCCCTCTCCCTCTTACCCTATAAATACCCCTCCTTACCACCCTCATTTTCACACATCATACACATTTATCCCCCTTGGCCGAACCCAACATACCCATCCATCTCCTCCATTTCTTCTTCTTCTTCTCCTCCTTTCTTTCTTCTTTTGCTCGAGGACGAGCAAATATTTTAAGTTTGGTGTGGAAAAAGCTCTGCTTTTTATTTTTCCATAACCATTAATGGCACCTAAGGCCGGAGAAACCTTTAGAAAGAGGAAAGGGAATGCAATTGCTTCCACCTCCAAGTCATGGGAGATGGAGATATTCATCTCAAAGGTCCATCAAGACCACTTCTATGAAGTTGTGGCCAAGAAAAAGGTGATCCCCAAGGTCCCCTTCATGCTCAAAAAGAGTGAATATCCGGAGATCCAACGTGGGATTCGAAGAAGAGGTTAGGAAACTCTCACCAACCCCATCCAACAAGTCAAGATCTTAATGGTTCAAGAGTTCTATGCTAATGCATGGATCACTAAGAACCATGATCAAAGTGTGAACCCGAACCTAAAGAATTGGCTCACAATGGTTCAGGGGAAATACTTGGATTTCAGTCCAAAAACTGTAAGGTTGCCATTCAACTTGCCAATAATGACGGGAGATTCTCATCCTTTCATTAGAAGAGTCAACTTTGATCAAAGGTTGGACCAAGTCCTCATGGACATCTGTGTGGAAGGAGCATAATGGAAGAGAGACTCAAGAGGCAAGCCGGTTCAATTGAGAAGGCCTGACCTCAAACCCGTGGCTAGGGGATAGTTGGAGTTCATCCAACGCTCTATCATTCCTACTAGCAACCGGTCTGAAGTTACTGTAGACTGGGCTATCATGATCCATAGTATCATGATTGGAGAGGAAGTAGAAGTTCATGAGATCATATCTCTAGAACTATACAAGGTGGCTGACAAGCCCTCCACTTTGGCAAGGTTAGCCTTCCCTTTCCTCATCTCATCTGTCACCTATGCAATTCAGTTGGAGTTGTCATAGAGGAAGACACCCTCATTGAAGAGGACAAGCCCATCACTAAGAAGAGGATGGAGCAAACAAGAGAGCCCACTCATGGACCTCAACAAGAGCATGAGGAAATTCCTCATCAAGAAATCC
Organism: Arachis ipaensis; assembly: GCF_000816755.2. Classification (NCBI taxonomy): domain Eukaryota; kingdom Viridiplantae; phylum Streptophyta; class Magnoliopsida; order Fabales; family Fabaceae; genus Arachis; species Arachis ipaensis. Next base: position 35,726,519 of record NC_029789.2, read on the forward strand.
CTGAGATGCCTCAAAGGATGCATTTCCCTCCACACAACTATTGGGAGCAACTCAACACCTCTTTAGGAGATTTGAGTTCTAACATGGAGCAACTAAGAATGGAGCACCAAGAGCACTCCATTATCCTCAATGAGATCAGAGAGGACCAAAAGGCCATGAGAGAGGAGCAACAAAGGCAAGGAAGAGACATAGAGGAGCTCAAACACTCCATAGGATCTTCAAGAGGAAAAACTAGCCGCCGTCACTAAGGTGGACCCGTTCTTTGACTTTCTTGTTCTTATTTTTCTGTTTTTCGGTTTTGATGCTTTATGTTTTATCTATGTTTGTATCTTTATTACATGATCATTAGTGTCTAGTGTCTATGTCTTAAATCTATGAATGATTCCATGAATCCATCACCTTTCTTAAATTAAAAATATTTTTATTTGCAAAAGAACAAGAAGTACATAATTTCGAAAATTATCTTGAAGTTAGCTTAATTATTTTGATGTGGTGGCAATACTTTTTGTTTTCTGAATGAATGCTTGAACAGTGCATATTTTTTATAGTGAAGTTTATGAATGTTAAAATTGTTGGCTCTTGAAAGAATAATGAAAAAAGAGAAATGTTATTGACCATCTGAAAAATCATAAAAGTGATTCTTGAAGCAAGAAAAAGCAGTGAAAAGCAAAAGCTTGCAAAAAAATGGCGAATATATATATATATATAAAGAAAAAGAAAAAGCAAGCAGAAAAAGCCAATAGCTCTTTAAACCAAAAGGCAAGAGCAAAAAGCTAATAACCCTTTAAACTAAAAGGCAAGGGTAAAAAGGATCCAAGGCTTTGAGCATTAATGGATAGGAGGGCCTAAAGGAATAAAATCCTGGCCTAAGAGGCTAAACTAAGCTGTCCCTAACCATGTGCTTGTGGCGTGAAGGTGTCAAGTAAAAAGCTTGAGACTGAGCGGTTAAAGTCGTGGTCCAAAGCAAAAAAAAAAAAAGATGTACTTAAGAGCTCTGGACACCTCTAGCTGGGGACTCTAGCAAAGCTGAGTCACAATCTGAAAAGGTTCACCCAGTTATGTGTCTGTGGCATTTATGTATCCGGTGGTAATACTGGAAAACAAAACACTTAGGGTCACGGCCAAGACTCATAAAGTAACTGTGTTCAAGAATCAACATACTGAACTAGGAGAATCAATAACACTATCTGAATTCTGAGTTCTTATGGATGCCAATCATTCTGAACTTCAAAGGATAAAGTGAGATGCCAAAACTATTCAGAAGCAAAAAGCTACTAGTCCCGCTTATCTAATTGAAACTAATCTTCATTGATATTTTGAGATCTATTGTATATTCTCTTCTTTTTATCCTATTTTGTTTTTAGTTGCTTGGGGACCAGCAACAATTTAAGTTTGGTGTTGTGATGAGTGGATAATTTATACCCTTTTTGGCATTGTGTTTATATAGTTTTTAGTATATTTTAGTTAGTTTTTATTATATTTTTATTAGTTTTTATTCAAAAATCACATTTCTGGACTTTACTATGAGCTTGTATGTTTTTCTGTGATTTCAGGTATTTTCTGGCTGAAATTGAGGGGCCTGAGCAAAAATCTGATTCAGAGGCTGAAAAAGGACTGTAGATGCTGTTGGATTTTGACCCTCCTGCACTTGAAATGAATTGTCTGGAGCTACAGAAGCCCAATTGGGCCACTCTCAATTGCGTTGGAAAGTAGACATCTTGGGCTTTCCAGTAATAAATAATAGTCCATACTTTGCTCGAGATTTGATGGCTCAAACTGGTGTTCAAACGCCAACCAGAGATTTCTTGTGTAAAACGCCAGAAATGGCACCAAAACTGGCGTAAAACGCCCAAACTGGCACCCAAGCTGGCGTTTAACTCTAAGGATGGCCTATGCACGTGAAAGCATCAATGCTCAGCCCAAGCACACACCAAGTGGGCCCCGGAAGTGGATTTCTACACTATCTGCACTTAGTTACTCAATTTCTGTAAACCCTAGTAACTAGTTTAGTATAAATAGACTTTTATGCTATCATAGACTATTGGAACCTCGTTTGGAGGCTGGCCTCACGGCCATGCCTAGACCTTTCTCTCTTATGTATTTTCTACGGTGGAGTTTCTACACCCCATAGATTAAGGTGTGGAGCTCTGCTGTTCTTCATGAATTAATGCAAGTACTATTGTTTTTCTTTCAATTCACGCCTACTTCTTCTCCAAGATATACTCTTGTACTTAATTCAGTTAAGTCAGAATGAAGGGGTGACCCGTGACAATCACCCACTATCTTCGTTACTCGCTTAGCCAAGATCCGCGTGCCTGACAACCACAAGCGGTCTATATGATGTTCAACGTAGTCATTGAACGACAGCCGGAGTATATTCTCTTGGGTCTCTAATTCACAGTTCGCATCGTCTTTCCTGACAACAGAGCATCCGAATCTGAGATTAGAACCTTCGTGGTAGAGGCTAGAACCAATTGGCAGCATTCTTGAGATCCAGAAAGTCTAAACCTTGTCTGTGGTATTCCGAGTAGGATTTGGGAAGGGATGACTGTTATGAGCTTCAAAATTGCGAATGTTGGGCGCAGTGACAGTGTGCAAAAGGATAGAGAGATCCTATTCTGACGCTAGCGGAAACCGACAGATGATTAGCCGTGCGGTAGCTGTACATGGTATTTTTCATCCGAGACGAGAAATCCGACAGTTTATTAGCCGTACAGAGATCGTACCTGGTATTTTTCATCCAAGAGGATCATACAACTTGCCATGGAAGGGAGCACGCATGATTGGAAGAAGGCAATAGGAAAGCAAAGGTTCAGAAGCAAGAAAGCATCTCCAAACGCTTATCTGAAATTCCCACCAATGAATTACATAAGTACCTTTATCTTATTTTATGTTTTATTTATCTTTTAATTATCAAAATTTCATAACCATTTGAATCCGCCTGACTAAGATTTACAAAAATGACCATAGCTTGCTTCAAGCCGACAATCTCAGTGGGATCGACCCTTACTCACGTAAGGTATTACTTGGACGACCCAGTGCACTTGCTGGTTAGTTGTGCGGAGTTGTGAAAAGTGTGAATCACGATTTCCCACACCAGTAGGTACCCAAATTCCCAATATTTTGTTTTTAAAACACTGTGTACTTTCATCAATGTAAGTTCCCACAGTTCCCCACACTTAATTGATACACAATTTCTAACTTAAGCTAACCAAAGATTCATTTGGGATAATTACTCATCTTTCTGCTTAAGGCTAGTGATGTGGTAAAATATAGAACAAATGGGGATTAACAGGCTCAAGGTGGCTAACAAAGGTGATTGAAAGGGTAGGCTATTTGGGATAAGTGAGCTACAACAAATGATGGCCTCAATAATATGCAAGCATGTAAATATACTAAACAATGGACATATAGAATGGAACAAAGCAAATATTGCAGTCATAGAGAAGAAAACACACAAGAATAAAATATTATGGTTAAATAATATAACCATGTTGTTAAGCTCAAGTCTCACAGGTTGTGTGTTCTTAGCTATAATTCATGTTCCAAATACAACTTCAAACGAGTTTAACAAAAATTTTCAATTTGAATTAGTGAAATGCTATAAAAGGGTCTTAAAAAGAAACTCATCACTTTAACCAAGCAAAACATACATGCAAACGATTATGATCATGAAATTTATCCTATCTAATAAAGAAAAAACTAAAATGTTGGTATTAAGAGCTAGAGAAATTACCTCCGAAAGTCAGGGACTGACCTCCCCACACTTAAAGCTTGGCACCGTCCTCGGTGCCATCAGTCAGGAACAAAGGGGGGCTAGTAACAGCATCTCCACAGTCGGGGTTGTCATGGCTCCCGATGCTGGTAGGTAAGGTGGAGTTCGGAGTGTCTGGGTCTTCCTCAGGTGGGTGGTTGCCAACAATCAGCTCCTTGAGGTATGTAAATCGGCGCTTGTTACGGCGCTCCATTCGCTTTGCCTGCCGGTCTAGCCGGTCCAACCTCTCAAGAATCTGAAGGAACATCTGATGGGTAGATGGTGCTTGTTGGTGTAGAAGATGGTGGAATGAAGGAGGGGGAGGATCCAAAGATGGATCTGCAGGCCGACTTACAGAAGGAACTGGCGGCCTGATGTACTTCCCATTTGGGACATACTGATCGGCTATGGGGATCATGACCTTTGTGTCGCCTGTCCGAGAGGACACACCTGCTGCAGAGACTAAATCGGAAACTAAGGCGGGAAAAGGTAGGTTACCCGCTATCTGTACGTGTCCCATGGCAGCCTGGATGTGTCGGGGCAGGTTGAGGGGTTGCTTTGTCAGGATGCACCAGATGAGGACAGCCATGTCTGCTGTGAAGGTCGACTCGTGAGTGCTCGGAAAGACATAGTAGGACATGATTTGTGCCCACACGTGAGTCTCCAGGGTGAGTGACTGGGCTGAGATGTTCTTAGGTCGAGTCCTATACTGTCCGTAGATCCACTGGCTGCCAGGTTGTGCTATAACACCAAGGACGTTATTCCGGTTGAACTGGTATGTCTGGCACTTGAGAGAGGCCTCTTGGTAGGCATCCCATCCCTCTGGACTAGGTGGAAGGTCCAATGCTCTCTGTATGGCACTCTCGGAGACAGAAACTTGCTGATGACTAACATAGACAGTCTGCAGAGTAGGCGAGTGGAAGTTTGAATAGAACTCAATGACCCATGATAAGTTGGCCTCTCACGGCTGTCTCCTCAAAACTCCCCACTGTCTCCTCTCTATGTGGGGCTCCACAAAATCAATAATGTGTGTTGGGACAATGAGTAGACGCTCATTGTTGTAGTTCCTCTCAACTAGGATGGGGAACATCTGTTCGCAATAACACTTAGCAAACCATGTAGAGTCTCGGGCGGGAAAGGCTTTCTCTGATTCATCAACTTTAAAGATCCTCTTCACCTGCTTTGTTGGTGGCTTGACACTGGTAGATGGAAGTACCTTTGCCAGTGTTCTCTTGGTTCCTCTCCTTGCTGGGGTCTTGTCAGGGGCCTTCTCTTTTCCTTTCTTGGTACCCATGTCTAAAGAAGAAAGGAAAGGAAGAATATTAAATATAGATACTAAGATCGAAAGGAAGAAAATTTCAAGTGATAATGAATGCCAAATGAAGGATGTTAGCCCAACAACATGGTAGCTACAACATGTATGTAAGACAACAATAAAGATCAAAAAGGCAATTCATAAACTTAGATGCAAAATGGTAAAAGCATGCAAGTAATAGGCATGAGAAGCATGAGTCAAGTATCAAGTAATAAGTGTGCCAAATAAAAGAGCATATGTAATGATGACAATTGTGAATAATGATCTCAAATACATGTGGAATCCAAGTGTTGTGAAAAAAGAGGCATATATAAAAGAAAATAGGATTCCAAGTGCCATAAAAGCTTTTTCACAAACACGTGGTGTGCAAGGGATAATAAGAATGAAAATAATGTAATCCAAATGTATAAGAGAGCCCAAACTAAAGTATCAATTGTCAAATCACTCCTCATAATGTTCACAAGCTTCATTAAAGTAAGTGAGACCCATATAAAATTCCAACATCAACATGAAAAATGCATGGAAGAAGAAAAAAAAAGAAATCATGAATGTAAAAGAAAAAGAAGAAGGAAACATAAAGTAAGATAATAATGAAATAAAAGTAAAATAGGAAGAAGAGAAGAACCTTGAAGAAGAAGATGAAGAAGGAAGGAAGAAACTGATAGAAAGTAAGAAAGAATAAGGAAAAAGAAAGAAAGAAGAAGGAAAAGATAATTAGGATTGAGAAGAATTAGGATTGGAGGGGTGGAAGATGTGAAATTAGGCGCTGAGGTGTTTAAGTTGTGCGTCGCATGCGACGCGTACGCGTGCTTCACGCGTACGCGTGGATCGCGTTTTTGTCAATTGACGCGTGCGCGTCAGGGACGCGTACGCGTGACTTGAATTGTGCAATTGGCGCGGAAGCAGCCTCGCGCATGCACGACTCTCTGTTCAATACGCATCATTGCCAAAATTTGAGGCGACGCGTGCGCGTCATGGATGGCAAAACGACGCGTACGCGTGATAAGATTTGTGCGCCTAGCACCGTTCCAGCCCCACACCATCACAACTCTCTGCCAAAAACCTCTTTTACGCCGATTTCATCATCCACGTGTGCGCGTGCTTGACGCGTACGCGTGGTGTGCCAAAATTTCGATTGACGCGTACGCGTCAGGGACGCTACACGTGAGTCGATTTGTGCGTACTGCACTCTTCCTGTGCCACTCTCGCGTAACTCACTATTCAATCCTTTTTTTGCACGCACGCACATATAACGCGTACGCGTCAGTGACGCTTACGCGTCGTGTTCCATTTTTTTTATTATGCAGAATGCAGTATGCAGCTAATTCATGCAAGTATGAGGAATGGATACTGGGAAAAATAAAACAAAATAAAATAAAATAAGGTTAAGAAGAAAACTGAAAGATCATACCATGGTGGGTTGTCTCCCACCTAGCACTTTTCTTTAACGTCCTTAAGTTGGACGGTCCAGTAGCTCAGTCTTCTGCTGTTGGTGGATCCTCCAAGAGGAAGATCTCCAGCTCCTTGTTTTTCTTCATCTTCTCACCATGGTATAACTTCAAGCGATGTCCATTGACCTTGATGAATTTGGAGTTTGAAGGATGACTCAGGTGATAGACTCCGTATGGCTCTGCCTTCTCTACTCTGTAGGGACCTTCCCATCAGGATCTCAGCTTGCCTAGCATGAGCCTCAGTCTGGAGTTGTAAAGGAGAACCAACTCCCCAGGCCTAAACTCTCTCCTTTTGATGTGCTTGTCATGCACAGCCTTTATATTCTCTTTGTATAGCCTGGAGTTATCGTATGCTTCTAGTCGAAGAGTCTCCAGCTCTGCTAGTTGCATCTTCCGTTCAGCATCGGCCCTCTCGAATCCCATGTTGATCTCTCTTACCACCCAGAATGCTTTGTGTTCTATCTCTACTGGGAGGTGACATACCTTTCCATAAACTAGGCGGAAGGGGCTCATCCCTATAGGTGTTTTATATGCTGTCCAATATGCCCAAAGCGCATATTATAGCCTGGTGCTCCAGTCCTTCCTATGAGGCTTGACTATCTTCTCCAGGATACGCTTTATCTCTCTGTTAGACACCTCCGCTTGGCCATTAGTCTGCGGATGGTAGGCTGTTGCTACCTTGTGAATTACGCCATGCTTCTTCAGTAGAACGGTTAGTCTCCTGTTACAGAAATGGGTGCCTTGATCACTCATAATTGCTCCTGGTGATCCAAAGCAACAGATAATATGGTTTCTAACAAAAAAGACAACAGTGTTAGCATCATCAGTACGGGTAGGAATTGCTTCCACCCATTTAGAAACATAATCTACAGCTAACAATATATATACGAAACCACTCAAGTTTGGAAACAGACACATGAAGTCAATGCCCCAAACATAAAAAATTTCATAGAATAGCATAATTTGCTGGGGCATCTCATCCCTCTTGGATATATTACCAAACCTCTGGCATGGGGAATAAGATTTATAGAAGGCAGTAGCATCTTTAAAAAGAGTAGGCCACCAGAATCCACAGTCTAGAATTTTTCTAGCTGTCCTTTGAGGACCAAAACAGCCACCACTCTCAGATGAGTGGCAGGCCTCTAAAATGGACTGGAATTTTGATTGAGGCACACACCTTCTAAATATCTGGTCAGCACCATTGAAGAGAGAACTTTTGCGTGGTCTAGAAATTTGCAGATAAATCCTCGTTGCAGGTATAGCTTCTAAACCAACAAAAGTCCTTTCTTACAAACGTTTTGGTTGTCACAAGTAACAAACCCCTAAATAAATTGATAACCGAAGTTTTTAAACATCGGGTCGTCTTCTCAAGGAACTGCAGGGAGGTATGTTCTTACTATTGGTTATGAAGATTGTAAATTGGGGGTTTTGAAAGTAAGGAACAAGTAATTTGAATGACAAGTAAAATAAATAAATAACTGTAAAACACACTTTTGGCAAGGTATGAGAAATTGGAAGTCCTATCCTAGTTATCTTTATCAATGGTGACGAGAATTGAGTCTTACTCCCACTTAGTTAGCCTTTACTAAAGCAAGGGAAGATCAAGTAGATTAATTAGTCTGATCTTCAGGTTCTAGTCAATTCCTGAGAAAGGACTGGAATTATTAAAGTTCAATTCAATTAGCAAAGATAACAATTATCGATCACGTTGAGTTTGATAACTCCTGAGTTACTGATTTCTTAACTAAGACTAAAAGGGGAAAAGTAAATTTACTCTAATAAAAATATCATCAGGTTGGAAGTAACAGTAACATAAACAAAAGAGAGAAATCATAAACTGAAATACCTCAAATAACATTAATTAAGAGAATTATCTGTAACATAGAAAAGTTCATAAATTAAATTGAGAAGATAATAAAAAGGAAAGTTGAACCTGATAAAAAGGGACAATCATGAAAGCAAGAAAAATCCTAAATCCAAATCCTAAGAGAGAGAGGAGAGAACCTCTCTCTAAAAACTAAATCTAAATCATCAAAAGTAAATAATTGGAGACTCTCCCTTTTGAATGGATGCATTCCCCCACTTTATAACCTCTAATCTGTGCTTTCTGTACTTGGATCTGGGCCAAAAAGGGCTTCAAAAATCGCTGGGAGCGTTTTCTGTAATTTCTGGTGCGTGGCCTCTGTCACGCGTCCGCGTGGGTCACGCGGTCGCATCATCTGGATTTTTTCTTATTACGCGTTCGCTTCGGTCATACGTCCGCGTCATCTGCGTTCTGCTCAAGGCGCGCGTTCGCGTCATTCACACATTCGCGTCGCTGCCAGTTTCTTCAAAAACTCCCTTTTATGCTTTCCTTCCATTTTTGTATGTTTCCTTTCCATCCTTTAAGTCATTCCTGCCTTAGAAGATCTGAAACTACTCAACACACAAATCACGGCATCGAATGGTAATAAAGGGTAATTAAAATAATTATTCTTAAAGCATAGGAAACATATTTTTCACATATCTCACATAATAAGGAAGGGAAAGTAAAACCATGCAATTAACATGAATAAGTGAGTGAAGGATTGAATAAATCACTTAAATTAGGCACAAAATATATCATAAAATATGGGTTTATCAACCTCCCCACACTTAAACAATAGCATGTCCTCATGCTAAATCCAAGATAAAGAGTAAGGTTAAAGTTAAAGTGGTGGAATCTCATGCCATGCAATCTATTTTAAATGCAACTACCTAAATGAATCATGCAATTCTAATTGTCATTCACTTGTATATAAAACTTTCATGTAGTTGAACTAATTCACATTCTCAAGGAGTCATGTATGCATAGCCAAACCTTAGATAATGTTAAAGCACTTTTACAATTGAGATGGGAAAGAAAAATAATTTATAAACTTGCATGACAATTAATAATTTAAGCAGAGATATATGTTGATGAGCTATTGAACCCTCACTGGATTTTGTGTTTACTCTCTAGTCACTCAGTGTTTATTGGGTTAATCACTCCATTCTTTTTTTTATCCTTACTTTGTATAACTTTGTTCTTCATCTAACCAATCAACAATTATAGAATACAGACATACAAAAAATCATGAGGTCTTTATTTAAGGTTGTAATGGGGCCAAGGTAAAGGTAAGGGTGTATGTATAAGGCTAAGTGAGCTAATAAGTGTATCCTTGATTAGTCTAAGATCTCACCTAACATACATATTTATAAAGCAAAGCTTCTTTACCTATTTACCCAATTTTTTTTTCACTTTGTATTGCAAGCTCATATATTAACTTTAACTTTTGTCCCATGTGCATTGATTCTTTTTTATTTTGCAATTGGAAAATTTTTGTATCCCCTTAATTAAATACCGAAAATAATTTTTTTTTAATGCACATGGTGATTCAATTGTTTTGATTTCACATGAGCATGCTTTCCAAATTTTTATTTTGAAACATCCTTATTCTTTTTAACTTTCCTACTTGTTTCTATCATCCATGTTCCCATAAAGTTCTCCACACTTAAATTATACACATATTTTCAATTTAAACCAAACTATCATATACTAAAAGGGTAAACTATACTAATTAATCCACATATTCTATAACTAATAAGTTAGAATTACAACTAAACTAACTGACTAAAATATAAACTAAAGTGCAACATGCAGAAATAGAGTAGAAATACATGAAAAGAGCAATATATAAGTACTAAGAAATAAAAATAAAGATAAAAATACAGAAAAATAACAAAATAAAATAAAAAGAGTCTGTAGTGGTTCACCAAGAAAAATACGCCAGAGATGGCAACTTCCCCACACTTAAAATAAAGCATCGTCCTCGATGCTCACTCAAGCAGGATGTGAAGAAGTGTCATCGTTGGAAGGATGGGTGGCTGGAGTCTCTGTGGTGGGCTCCTCCTGCTGTGATGCAGCCTGCTCCGGGCTTGCCTGCTCAGCCTCTCTCTGTGGATGGGTCTCATGATCATCCGCCTCCTCCTCAGATGGCTCTGATGGTATGTCAGGATCAGAAGGGATGTCGCCGCCAGATCGTATCAGCAGCTTTAGGTGCTCATAGCGTTGCTTGCTGCGACGCTCAGATCTCTCATATCGGCACCGGTTGTGGCACTCTATCTGGTCTAGCTGCTGAAATAGGCCGTGCATGAGGTGATAAACTGGCTCTGAGGCAGGTGGAGGTGCAGTGGTGGTAGCTGGGGTAGCAGTAGATGAAGAGGGGCCAGCTGAAGGCGTGGTTGTCTCATCAGGGGCAGTGAGGAATGGAGGTCTGTAGCCCAAAGCCAGAAAGTTCCTGCTGTGAGGGATAAACTTCTTGCATTCTGTAGAAGGGGGCTTCTCATCAGCATCCTCCCAAGGCACGTCAGCTCGACGGCCGAGCTAGGTAATTAGATATGGAAAGGGGAGAGTGCCTTTGACGTGGACCCTGGCCATGTAGTACCGGATGAATCGTGGCAGGTACAGGTCCTTACCCTCCATCACATACTAGAGGAGGGTGATCATAGCGGCAGGTAGCTCCGTCTCATGAGCACTCGGCATAAAAAAGTTGCTCAGAATCTGGTGCTAGATCCGAGCCTCATCATTTAAGTATATCCGCTTGATTCCCTTAGGCATGGTGGTGTTCTGACCCATGACCCATGGGACAGTCGGGTCAAGGGCTATTCTTGCCTTGACCGCATCCCAGTCAAACCTCATAAAGCACATGTCCTCCTCAGCCTTTTGGTAACCATCAAGCTGATCGGATTTAGGCTGAAACTGCAAAATATCCTCAATGGCCTCTTCAATGACCAGTATCTACTTCCCTCTTAGGTTCACTGCATCTAGGGAAGTTTTGAAGTAATTGTAGTAAAACTCTCTTACCCAAGAAGCATTGACCTCTGTCAGGTTTCTCTCCAGGAAGAACCAGCCTCTTTATTTGATTTGATCGGCGGTGTATTGCTGGAGTTCTTCCAGAATTTTCAGAGTCCGCTCCAGGTACAGGTTCCTAGAGGTTGCAAACACCGGATACTTCAGCTCGCAGTATCTGTTTGCAAACTTAATGGGATCAGTGGCAGGGAGTAGCTGGTCAGCCTTCTCCTACGGGGTAAAGTGTTTCTCCCCTCCAGGAGTCATCATGCATGATGTCCAGGATGGACATAGAGGATTCTCCTCTTTTCTGTTTGCCAGTTGTTGCCTTTCCTTTTCCTTTTCTTTGGGTGTCAGACATCCTGAAAAACAGAAATCTAGGATATAATAAAAACAGGAAAACAAGTAGGCAAATAACAAAAGAAGCACATAGTGGCAAGGGAGCAGTAGAATAATGAAATGAGTTGAAGAATTGTGCATATTGGATTGGTTCGGAATTAAAAAGCTGAGATGAGAAATTTCAATCCAAAATGTAATATAAATAGAATTCATGTTAATTAGGAAAAACCATAAACATGCCTTGAGTTAAAAAGTAAAAGTAAAGAGTGAGTCAAAAAGCAGAGGGGGTTGTTAGAAAGTTAAAAATGGTGTTAAATTGAAAAAGAGGTTAGAAATAAAAAATCAATGAGTTAGTAAAAAGAAAGTCAGACTAAGTGGCAAGATGATTGGTTTCTAAGTAACAAGAATTTCACAATTTGAAGCAACACACAACTCATATTCAAGCAAGGAAATCAAGTTGTTGATGATTCATATAGATATATCAATAACAAAAATTTGAAATCAAATCATCAATAATGTGATTTATTAATCGGGGAAACAAAAGGAATAGGACTGCTGGCCCGTGCATTCAGGAATTAGTTTGGTGAAAGCTAAGGAAAGCAAAATTGAAAATGCCAAAACTAATACATGAATGAGAATCAAAATAATTTACAGAAAATTGGGCAGCATTCTGGCTGAAATTGGATGTTCTCGAAAAATAAACAGCAAGCAGAATAGTTCATATAAATTATAATAAACTGCAAATAGATATAAATAATATGAACATGAAAGAGCAGTCGCAATAGCAACATGAACAGTAAGAATATCATATGAACAATACTTAGATCACAGCAACAGCAGAATTGCAGAAATTAAAAAACAAGTAGCAAGAACAGCGCAATTAATCAGGCCTAGATCCACTAACCACATCCTAGGCTACCTAACCACCTAGAATCCACTACAACATGCATATCTAACTAGCCTAATTTTGACATAAACGGAAAAATATGCAATTAACTACGAATTGAAAGAGTGGCGTTTGGCGGAACCTGGTAGGCGTATGAATGAAAGTAGGGCAGAGAGATGGTAGGGGGCTGGTTGTGATGGTGGCTGACGCGGCGGTTGAGGGGCGGGTGGCGCGGCGGTGGTGGCTGTTCGGAGGCAGGGGGTTTTCGGGTAGGGGTAATGGGAGGGGTAGGTGTTAAGGGGGAAGGAAGGGAAGGGGTGAGGGTGTTGGTGGTGGGTTACGTGGCGGTGATGGTGGCGCGGTGGGGGTGGTGGTTGC
>NC_029789.2:35740564-35756036 GCF_000816755.2 Arachis ipaensis
TGGCGTCGCGGTCGTGGCTGGGTGGTCGACGGTGGTGCGGCCGGTGGTGGTGGTTGTGGGTGGCGAGGGGTGGAGAGGGGGGTTGCAGAGAAGAGGAAGAAGAAAAAGGTTGGGGGCGCGACAGGGTAGGGTTTCGCGTCACTGGAGGGGTTAATGAATTTGAATCCACGCGATCGCGTGGCTGGGGTGGAATGGGGTTGATGCGATCGCGTGAGTGATGCGACCGCATGGAATGGAAAAAGGATGAATGACGCGGTTGCGTGGGGCATGCGGCCGCATTGCCAGAAATTGTGCGAAACGCACAATTCCAGCGTCGTTTTGGAGCAACTTTCTGTCTCCACTGGGGTGCCATGATATCCGCGCGACGCGGACGCATCGCTCACGCTATCGCGTGGGATGGGTGTTGTGCAAGTGACGCGATCGCGTTAGGGACGCGACCGCGTGGGTCGTTTTGTGCGAAACGCACAATAGCCGCACGATTCCAGCCCAACTTTCTGGGCATTGGATCTTTACGCCGATTTCCAGATCACGCGGCCGCGTGAATGACGCGGACGCGTGGGAGGTGGTTTTCGCAACTGACGCGATCGCATGAGCAATGCGGTCGCGTCGCACGCCCTTTTTTTATATATATACAATTATGCAATTATACAGTATGCAATGCTAATGAATAATATTCAGGTTCAATTGAAAAAAAGAATAAAAATAAAAAACACGAAATAAAACTAAAAAAGAAACGACCATACCATGGTGGGTTGTCTCCCACCTAGCACTTTTAGTTAAAGTCCTTAAGTTGGACATTGGATGAGCTTCCTGTTATGGTGGCTTATGCTTAAACTCATCCAGAAATTTCCACCAATGTTTGGAATGCCAACAGCCTCCGAGGTCCCAAACTAGGCATGTAAAGCTTCTGAGCAGCTTCAAACAGATTCTCAGGCTCCCGGGGTGACGAATGTCAGAATAGATTCCGGGATCCCAAACTTTGCTTTTAAATCCGCCTTCGTCTTGATCTATATTTTTCCATCAGGGCGGTTTAGAAATTAGATTCTCACCAAGATAACCAAACATTTTCCGAGATCCATTCGATTGAACATGATGCCAATCCGTGCACTTCAAGTTAAAGTGTGGAACCTTATTGAACCTTGTGCACCAGCTCTGAGTGCGAGCCATTTCCCTCTTACTCTTAAAGCCGCAGAGAGCTCTAAGCTGGCCATCTGTTTCAAGCAAACCATATTCAAGTGGAAAAGTAAAGATAAAGGTTAAGGATTGTACCCACTTGAAGCTTGTATTAGGTGGTAATGGCCTTGGGGTAGGTGTGTCCAGTGGTTCTGTAAGTTCTACTCCTTTGTGCTCTTCTGTGAATTTCTCCACTTCTTTGTAGAATTCTTCAAATGCAATATCGTCCTGATCAAAGTCTTCTATGTCTTCCTCATCACTCAAGTCATAAGCTGGAGGTTGAGAGAAATCTACCTCCGCATCTTCTTCGTATTCACTTGGATAAGGTTCTTCAATCTCAGAGAATTCACTTGCGGATGCAAGTTCATTACTAGGAGATCTTGGCTTGTGACTATCATCATCAAGGAGATTTGCTTCTTGGATTATTCCGTCTAGTTCTTCATAAAAGACTTGCCTTGGGGGTTGTGCACTATCCTCCTTAGCATCAATTGTAGCGTCCTTGACAAAATTTTCCACAACTCTGGATTCCCATGGAAGTTCAGCGTCTCCTAAGTCTTCAACCAACTCTTCTTCATTTATAATGACAGCTTCCTCTACTTGTTCCAGTACGAAGTCACGCTCTGTTTTGTCCACTGGAGTTTCTAGTATCTCCTTCATGCTACGCTCTTCATTAGATTGTCCACATGGGGTTGTGGGAGGTCTTTGAATACCCGAATGTCTAGAAGATAATTGACTTATTGCTTGCTCCAGTCGATGAAGGGTTGTTTGAAGTTGATCTACTGTTTTCTTGAGGCGAGCCTGTGATTCTGGAGGTGATGGATTTGGACATGGTACGTAGGGAAGTGGTGGTGTTTGGGAGTAATCGGATTGGGATTGGGGTAAATAAGGATCATATGGTGGTGAACGGTGAAAAGAAACTTGTGAGTGTGGTGGTTCAAAGCTACGTTGAGAGGGTGGTCTATAAGCATAGGGTGGGGCTTGTTGGTAGTTACAGGGTGGTCCACCATATCTATCAGCTTGGTATGCATTGTAGAATGGTCTTTATCCATGATATCTTGGAGGGTGTTGTTGCCTAAAGGGTTGATCAAATCCTCTTGGCTCCATCCATCTTTGATTTCTCTGACCTTGATGCATATTCCTGTTATAGCCTTCACTCCTTTCAACAATATTAGAACCAAACTCAAAGCGAGAGGGGTGAGAATTCATAGTAGCTAATAAAAATTAAAAAGCAAAAATAAAATAAATAAACAGGCAAAATAAAATATTTACAATAACCAATAATAAGGCACACGTTTGCAAATCCCCGGCAACGGCGCCATTTTGAAGAGAGAACTTTTGCGTGGTCTAGAAATTCGCAGATAAATCCTCGTTGCAGGTATAGCTTCTAAACCAACAAAAGTCCTTTCTTACAAACGTTTTGGTTGTCACAAGTAACAAACCCCTAAATAAATTGATAATCGAAGTATTTAAACCTCGGGTCATCTTCTCAAGGAACTGCAGGGAGGTATGTTCTTACTATTGGTTATGAAGATTGTAAATTAAGGGTTTTGAAAGTAAGGAACAAGTAATTTGAATGACAAGTAAAATAAATAAATAAATAACTGTAAAACACACTTTTGGCAAGGTATGAGAAATTGGAAGTCCTATCCTAGTTATCTTTATCAATGGTGATGAAAATTGAGTCTTACTCCCACTTAGTTAGCCTTTACTAAAGCAAGGGAAGATCAAGTGTATTAATTAGTCTGATCTTCAGGTTCTAGTCAATTCCTGAGAAAGGACTGGAATTATTGAAGTTCAATTCAATTAGCAAAGATAACAATTATCGATCACGTTGAGTTTGATAACTCCTGAGTTACTGATTTCTTAACCAAGACCAAAAGGGAAAAAGTAAATCTACTTGAATAAAAATATCTTCACGTTGGAAGTAACAGTAACATAAACAAAAGAGAGCAATCATAAACCGAAATACCTCAAATAACATTAATTAAGAGAATTATCTATAACATAGAAAAGTTCATAAATTAAATTGAGAAGATAATAAAAAGGAAAGTTGAACCTGATAAAAAGGGACAATCATGAAAGCAAGAAAAATCCTAAATCCTAATACTAAGAGAGAGAGGAGAGAACCTCTCTCTAAAAACTACATCTAAATCATCAAAAGTAAATAATTGGAGACTCTCCCTTTTGAATGGATGCATTCCCCCACTTTATAACCTCTAATCTGTGCTTTCTG
Source organism: Arachis ipaensis (assembly GCF_000816755.2). Lineage (NCBI taxonomy): Eukaryota > Viridiplantae > Streptophyta > Magnoliopsida > Fabales > Fabaceae > Arachis > Arachis ipaensis. The sequence continues at coordinate 35,743,971 of NC_029789.2, forward strand.
TACTTGGATCTGGGCCAAAAAGGGCTTCAGAAATCGCTGGGAGCGTTTTCTGTAATTTCTGGTGCGTGGCCTCTGTCACGCATCCGCGTGGGTCACGCGGTCACGTCATCTGGAGTTTTCCTTATCACGCGTTCGCTTCGGTCATGCGTCCGCATCATCTGCGTTCTGCTCAAGGCGCGCATTCACGTCTCTCTCTCTTCGCGCTGGGCATGCGGCCGCGTCATCCACGCGTTCGCGTCGCTGCCAGTTTCTTCAAAAACTCCATTTTGTGCTTTCCTTTCATTTTTGTATGTTTCCTTTCCATTCTTTAAGTCATTCCTACCTTAGAAGATCTGAAACTACTCAACACACAAATTACGGCATCGAATGGTAATAAAGGGTAATTAAAATAATTATTCTTAAAGCATAGGAAATATGTTTTTCACATATCTCACATAATAAGGAAGGGAAAGTAAAACCATGCAATTAACATGAATAAGTGAGTGAAGGATTGAATAAATCACTTAAATTAGGCACAAAATATATCATAAAATATGGGTTTATCAACCATACCTCCACAAATAGGGATCATCCCATATATAATATTTGGACTCGCTTTTCAGCTTGTCCCTTTGATGCTTAGTAAAATTGGGAGGGAAGGTATGACTAACTAGATAATTAGCTACACGTGCATACCAAGGAACTACTTCAGATACTGCATGCAAGCTATCAAATGGAAAAGCATCATTGATAGGAGTGGAGTCATCCTTAATATGCTCAAGGCGACTCAAGTGGTCCGCCACTAAATTCTAAGAACTACTCCTATCCTTAATTTCTAAATCAAATTCTTGCAGTAGTAGTATCCAACGTATTAACCTTGGTTTGGACTCTTTTTTAGCTAATAAATACTTTAGAGCTGCATGGTCTGAGTACACTACCACCTTAGTACCAAGTAAGTAGGCTCGAAATTTATCCAGAGCAAAAATAATAGCCAGAAGCTCTTTCTCAGTGGTAGTTTAATTGGACTGAGCAGCGTCTAATGTCCTTGAAGCATATGCAATTACAAAAGGGTCCTTACCTGCGCGCTGGGCTAGCGCCGCTCCTACAGCATGGTTGGAGGCATCACACATAATCTCAAAGGGCTGGCTCCAGTCTGGTCCTCTCACAATTGGAGCTTGAGTCAAGGCGATCTTCAGCTTATCAAACGCCTCCATACAGTCCTCACTCAGCTCAAATTCAACATCCTTTTGCAGCAGTCTGGATAAGGGCAATGCTACCTTACTGAAGTCCTTGATGAATCGCCGGTAGAAACCTGCATGGCCAAGGAACGAACGAACTTCCCTCACGGAGGAGGGGTAAGGTAGACCAAAAATGACATTTACCTTTGCTGGATCTACGGAGATACCAGTATGAAAAACAACGTGTCCTAGAACAATATCTTGTTTGACCATAAAATGACACTTTTCAAAATTTAAAACAAGGTTTGAACTAACACACCTGTCTAATACTCTAGATAAGCTATCCAAGCAAAGGCTAAAGAAATCACCGTATACGCTAAAATCATCCATAAAAACCTCCATACAGCTCTCAAGAAGATCAGAGAAAAGACTCATCATGCACCTTTGGAATGTGGCGGGTGCATTGCACAAGCCAAAAGGCATTCTCTTGTAAGCATAAGTTCCAAAGGGACATGTAAAAAGTGGTCTTTTCCTAATCTTCAAGAGCTATATGGATCTGGAAATAGCCTGTGTAACCATCTAAAAAGCAATAATGTGATTTACCTGACAGGCGATCCAGCATTTGATCAATGAATGGCAGGGGGTAGTGATCCTTACGAGTGGCCTGGTTGAGGCGCCTATAATCAATGCAAACCCTCCAGGAATTTTGCACTCTAGTTGCTATGAGCTCTCCATGCTCATCCTTCACTGTAGTGACCCCAGACTTCTTGGGCACCACTTGTACTGGACTGACCCACTCACTGTCTAAAATGGGGTAGATGATATCTGTCTCAAGCAATCTGGTCACTTCCTTCTTAACAACCTCCAAGATGGTGGGATTCAGTCTTCTTTGGGGTTGACGGAAAGGCCTTGCTCCCTCTTCTAAAAATATTCTGTGCTCACGAACTTGAGGGCTGATGCCTACTATATCCGCCAAGCTTCACCCAATGGCCTTCTTGTGTCTTCTCAGCATATTAAGCAACTGCTCCTCTTGTTGGGAAGTGAGTTCCCCTTGCAATGATGACTAGGAGCTTCTGATTATCCTCAAGGTAAGCATACTTGAGGTGGGGTGGAAGGGGTTTTAACTCCAATTTCTGCTCCTGACCGGGCACTGGATCTTCTAGAGCTAGTGATAATGGCAAGGTGTCCTCATTGTGTTCAGAGGGTCTCTCCACACTTGGACCATGCTCCATGTGTATCTCTTCTATTTCTTCCTGGTGGACTGCAGCTACAGTCTCATCAATGATGTCGCACTGGAAGACGGAATGATCTTCCGGAGGATGTTTCATAGCTTCATTCAGATTGAAGCTCACTGCTCGGCCGTCTATCTCAAAAGAATAGGTTCCTGAAAAGGCATCCAACTTGAACTTCGAAGTCTTCAGGAATGGTCTTCCAAGCAGGATGGAAGACGGTTTTCCTGAGTCATTTTGGGGCATCTCCAAGATATAGAAGTCAATGGGAAATGTGAGCCCCTTGATGCTCACCAGCACGTTCTCAGCAATTCCAACCACTGTAATAATGCTTTTATCTGCTAACACAAAACGAGCTGCTGACCTTTTTAAGGGAGGGAGCCTCAAAGCATCATATATAGACAAAGGCATAATACTCACGCACGCTCCTAAATCACACATGCAATCAGAAAATATTACACCCCCAATGGTACAGTTAACCATGCATGGTCCTGGGTCACAACATTTTTCAGGTATATCCCCATTAAAGCAGATATGGAACTACCTAAAGGAATAGTTTCTAATTCATTAATCTTATCCTTATGCATGCATAAATCCGTTAGAAATTTCACATATTTAGGTACTTGCTGAATAACATCAAAAAGGGATACAGTTACCTCAACCTTTTTGAAGATTTCTACCATTTTGGGATCAAGTTCCATCTGCTTTCTGGACTTCTTTGCAAGGTGTGGAAATGGGATAGGAATGGCGTCTCTTGCAGCTTCAGCTTCCTTTGGTTCTACATTCTTTGGTTAAGCTGCTTCTTCTTCAACCATGCCTTGCACTTCATGTTCCTCTTCAGCATCCTCTGCGTCAATCATGTCCTCATGTGGGGCGTGCTCTTGTGGGCTTGGCTCCTCCTGATTCCTCTCTTGCAGTGTGGTTCCGGACCTCAAAGTGATGGCATTGATGCCACCTTTGGGGTTGGGTAAGGGTTGAGAAAGAATTCTACTGGAGCTTGAAGGCTGGTTGTTGGAGTTATTCATTGATCCAATCTGTGAGACAAGAGCTTGTACAGCAGAGGTCAGACCGTTTAAGGTGGAGCTAAGCGAGCTCTCCATGGCCTTTTGTCTTTGCTCAATAGACTAAAGCAATTCATCATTGGAAGAAGAAGGGTGATAAGTAATCTGAGGGGTCTGCTGCTGGTTGTGCTGAGACGCTTGGGATTGCCTTAGGTGAGGTACTCTGTAAGGCTGGTTCTGGTTCTGCGGATACCGGTTATTCTAATTGTTGTTATTATTCCACCTCTAATTTCCCTGGTTGTCTCTGCCTCCTCTATTATAGTTGTCCCTCCAGCCATGGTTGGAGTTGTCTTGCCACCCTTGGTTATAGTTCCCACCTTGGTTGTAGTTGCCACCTTGTTGATATGAGCCTTGATTTGGGCAGTCATAGAAATTGTGAGTAGCTGCCAAGGTGTTGTCCTCTTGTTGAAGCTGCGGACACTCATCAGTGTAATAACTATAGCATGCACATATCCCGCACACTCTCTGAGGAACCAGTTGTTGACTATGTTGTGGTGAGGGAGGTTGAGATTGTTGCTGATTCAGATTTATCTGCTTCAGTAGGTTGGTCATCTCACACAGACTCTGTGTGAGAGCAGTAGTCTCAATGCTAGAGGAAACCTCTGCAACAGCCTTGGAGTGGCTGTTCCTGTGCCTATGATTCCGGGTGGACTTAGCTAGGTCACTGATCAGTTGCCACGCTTCATCTGCGGTCTTGTACTTTTTCAGAAAACCATTACTAGCACCATCCAATGTGGTCTTATCCTGAGGCTTCATACCTTGTGTGAAGTAGCTGATCAACACTAGCCTGTCAATCATGTGGTGGGGCATGCATCCAGCAGACTCTTGAAGTGCTCCCAGTACTCATAAAGGGTTTCTAATTCACCTTGGATGATGCAGGAAATCTCCTTCCTTAGTTTGTCTGTAACTTCAGCCGAAAAGTATTTTTCCAAGAATTCTCTCATGAGCGTGTCCCAGTTGGTAACCGTTGCTTCAGGTTGGGAGTAATACCACTCCGTCGCCTTTCCCTCAAGAGAAAACGGGAAGGCGATTAGTAGAATAGAAGTTTCATCTGCACCATGACGCCGAACAGTAGAACAGGCTGTCTGAAAATCCCTGAGGTGCTTTATGGGCTCCTGAGCCGGTAAGCCATGAAACTTAGGTATTAAGTTGATTAGCGCAGTCTTCATTTCAAAATCTACAGCCAGATTTGGGTGACGCGCTTGATACGGTTGCAGAGTAAAGTCTGGGGCTTCTGCCTTCTGGAGGGTAATCCTCTTGGGTGCTACCATGTTACCTGCATGTAAATCAACTGAATCAGTAGTAGAGGAGCTTGTTTCTTCCTCAAATAGCGGTTCAGATTCGCTCTCAGATAAGACTGGTGAATTGGCAACAACCACTTCACCACCCTCAGAGGCTAACTAACGCCGAGCTCGCCTAATACGTGAAAGAGTTCTTTCAATTTCAGGATCAAATGCGGCTAAGCTCGGATCAGGCAGTGAACGCGTCATTTAACGAAAGAAACATAAAGCTCATGATAATAAAACAAAATAAAATAAAATGCAAATAAATAAATTCCAACCAATAAATTAGCACACTATTGCAACTCCCCAGCAACAGCGCCAAAAATTGACATGGCAAAAATTGGCCGATTAAGAAATTAATAATAGAAATACGTTGCAAGTACAGTTCTTAACCAGCAAAAATTCGCTTGTTAATTTAGAAGAGTTATCACAGATTTAAGAATAAGATACTAGGAGTATGAATCCCAGGTCGTCTCCCAACGAGTTGACAAAAGAGTGCAGCTTATTGGTCAGAAGTTTTGCCAGAAATTTTGAGTCTGAGAAACAGAAAAATAAATAATTATAAAATTAAGCAACAGAAATTAATGAGAAAATTTATATAATTCAATTAAAAGCCTTGACCGGGAGTAGATTAATTGGAATTTCTATCCTTGTTGAAATTTCCCAAGTGTAATAATAAAAGGTTGTTGCTCTACTTGGTCATCCCTTAATTAATAAAGGAAAGTCAAGTAACTAACTAACCAACTATATCACAGGTCCTAATCCTTTCCTAAGAAAGGATTAGAGTAAGAGACTAGAGTTGTCAATCATCAACTACCCATTAGAATTAACACTTGAGTATCCCAACTCAAGGTTCTCCTTTTAATCAACTCCCAATCAAGTTAGGAAACTACTCCATTATCATGAATATAAACTTTTCAAAATTAAAAAGGGGATAAAAGGAAAATATGATAGACAATAATTAAAAATCAATTAAAAGTAAAAAGGGTTTCTTGCATTAATAAATCCCAAAATAATGCAACATACTTATCCAAACAGGGTTAATGGGCAGTAAAAAGAAAAGGAACAAGAAAACAAACTAGAATAATGAAACTTCCACGGAGGTAATGATCCTTCTCAGTATCCAAAACCAAAAGCATGAAACTCTAAAACTATGAATGTGAAGAACCCTAAAGGAAGGAGTAGAATTCTCTCTAAGATTAAAAAACTAAACTAAAACTATGCGTAATGAGAATGTGTCTTGAGTCTCTGCTGTTCCCTGGCTCTAGTCTGTGTTTCTAGGCCGAAAACTGGGTCAAAACTCGACCCGAAATCGTACCCAGTGTTTTCCAAAATTTCTGTAGATCGCGCAAGTCACGCGTACGCGTCAGTCACACGTACGCATTAGTCACGGGTACGCGTCGCTTGACGATTTTCCTTGCCACGCGTGCACGTCAGGCACGCGCTTGCGTCGTTGTGCGAATCTCCAATCCACGCGTACGCGTCAGGTACGCGTACGCATCGCTGTGAAAGTCTCCAGATCACACGCACACGTGAGCCATGCGTGCGCGTCATTGCTTGCTGGTTGTCTCCTTTATTTCTTGTGTTCCTTCCATTTTTGTAAGCTTCCTCTCCATTCTCTAAGCCATTCCTGCCCTGTAAAGCCTGCAAACACTGAACACACGGATCACGGCATTAAATGGTACGAAAGGACATTAAAAATACACAATTTAAAGGCTTAGAAAGCAGGTTTTCAATCATAGAGCATAATTAGGAAGGAATTGTAAAATCATGCAACTAGTATGAATAAGCGAGTAAAGAGTTGATAAAAACCACTCCAATTAGCACAAGATAAATCACAAAATAGTGGTTTATCAAGGACATAGGTTATAGTCAAAGTGTGGAATTATAATGTCACTTTTGTGAATGTAAGCAAGCAAGTGTAGTGAATTTTATAATATTAATAGAAGGAAATAGCTTCATCAGTCTCAATTTTTTTGTTTTCTTCATAGCCTGTATTTTGTTCATTCGTGTTGTTCATGATTAGTTGTTGTTATGTTCCATAATTGCCTTTGAACATGTGTTACAGTAAATTCCAGTGTAATAGTCTTATTTGGTTGTATTGTAATTGATCGAATGTTTTATTTTTGTTGCAAGTTTGCTGCTATATTTTTGTGTTTGTGCTTATATGCTTGGTGCACGAAATTGTGATCATCAATGGTGCCAACAACTTGGTACGCACAATTTTAATCTCAACTCTTTATCACAACTTCGCACAACTAACCAGCAAGTGCACTGGGTCGTCCAAGTAATAAACCTTACGTGAGTAAAGGTCGATCCCACGGAGATTGTCGGCCTGAAGCAAGCTATGGTCACCTTGTAAATCTTAGTCAGGCGGATTCAAATGGTTATGGTGAATTGATAATAAAAAGATAAATAAAACGTAAAATAAAGATAGAGGTTCTTATGTAATTCATTGGTGAGAATTCCAGATAAGCGTATAGAGATGCTTTCGTTCCTCTGAACCTCTGCTTTCCTGCTGTCTTCATCCAATCATTCCTACTCCTTTCCATGGCAAGCTGTATGTTGGGCATCACCGTTGTCAATGGCTACTTCCCGTCCTCTCAGTGAAAATGGTCCAAGATGCTCTGTCACAGCACGGCTATTCATCTGTCGGTTCTCGATCATACTGGAATAGGATCCATTGATCTTTTTGCGTCTGTCACTACGCCCAGCACTCGCGAGTTTGAAGCTCGTCACAGCCATCCCTTCCCAGATCCTACTCGGAATACCACAGACAAGGTTTAGACTTTCTGGATCTCAAGAATGGCCATCCATGGGTTCTAACTTATACCACAAAGATTCTAATATCTTGGACTCGGTCCTCTGTATCAGATATCTAAGAGATACTCATTCTAGCTTGTTTGCATGTAGAACGGAAGTGTTTGTCAGGCACACGTTCATAGGTGAGAATGATGATGAGCATCACATAATCATCACATTCATCATGTTCTTGGGTACGAAGGATATCTTAGAGAAGGAATAAGCTTGAATTGAATAGAAAAACAGTAGTACTTTCTAATATCTCGGACTCGGTCCCCTGTATTAGATATCCAAGAGATACCCATTCAATCTAAGGTAGAACAGAGGTGGTTGTCAGGCACGCGTTCATAATTTGGGAATGATGATGATTGTCACGATCATCACATTCACATTGAAGTGCGAATGAATATCTTATAAGCGGAATAAGTTTGTATTGAATAGAAAAACAGTAGTACTTTGCATTAATCCATGAGGAACAGTAGAGCTCCACACCTTAATCTATAGTGTGTAGAAACTCTACCATTGAAAATACATAAGTGATGAAGGTCCAGGCATGGCCGAGAGGCCAGCCCCCAAACGTGATCTAAAGATGAAACTAAAGATGTAAATACAATAGTAAAAAGTCCTATTTATACTAAACTAGTTACTAAGGTTTACAGAAATGAGTAAATGATGTAGAAATCCACTTCTGGGGCCCACTTGGTGTGTGCTTGGGCTGAGCATTGAGCTTTACACGTGTAGAGGCTTCTCTTGGAGTTGAACACTAGTTTGTAACCTATTTCTGGCGTTTAACTCCACTTTGCAACCTGTTTTTGGCGTTTAACACCAGAATGCAGCATGGAACTGGCATTGAATGCCAGTTTGTGTCGTCTAAAATTGAGCAAAGTATGGAATATTATATATTGCTGGAAATCCCTGGATGTCTACTTTCCAACGCAATTGAAAGCGCGCCATTTGGAGTTCTGTAGCTCCAGAAAATCCACTTTGAGTGCAGAGAGGTCAGAATCCAACAGCATCTGCAGTCCTTTTTTAGCCTGAATCAGATTTTTGCTCAGGTCCCTCAATTTTAGCCAGAAATTATCTGAAATCACAGAAAAACACACAAACTCATAGTAAAGTCCAGAAATGTGAATTTTAATTAAAAACTAATAAAAATATACTAAAAACTAACTAAATTATACTGAAAACTATGTAAAAACAATGCCAAAAAGCGTATCTGCTCATCACAACACCAAACTTAAATTGTTGCTTGTCCCCAAGAAACTGAAAATCAAATAGGATAAAAAAAAGAGAATATACTATAAATTCCAAAATATCAATGAAACTTAGCTCCAATCAGATGAGCGGGACTTGTAGCTTTTTGCCTCTTGAATAGTTTTGGCATCTCACTTTATCCATTGAGGTTCAGAATGATTGGCATCTATAGGAACTCAGAATCCAGATAGTGTTATTGGTTCTCCTAGTTCAGCATGTTGATTCTTGAACACAGCTACTTTATGAGTCTTGGTCGTGGCCCTAAGCACTTTGTTTTCCAGTATTACCACCGGATACATAAATGCCACAGACACATAACTGGGTGAACCTACTTTTTGCTCTTGCCTTTTGGTTTAAAGAGCTTTTGGCTTTTTCTGCTTGCTTTTTCTTTTTCTTTCTTTTTTTTTTTTGCTATTTTTTTTCTTTTTTTTTCTGCAAGCTTTTGTATTCACTGCTTTTTCTTGCTTCAAGAATCATTTTTATGATTTTTCAGATTATCAAATAACATTTCTCCTTGTCATCATTCTTTCAAGAGCCAACATATTTAACATTCATAAACCACAATATCAAAAGACATATGCACTGTTCAAGCATTCATTCAGAAAATAAAAAGTATTGTCACCACATCAAAATAATTAAACTGGTTTCAAGGATTAATTCGAAACCATGTACTTCTTGTTCTTTTGTAATTAAAACATTTTTCATTCAAGAGAGGTGATGGATTCATAGGACATTCATAGCTTTAAGACATAGACACTTAAACACTAGTGATTATATAGTAAAGACACAAACATAAATAAAACATAAAGCTCAAAAATTGAAAAACAGTAAAATAAATAGACAAGGAGATTAAGGAATGAGTCCACCTTAGTGAGGGTGGCGTCTTCCTCTTCTTGAAGAACCAATGGTGCTTTTGAGCTCCTCTATGTCTCTTCCTTGCCTTTGTTGCTCCTCCCTCATAACTCTTTGATCTTCTCTAATCTCATGAAGGATGATGGAGTGCTCTTGATGCTCCACCCTTAGTTGTCCATGTTGGAACTTAATTCTCCTAGGGAGGTGTTGATTTGCTTCCAATAATTCTGTGGAGGAAAGTGCATCCCTTGAGGCATCTCAGGGATTTCATGGTGAGGAATTTCCTCATGCTCTTGTTGAGGTCCATGATCTCTTGTTTGCTCCATCCTTTTCTTAGTGATGGGCTTGTCCTCTTCAATGAGAATGTCTCTGGCCTTAGGTGCCCTAGATGGTTATGGAAAAACAAAAAGCAATACTTTTACCACACCAAACTTAGAAGGTTTGCTCGTCCCCGAGCAAAAGAAGAAAGAAGTGACTAGAAGAAGAAGAAAATAGAGGAGATGGAGGTGTGTGAATGGTTCGGTCAAAGGGTTTTTAGGTGGTTATGATGTGTGAAAAGGAAGGAGTGATGGTTTGAATTTAAGTGGGTGGGTGTAGATGGGTTGTATGATGGTTTTGAAGGAGTAATGGAGGTGATTGGTGGAGGGTATTTGTGGAAGAGAGTTATGAAAAGGTGTGAAGAGGAGAGAAGAAGATGTGGGGATCCTGTGGGGTCCACAGATCAAATGGGGTCAAGGACTTAACATCCCTGCTCCAATTAGGCGTGTAAAACGCCCTTGCTGTGCAATCCTGGCGTTTAACGCCAGACTGTTGCCTGTTTCTGGCGTTAAACGCCCAAATGTAGCTTGTTTCTGGTGTTTAACGCCAGGTAGATGCTTGTTTCTGGCGGTAAACGCCAGCTTGGTGCCTGTTTCTGGCGTTAAACACCAACAGATGCTTGTTTCTGGCGTTTAAACACCAGACTGCTCTCCTCCAGGGTGTGCTATTTTCAATGCTGTTTTTCATTCTGTTTTTGATTTTTCAGTAGTTTTTGTGACTTCACATGATCATCAACCTAAAGAAAACATAAAATGACAATAGAAAATAAATAAATATAATTAGATAACATTGGGTTGCCTCCCAACAAGCGCTTCTTTAATGTCAATAGCTTGACAGTGAGCTCTCATGGAGCCTCACAGATAATCAGAGCAAGGTTGAAACCTCCCAACACCAAACTTAGAGTTTGAATGTGGGGGTTCAACACCAAACTTGGAGTTTGACTGTGGAGGCTTTAGTTGACTCTGCAGTGAGAAAAGCTTTTCATGCTTCCTCTCCATGGTTACAGAAAGAGATCCTTGAGTCTCAAACACAAGGTTGTCCTCATTCAGTTGAAGGACCAACTCTCTTCTGTCCACATCAATCACAGCTCTTGCTGTGGCTAGGAAGGGTCTTCCAAGGATGATGGATTCATCCTCTTCCTTCCTAGTGTCTAGGATTATGAAATCAGCAGGGATGTAAAGGCCTTCAACTCTGCTATTGCAAGGTTCTCAGGATCATAAGCTTCTTCTTCAGAAGATGCCTCTTTAGTACTGTTGGATGATTCCTTCAATCTATTCAAACTCTGAGAAATCATATTGACTTGCTGAGTCAATATTTTGTTCTGAGCCAATATGGCATTCAGAGTATCAATTTCAAGAACTCCCTTCTTTTGAGGCATTGGTGCACGAATTGTGAATCACACTTTTCCCAACTCATACCACTAACCAGCAAGTGCACTAGGTCGTCCAAGTAATACCTTACGTGAGTAAGGGTCGAATCCCACGGAGATTGTTGGTTTGAAGCAATCTATGGTTATCTTGCAATTCTTAGTCAGGAAGTCAATTTTATTTATCCGTTGAATTGCGAATAAACAAGGGAGTATGGGTTAAAGGTTACTTGTTATGCAGTGATGGAGAATATGTTGGAGTTTTGGAGATGCTTTGTCTTCTGAATCTCTGCTTTCCTCTGTCTTCTGATTCACGCACGCATGCCCTTCTATGACAAGCTGTGTGTAGGTGGATCACCGTTGTCAATGGCTACCATCCATCCTTCCAGTGAAAAAGGTCCAGGTGCGCTGTCACCGCACGGCTAATCATCTGCAGGTTCTCAGTTGTACCGGAATAGGATTTACTATCCTTTTGCGTCTGTCACTACGCCCAGCACTCGCGAGTTTGAAGTTTGTCACAGTCATCCAATCCCAGAATCCTACTCGGAATACCACAGACAAGGTTTAGACTTTCCGGATTCTCATGAATGCCGCCATCAATCTAGCTTATACCACGGAGATTCTAATTAAGGAATCTAAGAGATATTCATTCAATCTGATGTAGAACGGAGGTGATTGTCAGACACACGTTCATGGATTGAGGAAGGTGATGAGTGTCACTGATCATCACCTTCTCCATAGTTA
>NC_029789.2:35756169-35756833 GCF_000816755.2 Arachis ipaensis
TGCTTTTTCTTGCTTCAAGAATCATTTTTATGATTTTTCAGATTATCAATAACATGTCTCATGTTCATCATTCTTTCAAGAGCCAACATATTTAACAGTCTTAAACAACAAATTCAAAAGACATATGCACTGTTCAAGCATTCATTCAGAAGACAGAAAGTATTGCCACCACATGTACTAATTAGAATTTCTCTTATTAAAAACTCGAAATTTTATTGCCTCTTATTCAAAAGATCTACTATTTTATTCATGTTTGCTGATGATGAGAAAAATAAACTATGGCTTAATTGGAGATAAAATCAAAATAGATACTAATGACTACTATATGACTCCTAAGGTGAACTTCTATAATGACACTATCACAGAGTTAAAGCAGAAATTGGAATTTAACAACCTTTATTCTGGGAAGTGGATGTTCCTCTGATCTGTGGGGTGCTTGGTCCTTCAAGAGATAACTTCTGGCGCTTCAATTCCCTTAAGTCACGCCTTTGCTCCTCTTGTTCTTTAAACAAATAGGTAAGAATTTGACTTTGTTCCTTCTATTCCTTTATTATTTGTTCCATAGCTTCTTGCATCTTGGTAGCTGATGTTTCAAGATACTCCCAGTATTCAGATTGAGGGATTTCTGGGAGAAATTCCTGTGTTTTCTTCTTGATGGGGTCAT
>NC_029789.2:35756946-35769109 GCF_000816755.2 Arachis ipaensis
ACACCCTTCGTGCTGGTGGTCCACCTGGCTCCAGGGATACATATATCCTCTAGAATCTTATCCAGGCCCTTGTCTGTTCTCATCATTCTCCTGTTGAAAGAGTCTAGATCATCTTTCAGCTGAGGTAGCTTTAAGATCTCTCTGATCTTGTCAAGGATGGTATGAACAATCTTTCCTCTGACCATGGTCCGATATTCATAGAAAGTAGTTCCAGATAGTTTTTGCTTGTCAGTCTGCCACATATTAGCATAGAACTCCTGGACCATATTCCTTCCCACTTTCGTCTCAGGATTATCTAGGACCTCCCAGTTCCTGATTCGAATTTGCTCCTGGATCTCCGGATATTCATCTTCTTTCAGATCGAATCTAACTTCTGGGATCACTGATCTTAGACCCATTATTTTGTAATAATGGTCTGCATGTTCTTTAGATAAGAACTTCTCTTGATTCCAAAGTGGTTTTGGAATGCTCTCTTTCTTGCCTCTTGAAGTGGGTTGTTTTCCCTTAGGAGCCATGCTCTTAGTGATCACGGATAAACACACCAAACTTAGAGGTTTGCTTGTCCTCAAGCAAAAGAAAAGAAAGGAGAGGGATAGAAGGAGAGCTAGGTGCAATTGTTGATGGAGGAGGGTGGAGGCCGAACCCATATATAAAGGGAGGGGGGTGGGTTCGAAAATTTTGAAAAGATATGATAAAAAGATTGATTTGGAAAAGATAAGATAGAAGATATGATAAGAGAGGATATAGTTTAAAATTGAAAAGATATGAAAAATTTTTGAAAAAGATAAATCCAGATTTTGAAAAAGATAATGTGGAGATTTGAAAAAGATATTAGTTGAAAAAATTAGATTTGTTTTGAAAATTTGAAAAAGAGTTGGATTGAATTTGCAAAAGAGGGTTTGTGCTTATGGATTAAGATACATTTGATATTTTTAAGGTAGGGTTTTTAGAAATTAGGGATTTTAGAAATCAGGGTTCTTAACATGTTTATGCAAGAAATCATGAATTGAAGCATGAAAATTAAGATTAAAATGAAAAATATGAAGAAAAAATGAATTTACCTCCTCCCCACCATCCTGGCGTTTGAACGCCCAAACGCTGCATGTTTTGGGCGTTCAACGCCCAAATGCTGCCTCTCCTGGGCGTTCAACGCCCAGCTGCTGCTTCTTTCTGGCGTTGAACGCCAGGAAGTCCTTTGTTACTGGGTGTTTTTCTGAACGCCCAGAATGCTGTACATCTGGCGTTAAACGCCCAGAAAGGGCTTCTTTCTGGCGTTTAACGCCCAGATGGCAATCCTCACTGGCGTTCAATGCCCAGTGGATGCTTCTGTTGGGCGTTGAACGCCCAAAACAGATTTTTACTGGCGTTTTCTTGCCAGTGAGCTCTTTTTCTCTGTTTTGTGTGCAGAATCCTTCTGTAACCCTGTGAACTTATGCAATTGATTCTTTACCTTGTTATCAATGAACTTTATATAAACAAATAAAAATAAAAATAGGGCAAAATGCTTAGAGGATTGATGCCCCATGGCTGGGTTGCCTCCTAGCAAGCGCTTCTTTATTGTCTTTAGCTGGACCTTGCTGAGCTTTTAGTCTAGCTTCAGCCTTGAACACTCTTGCTCAACGTTGCCTTCAAGATAGTGCTTGATTCTCTGTCCATTGACAATGAACCTCTTATCAGAATCAATATCTTAAAGCTCCACATAACCATATGGTGATACACTTGTAATCACGTATGGTCCCCTCCACCGGGATTTCAATTTCCCGGGGAATAGCCTGAATCTAGAGTTGAACAGCAGAACCTTCTGTCCTGGCTCAAAGATTCTAGATGACAGCTTTCTGTCATGCCACTTTTTTTATTTCTCTTTATAAAGCTTGGCATTTTCGAAAGCTGTGAATCTGAATTCCTCTAGCTCATTTAGCTGGAGCAATCTTTTTTCTCCTGCTAATTTGGCATCAAAGTTTAGGAATCTGGTTGCCCAGTAAGCTTTATGTTCCAGTTCCACGGGCAGGTGACATGCCTTACCATACACAAGTTGGTATGGAGAGGTCCCTATAGGGGTCTTGAATGCTGTTCTGTAAGCCCACAGAACATCATCCAAGCTCCGTGCCCAATCCTTTCTACAGGTACTTACTGTCCGTTCTAGGATTCTTTTTAATTCTCTGTTAGAGACTTCAGCTTGCCCATTAGTTTATGGATGATATGGAGTAGCCACCTTATGGCGAATTCCATACCGAACCATAGCAGAATAAAGCTGTTTATTGCAGAAATGAGTGCCCCCATTACTGATTAGTACTCTAGGGACCCCAAATCTGCTGAAAATATATTTCTGGAGGAACTTCAGCACTGTTTTAGTATCATTGGTGGGTGTGGCGATGGCCTCAACCCATTTTGATACATAGTCAACTGCCACCAGAATGTAAGTGTTTGAGAATGATGGTGGGAAAGGTCCCATGAAGTCAATTCCCCATACGTCAAACAACTCAATCTCCAAGATTCCTTGTTGAGACATGGCGTAACCATGAGGCAGATTACCAGCTCTTTGGCAACTGTCACAGTTACGTACAAACTCTCGGGAATCTTTATAGAGTGTGGGCCAATAGAAGCCACATTGGAGGACCTTGGTGGCTGTTCGCTCACCTCCGAAATGGCCTCCATATTGTGATCCATGGCAATGCCATAGGATCCTCTGTGCTTCTTTTCTAGGCACACATCTCCGGATTATTTCGTCTGCACACCTCTTAAAGAGATAGAGTTCATCCCACAGGTAGTACTTTGCATCAGTAATTAATTTTTTCTTTTGTTGCCTGTTGTACTCTTTGGGTATGAACTTTGCAGCTTTATAGTTTGCAATATCGGCAAACCATGGTGTTTCCTGAATGGCAAATAAATGCTCATTCGGAAAAGTCTCAGAGATCTCCAGAGAAGGGAGGGACGTCCCTTCTACTGGCTCTATCCAGGACAGATGATCAGCCACTTGGTTCTCTGTCCCTTTTTTGTCTCTTATTTCTATATCAAACTCCTGCAGAAGCAACACCCATCTGATGAGCCTGGGTTTTGAATCCTGCTTTGTGAGTAGATATTTAAGAGCAGCATGGTCAGTATACACAATCACTTTTGATCCTACTAAGTATGATCTGAACTTGTCAATGGTATAAACCACTGCAAGTAATTCTTTTTCTGTGGTTGTGTAATTTTTCTGGGCATCATTCAAAACGCGACTAGCATAATAAATGACGTGCAGAAGCTTGTCATGCCTCTGTCCCAATACTGCACCAATGGCGTGATCACTGGCATCACACATTAACTCAAATGGTAATGTCCAATCTGGTGCAGAAATAACTGGTGCTGTGACCAGCTTAGCTTTCAGCGTTTTAAACGCCTGTAGACACTCTATGTCAAACACAAATGGCGTGTCAGCAGCTAGCAGATTGCTTAGAGGTTTTGCGATTTTTGAAAAATCCTTTATAAACCTCCTGTAGAATCCTGCATGCCCCAGAAAGCTTCTGATTGCCTTAACATTGGCAGGTGGTGGTAATTTTTCAATCACCTCTATCTTTGCTTGATCCACCTCTATTCCCTTGTTTGAAATTTTATGCCCAAGGACAATCCCTTCAGTCACCATGAAGTGATTCTCTTTATCCTGGGGATCTACTGCAATCTGGTTATAGCCTGAGTAGCCATCCAAAAAGCAGTAATAATCATGACCTGCCAATCTTTCTAGCATCTGGTCTATGAATGGTAAAGGAAAATGATCCTTTCTGGTGGCAGTATTGAACCTTCTGTAGTCAATACACATGCGCCACCCTGTAACTGTTCTTGTAGGAACCAGTTCATTCTTTTCATTATGAACCACTGTCATGCCTCCCTTTTTGGGGACAACTTGGACAGGGCTCACCCAGGGGCTGTCAGAAATAGGATAAATAATCCCAGCCTCCACTAATTTGGTGACCTCTTTCTGCACCACTTCCTTCATGGCTGGATTTAGCCGCCTCTGTGGTTGAACCACCGGTTTAGCATTATCCTCCAATAAGATTTTGTGCATGCATCTAGCTGGGCTTATGCCCTTAAGGTCACCTATGGACCACCCAAGAGCTGTCTTGTGTGTCCTTAGCACTTGAATAAGTGCTTCCTCTTCCTGTGGATTTAAAGCAGAGCTTATGATCACTGGAAATGTGTCACCTTCTCCCAGAAATACATATTTCAGGGATGGTGGTAATGGCTTGAGCTCGGGTTTAGGAGGTTTTTCCTCTTCCAGAGGAAATTTCAGAGGCTCTTTCATCTCCTCTGAATCCTCCAAATTGGGCTGAACATCTTTAAAGATGTCTTCCAACTCTGATTCGAGACTCTCAGCCATGTTGATAAGATCAACTTTCATGCAGTCTTTTGATGTATCTGGATGCTGCATGGCTTTGACAGCATTCAACTTAAACTCATCATCATTGACTCTCAGGGTTATTTCCCCTTGTTGGACATCAATGAGGGTTCGTCCAGTGGCTAGGAAGGGTCTTCCTAGAATGAGAGTAGCACTCTTGTGCTCCTCCATTTCCAGCACTACAAAGTCAGTGGGAAAGGCGAATGGCCCAACTCTGACAATCATGTCTTCAATCATGCCTGATGGGTATTTAATAGAGCCATCAGCAAGTTGGAGACATATCCGGGTTGGTTTAACTTCTTCAGTTAAGCCAAGCTTTCTGATAGTGGATGCCGGTATTAGGTTGATGCTTGCCCCAAGATCACATAAAGCTGTCTTAGTGCAATTACCTTCTAATGTGCATGGTGTCAGAAAACTCCCAGGGTCTTTAAGCTTTTCAGGAAAGCTTTTCAGAATGACTGCACTGTATTCTTCAGTGAGGAGAACTCTTTCAGTTTCTCTCCAATCCTTCTTATGACTCAAGATCTCTTTCATGAACTTGGCATAAGAAGGTATTTGCTCAAGTGCCTCTGCAAATGGAATCTTTATTTCAAGAGTCCTGAGATAATCTGTAAAGCGAGCAAATTGCTTATCCTGCTCCTCTTTCTGGAGTTTTTGAGGATAAGGTATCTTGGCTTTATATTCCTCGACCTTAGTTGCTGTAGGTTTATTACCTACAGAAGTGGTTGAAGAAGCCTTTTTAGAGGGGTTGTCATCAGCACTTGTGTGTGTCTGATCCCTCACTGGCAATTGAGTGCCAGAGTTAGAAGCTGGAGTGACGTGAGACGTCAACTCCTTGTCTATTCCTGGCGTCTGAACGCCAGAACTGTGCCCATTTTGGGCGTTCAGCGCCAGATCTTGCCCATTTTGGGCGTTCAACGCCAGATCCTTGCTTGTTTCTGGCGTTGAACGCCAGTCCTTGCTTGTTACAGGCGTTGAATGCCAGTCTTGGGCATGGTCTGGGCGTTCAGCGCCAGCCTTCCACCAGATTTCTGGCGTTTTAATGCCAGAATTACTTTTCCCAATTCATTATCTCCTTGTTTAAAGCCTTGGATGTCCAGCCTTAGCTGTGTAATCCGTTTTGGAGGAAAGTATTGATTCAGGAATTTTTCTGTCAGCTATTTCCATGTCCTTATGCTGGCCTTAGGTTGGTTATTTAACCACCTCTTAGCTTGGTCTTTTACAGCAAATGGAAACAGTAATAATCTGTAGACATCCTGATCTACTTCCTTATCATGTACTGTGTCAGCAATCTGTAGAAACTGTGCCAGAAACTCTGTAGGTTCTTCCTGTGGAAGACCGGAATACTGGCAACTTTGCTGCACCATGATAATGAGCTGAGGATTCAACTCAAAGCTACTGACTCCAATGGAGGGTATGCAGATGCTACTCCCATATGAAGCAGTAGAGGGGTTAGAATATGACCCCAGAGTCCTCCTGGACTGTTCATTTCTGCTTAGGTCCATGATGGAGAAAGGGAGATGATGTGAAATAGAGAAAATAATTTTTATTTATTTATTTATTTATTTATTTATTTATTTATTTATTTATTTATTTATTTCAAAAATAAGATAAAGATAAATAAAAATGGGTGAAGATTTTCGAAAAATTGAGGAGAGAGAAAGTGGTTAGGTGTGTGCTGGGGTTGAGACTTAAACAATTCATGTGCATAAGGCTGTTTTGGGTGTTCAACGCCAGGTTTGGATCCATTTCTGGCGTTGAACTCCAACTTTTAATCCTTTTCTGGCGCTCGACGCCAGAATTGGGCAGAGAACTGGCGTTGAACACCAATTTACGTCATCTATCCTTGAGCAAAGTATGGACTATTATATATTGATGGAAAGCCTTGGATGTCTTCTTTCCAACGCAATTAAAAGCGCGCCATTTCAAGTTTGAGTGCATGGAGGTCAGAATCCAACAGCATCAGCAGTCCTTTTTCAGCCTGAATCAGATTTTTGCTCAGCTTCCTCAATTTCAGCCAGAAAAATACCTGAAATTACGGAAAAATACACAACTCATAGTAAAGTCCAGAAATATGAATTTTTCCTAAAAACTAATGGAAATAAACTAAAAACTAGCTAGAATATACTAAAAACTATATGAAATTAACCCCAAAAAGCGTATAAAATATCCGCTCATCAGGTGTCCCATTATTCACAGGATTCCTTTCAGAAGTATACATGAACTGGTTATTTGCAACCATGTCAATGAGTTCCTGAGCTTCTGCAGGTGTTTTCTTTAGGTGAATGGATCCACATGCAGAATGGTCCAATGACATTTTAGATAATTCAGACAGACCATCATAGAATATATCCAGGATGGTCCATTCTGAAAGCATGTCAGAAGGACACTTTTTGGTCAGTTCCTTGTATCTCTCCCAAGCTTCATAGAGGGATTCACCTTCTTTTTGTTTGAAGTTTGCAAGAATTCAGTTAAGAACTGAAAAGGATCTTCTGATGGAAGTCCATGAAACTTGCAGTTCTGTTGCATCAGAGAAACTAATTGAGGTTTCAGCTCAAAATTGTTTGCTCCAATGGCAGGGATTGAGATGCTTCTTCCATGTAAATTGGAATTAGGTGCAGTAAAGTTACCAAGCATCTTCCTTACATTGTTGTTATTTTCGGCCATGTCTCCTTCTTTTTCGAAAATTTCTGTCAGATTTTCTCCAAAGAGTTGTACTTTAGCTTCCCTTAGCTTCCTCTTCAGAGTTCTTTCAGGTTCCGGATCAGCTTCAACAAGAATGTTCTTATCCTTGTTCCTGCTCATATGACAAAGAAGGGAATAACAAAGAAAATATGGAATCCTCTATGTCACAGTATAGAGATTCTTTTATGTGAGTAGAAGAAGAAAAGAAATTCGAACACAGAAAGAGGAAGAGGGTTCGAATTTTTAAGAAGAAAATAAATAATTAGAAGGAGATGAGAGAGGGAATTTTCGAAAATAATTGAAAAGAAAAGAAAAAATATTTTTGTTTTTAATTTAAAATTAAAATTAAAATTCGAAAATAAGAAAAGAAATAAAATTAAAATTAAAAATAATTAGTTAATTGAAAAGGAATTTTGAAAGAGAGGAAGGTGATTTTCGAAAATTAGAGAGAGAGAGAGTTAGTTAGGTAGTTTTGAAAAAGATAAGAATCAAGCAAAGAGTTAAGTGGTTAATTGAAAAAGATTTGAAAATCAAATTTTGAAAAGATAAGAAGTTAGAAAAGATTTTGAAATTGATTTTGAAAAAGATATGATTGAAACTTAATTTGAAAAATATTTGAAAAAGAAATTTAAAAAGATTTGATTTTTGAAATCAAAGTTGATTACTTGACTAACAAGAAACTAAAAAGATATGATTCTAGAGTTTAAAGATTGAACCTTTCTTACTAGGCAAGTAACAAACTTAAAAATTTTGAATCAATCACATTAATTGTTAACATTAATTTGGAAAATATGAAACAAAAATAAGAAAAAGATTTTTTGAAAATCATTTTGAAATTTTCAAAAATCATAAAAGAAAAATGAGAAAGATTTGATTTTTGAAAAAGATTTGAAAAAGATAGAATTTTTAAATTGAAAATTTGATTTGACTCATAAGAAACAACTAAATTTTAAAAAGTTTTGAAAAAGTCAACTCAACTTTTCGAAAATTTATGAGTGAAAAAGGAAAAGATATTTTTTATTTTTGAATTTTTAATGATGAAAGAGAAGAACATCAAAAAGACTCAATGCATGAAAATTTTGGATCAAAACACATGATGCATGCAAGAACACTATGAATGTCAAGATGAACACCAAGAACACTTTGAATGTCAAGATGAACATCAAGAACTTATTTTTGAAAATTTTGAAGAAAAGAAAAACATGCAAGACACCAAACTTAAAGATTTTTTATTTTTAGACAATAACAAATTGAAAATGCATATGAAAAACAAGAAAAGACACAAAACAAGAAATTTTAAAGATCAAACAAGAAGACTTACCAAGAACAACTTGAAGATCATGAAGAATGCAATGCATGAATTTTCGAAAATGCAAGAAAAATAACAACATGCAATTTGACACCAAACTTAAAAATTGACACTAGACTTAAACAAGAAACATAAAATTTTTTGTTTTTATGATTCTATTAATTTTTTTGGATTTTTCAAAAATTAATTTGAAAAAGAAAAATAAGGATTTCAGAATTTTTTATAAGAATTCCAGGAATCTGCAATGTTAGTCTAAAGGTTCAGTCCAGGAATTAGACATGGCTTAATAGCCAGCCAAGCTTTCGGTGAAAGCTCCAGTCCAAAACACTAGACATGGCCAATGGCCAGCCAAGCTTCAGCATACATAATTCAAGCATGTGAGGAGGAAGCCTCAGTCCAAAAGAATTTAGACATGGCTTTACAGCCAGCCAGGCTTCAACATGCTTCATGAAACACTAGAATTCATTCTTAAAAATTCCAAATAAGAATATAATTTTTTTGAAAATATTTATTTATTTATTTATTTTTATTTTTTTAGAAAATAAGAATAATAAAAACAAAAAGGTTAAAATTAAAATAAAGTTACCTAATCTGAGCAACAAGATGAACCGTCAGTTGTCCAAACTCGAACAATCCCCGGCAATGGCACCAAAAACTTGGTGCACGAAATTGTGATCATCAATGGCGCCAACAACTTGGTACGCACAATTGTAATCTTAACTCTTTATCATAACTTCGCACAACTAACCAGCAAGTGCACTGGGTCGTCCAAGTAATAAACCTTACGTGAGTAAGGGTCGATCCCACGGAGATTGTCAGCCTGAAGCAAGCTATGGTCACCTTGTAAATCTCAGTCAGGCGGATTCAAATGGTTATCGTGAATTGATAATAAAAAGATAAATAAAACGTAAAATAAAGATAGAGGTACTTATGTAATTCATTGGTGAGAATTTCAGATAAGCGTATAGAGATGCTTTCGTTCCTCCTGAACCTCACTCGCGAGTTTGAAGCTCGTCATAGCCATCCCTTCTCAGATCCTACTCGGAATACCACAGACAAGGTTTAGACTTTTCGGATCTCAAGAATGGCCATCCATGGGTTCTAACTTATACCACGAAGATTCTAATATCTCGGACTCGGTCCCCTGTATTAGATATCCAAGAGATACCCATTCAATCTAAGGTAGAATGGAGGTGGTTGTCAGGAACGCGTTCATAAGTTGGGAATGATGATGATTGTCACGATCATCACATTCACATTAAAGTGTGAATGAATATCTTAGAAGCGGAATAAGTTTGTATTGAATAGAAAAACAGTAGTTCTTTGCATTAATCCATGAGGAACAGCAGAGCTCCACACCTTAATCTATAGTGTGTAGAAACTCTACCATTGAAAATACATAAGTGATGAAGGTCCAGGCATGGCTGAGAGGCCAGCCCCCAAACGTGATCTAAAGATGAAACTAAAGATGTAAATACAATAGTAAAAAGTCCTATTTATACTAAACTAGTTACTAGGGTTTATAGAAATGAGTAAATAATGCAGAAATCCACTTATGGGGCCCACTTGGTGTGTGCTTGGGCTGAGCATTGAGTTTTACACGTGTAGAGGCTTCTCTTGGAGTTGAACGCCAGTTTGTAACCTGTTTCTGGCGTTTAATTCCACTTTGCAACATGTTTCTAGCGTTTAACTCCAGAATGCAGCATGGAACTGGCGTTGAATGCCAGTTTGCATCGTCTAAACTTGGGCAAAGTATGGACTATTATATATTTCCGGAAAGCCCTGGATGTCTACTTTCCAACGCAATTGAGAGCGCGCCATTTTGAGTTCTGTAGCTCCATAAATTCCACTTTGAGTGTAGAGAGGTCAGAATCCAACAGCATCTGCAGTCCTTTTTCAGCCTGAATCAGATTTTTGCTCAGGTCCCTCAATTTCAGCCAGAAATTACCTGAAATCACAGAAAAACACACAAACTCATAGTAAAGTCCAGAAATATGATTTTTAATTAAAAACTAATAAAAATATACTAAAAACTAACTAAATTATACTGAAAACTATGTAAAAACAATGCCAAAAAGCGTATAAATTATCTGCTCATCAATGCTATTTTTTATTCTTACTGATTTATACCTCATCTTTTGCTCTGCGAAATAAAGAAATAATGATATGTTATGTATATAAGTATACAGCGCAATATCCATTCGATGGTTAGTCATTGATTCTATTTGTGATTATCAAAAATTCCAAACATGTGTGTGTGATTCAATAGTCTTCTCGAATACGTATAAAGTAATGCGTTATTTTGTCTTCTTTTGTAGACTGTTGTCTTTTATTTTCTTTTAAATAATGTCTTTCAATCCTGCAACTTTGAGATTGAAAAGAATTAACATTTTGAAAAGGAAGAAAGCATTGAAGTTTGGGAATATAAGAGGTGTGTTGACTTTCTTTTTACTGGATTAGAAACATACAGTTATTAATATAAATTGATTGGTTTTACTTTTGATTTCCTACTTCTTATTTCTTTTATCTATTGTTGGTTCGTTCTTAGTTGCTAAAAGGAAACTTGGAGATGAAGTGACTGGAATTAGTTATGGTAAATGTTTATACGTTCATTACATAGAATGTGTTACTTTTAATGGAATATATGTTGTTTGTAATACTCCTGTTTATTTGTTCACTTTATAGTTAATCCAATGTAGATCAATTATTTAGTTGTAATAAGTATATTCAATATTATTTGCGGTATTATTATAAGAAAAGTTTATCCCAATTTATTCAGATTTTAAATACAATATGAGGATATTTATCTTCTTTAAAATAAATGATAAATAATTTTATAGTGTTAATTTGTGTGGTTTGATTTCATTTTTGTTTTGTTTGAAATTTTAGAGGAATTTCTAGATATCTTAGATCCTTCTATTAGTATTTTACCTGTTGATGATGTTGGTTTTGATCATCCATTATTTGCAAAGTGAAATGCAAGGTTAGCTTATTCAATTTTTTTAATCTTTTAATTTATGCTTAGGTTCAACCTTTTTTAAATTAGTTAGGGTTAACTTCAAATTAATTTTTAAGGTTAAGTACGATTTTAGTCCCTAAGGTAGGTGCTGAAAATTTTTTTCGTCCTCGACCTTTTTTGCTACAAAATGGTCCCGAAGGTTTAACTTAGTTTTAAAATCGTCCTTCAGACGAAAATACCCTTCCCCCTTCTTCCCCAAAATCAACCAGAAAGCAAAGACAGAAGCAGAGGCAGAAGGAGAAACAAAAGTAGAAAGCAAAAGCAAAATCAACAACAATGGATAATGGAATCACAACAAGAACAAAAGCAGAAGCAAAAGGCAGAAGCAGAAAGTAGAAGCAGAATCAACAACAATAGATAATGGAATCACAGCAACAACAAAAGCAAAAACAAAAACAGAAGTAGAAGCAGAAGGCAGAAGCAGAAAGCAGAAACAACAACAATGAAACACCAATGGATCTCTGGCGTCTGGCGAGGAGCATCGACGATTGCCCAACCTCGCAGATCTGCTGGCGTCGACGTGACCTCACTCCAGCGGCGGTGACGAGATATAGCTCGATGGCGACCGACGACGGAAGTTCGCGATGAGGACGACGGCAGGGCGTGGCTGGACGTGGTCTTCCTCCAGAAACAACAAACACCAATGGATCTCTGGCGTCTGGCGAGGAGCATCGACGATTGCCCAACCTCGCAGATCTGCTGGCGTCGACGTGACCTCACTCCAGCGGCGGTGACGAGATATAGCTCGATGGCGACCGACGACGGACGACGGAAGTTC
>NC_029789.2:35774829-35800757 GCF_000816755.2 Arachis ipaensis
ATAAGATACGGGTATCTTTATTTATGATTATATAATATAAGTTAAACTTGCTTGTTGATTATGTACATATATTATTTTCCACTAATGAGACAGACAAGTATGGTCTAGAGAACGTTACTAACCCACAAGTTCATATATGTGTAGTCCCCACATCCTCTCTTATTATTTTCCAATAATAAGTCACAAATGGCCAAAACCTTAATGTATACGTGATTACTCTGCCAGCTACAACTCTCATGTTCACACATGGCCAATTTGATTACCCTAATTTGTCCCAAACTCGTTTTATATTTATTTTTAAAAATAACAACAATAATCATTGTACCTTCACACAATAATACTTAACAAGTTAGAAAACAACTGATCACCCTACACTTTGGTGCACTCAAATTGGGTACCACCACCACCACTATAAAACCCGTTCCATTGAATAATAACTTACACACTTTTCTCTTAATTAAGAACTAGCAATAGCTAATTAGGGCACTTAATTTACGAGTTGTTAGTTTAATATAACGAATTCTAGAGTTTGAGATGGCTTCCAACAAAGCTAGTTCCTCCATTGCTCTTTTCGTCACACTCAATGTTCTCTTCTTTGCACTTGTCTCCGGATGTGGAAACAAATGCAATAGTCCCGGTTCCAATCCAAATCCTAACCCTAACCCTAACCCTAGTCCTTCAAGTGGCGGATCATGCTCACGTGATGCGCTCAAACTAGGCGTGTGCGCCAATGTGCTCAACGGTTTGTTGAATGTGACTTTGGGACAGCCACCAGTTACCCCTTGCTGCTCCCTCCTCGCCGGCCTCGTTGACCTTGAAGCCGCCGCGTGCCTCTGCACCGCTCTTAGGGCAAATGTTTTGGGCATCAATCTCAACCTTCCCATCTCACTTAGCTTGCTCCTTAATGTTTGCTCAAGGAAAGTGCCACATGGCTTCCAATGCAACTAATGAAAAGCTTTGAGGGCAAATGATGCATCAAATTAAAGGTCATGATATTTAATTTGTTACATTTGTGAGTTTTCACTGTATTTCTCAATTCTATGTTGTGCGTGTGTAAGAGTGTACGTGCATGGATAATTAACTAATGGTTATTATCTATTCAATTCATTGTGTGTTTCACTTAAAATAATAGCTCCAAAGCTATTGTTGAGCTAGTGTTATTTATTTGATTGAGAAATAACAATGATTATATGTAATTTATTTGTTAATGTTTTCCTTTTTTTTCTCTTTTTATTTTTTATTTTTTTAGTTAGGGGTATTTTCAGAATAAAAATTAAAAAATTGGTAAAAAGAATGATTTTAAAACTAAGTTAAACCTTCGGGACCATTTTGTAGTAAACAAGAGGCCGGAGACTAAAAGAATTTTCAACCCCTACCTTAGAGACCAAAATTGTACTTAACCCTTAATTTTTATTTCATATGTTAACATAAGTCTTCCTAACTTTCCTTCTATTTCTTTTCTTTAACAACTTTTTCAACAGTATCTAAAAAGAAGTATTTTTATGTTTTTTTTGTTAAAAAAGTCTCTTAATATATTTCATAGAAAAATATAAGAAGTTTTTTAGAAAGTTATATATTTTTAAAAGTTTTAAAAATGTGATAAAAGTAGTTTTTTTTTTGGTAATCATAACAAGTAGCAAGTGTTTTAGATTTTTAAATTTTTCTTTTTTTTAAATAACCCAGTCTTATCTTATAAGTTGTTTAAGAAAAAATCTTCTTTAATATATTTTTTAGAAAAATATAAGAAGTTTTTTTAGAGAATTCTTTTACTAAACCAACTTTTTTAAGAAAGAAATAGTTTTTCTTGCAACCAAACTTATAGTAACAACTTCTAACTATTCAATTTTATTTTTAAAAATTACTAAATGTAAACTATTTTTTAAAAGTAGCTTTTCTTAGCATAAAGGGGAATCGTAACATACAAGCAGCAAGTGCTTTAGTTTTACAATTTTAACCTTTTTAAAGTTTGACTTTTTTCTCAAATAAACCAGTTCTCAATTAACCAAATCCATTCTATCCATCGGAGCAAACGATTTATCAGAAATATTGATGAAATTATACATCAGAAAGAAAGTAAGGTTTCACGGTGTGCTAAACGCTTCCATGTCAATCTGAAACTGGAGTACTAAACACCTTAGTATTAGTTTCCGAATTTGATAGCCGATACCAAACACGTAATAGAACATGAACCCGTGCAACTAAGAGAAGATCTAATGCTTCAAATAACCTCGGTTAGAATTTATCATATGATACCATTGCCAAACAGCTACGCAGAGGAGGAGTTATGTTAGCAGAGGATGTCGAGAGTGGAGCTGAAATTGAAAAACATACTTGGAAACTCAAGTCAGATATGCAGGAGGACTACCCACTCCTCTTTTCAGGTAACTAAATCTGAATTTTGACGGCAAAATTCTTAATTAGGTGGGTAAGATGTAAACCCCGTAAAATTAGCAAATAATTAGTCAATAAATTAAATTTTAATAAAAAAAATAGGAATGCTAATTTTATAGTTTAATAAGATAGAGCTAATTAAAATAAAAATTTTGATACTAATTTTAAAGAATTTGGCCCAAGATTGGGCCAAATGGATCGGACCGGTCGAACCGGTCCCATATTGGGCCCAAGCCCAACTCAACTCCACCTAATCAAATGAGCACAGTCCATTCTCTCTCCCCATACATGCAAGGAATGCTGAAACATTTCAGCAAGGGGAGGAAGAACACTCTTCCATTTCAAAACCCTCACTCAATCTTTGATTCCACACAACTTCTCGCTCTGAGCTCCGATCGCCGCACCGTTTGTGACCACACATTTGTGGCGTCAAGCTCTACAAAGCCCGGTGACTAATTCGGTAAGGAAGTCTCAATTTTGATTTCAGTTCTTCCTTCCCCAATATTTTGAAAATTGGATATAGTGGATGTTGAGATTTTGATCCTTTTATGTTATAGGATCCAATTAGCTTGAGAAAAATGTTCAATCTCGCTTCATCGGTGCTTGAGTAAGGTGAGAATCCTATAACCCTAGCTAATTCCTTAATTAAGTGTGTTGGGTATTGAATTTTGGGTATGTATATGTGATAAATGTGTTAGGTGCATGTATATATGTGATATAAAGTAATTGGCTATGTTGGAAGCTTAATTGGAAGCTTGGAATTGGGATGGTTGCTAAAATTTGGTGTTGAGGGCTTGTTTCTTGCCTAAGTAGGTTGTCTTGGGTCATACGAAGAAATCAGACAAGATATGGTTTAGGTTTCTCGTATTTAATTTATAATGTCTTGTGAAAACTTAGGCTAGAGGACCATAGGATAGGTTGGAATGACTAAGTATGTTGTATGCTTAGTACTTGTGATAATGATTGATGATATGGATTGAGCATGTGTTGGAGATCATTGTTATGGTGGAAATAGGATGCTAAATGGTGATTGAATAATGATTTACTAGTTGATGATATTGAATTATGCAAGTAAGATAGATTATTGATAATCTTATTGATTAAAGTGAGAAATTTAGGTGCGAAATTGAGTAATATTAAAGTATGATTGATTGTGGTATGATGTGGAGATTTTAGTGCTGTGTTGGTATACTATGATATATTACTGTGCTAAATATATATATATATATAGGAGGTTGGATTTGAGTTTGGGTTTTAATGAAAATTGAGGTTTGAGGTTTTTGTGTAAAATAGATTTTTGGCCTAATTTTGGTGAGTCATAACTCAACTTCCGAACCTCTAAATTATTTCAAACCTGTTTCATATGAAAATTGGGTCCGTGAAGTTTATGCCGTTCAAAGAACAGATGAAAAATATTTTAAAACGAAAAAATTATGCGCGTTGGAAGTTCGGTATGTAAAATTGAAATTCTGCAGACTTAGCCATTTTTGACTAATCTGCAATGTATGCGTACGCAGACCCCTCCATACGCGGATGGGCATTTCTGTTTGGCATGCATGCGTACGCGGATGAGGTAATGCGTACGCGTGACCCCCCGTTTTTAGAAAAAAAATGCATGCCCACACATATGCGTGACCCCTGTTATCAGCAAATGAGATATTAGTGTTTTAAACATGATTTTAAACCTCTAAACCTCTAATTTCATTCTTTTAACCCTAGATCTTAGTAGTATGCCTAGTAATGAGATGAAGCTAGGAATAGATGGTAACTTGGAGATGAAGAAAGTTTGAGAAGTGATGATTTAGGTATAAGGAGATAGGTTGTATAAATAAATATATATATATATATATACACTTCTTATATTATAAGGCTGATTAAAGAAAGGAATAAGAGTTACAACTGAGCACTGTTTCTTGAAAGTGCGACCCTAGGAGATGCTGGAAGGTGAGGATCCCCTTCTTTGTTCCTCCTAGTATTGTAAAATCACCCCAGCGAGATGGTAAGAGGTTAGGATCCCCTCCTTTGTTCTTCCTGGGCATATGAGAACGTACATCCTGGGTAGACGCAAGGGTTGTGGTTTCACCCCACTTGCTCTAGGTTAGTTAGTATAGAGGCTCCCCGGGTAGATGCAAGGGTGTGTTCGCCCCACGTGCTCTGGGTTATGATGAACTATGTATAAAAGTGCAAATATATGATATATAAGTAAAGTTATGGCTATGATGAATGATTATGAAATGATTATGAATGAATATGAATGAATTGAGGCTTATGCAATTATGTTATCTAAGATACAAGTGTCCCTGGGTAAAGTACCGTGGCTTGCCACCATGTGTTCCAGGTTAAGACTCGATACTTTGTTGATCTTACAACATAAGAGGTGACCGGGCAGTTATAAATTCTCGAGAAGGTTAACCCCCATTGAGCAATTATAATTAAATGAGAAAAAAGCTATGCATAGACTCTTGTGGATGTGCGTCGGGGGACAGTCCAGGGTTTAGCAGCCAGACTTGTCGGGTTGGCTTGATAACCAACAGATAAGACTCATCAGCCATAGGGCAGGCATGCATCATATGCATATTGTTTGAATTGCTTGTTTGTGCATTATTTGGGAGTGCCTAAGTGAACTTATCATGTTAATTGTTATATTTGCTACCTGTAGTACTTGTATTCTACCTGTGTTTGTTATTGTCTGCTTGGTTGTCTCTGCAGTTCTCTGGTGTTGGAGGATTGGAGGAAAGGCGGAGAGATTTAGGGTTCTAGTTAATTTTTAGTTAGGTTTAGGAATCCCTAGAGGACAACCCATTCATGGTTTCTGTTTTAGTTCTTTAAGCTTTATAATCTGAGTGTCGACGTTCTAGGATTGCCTTTGGCTTTTCCAGGACCTTATATCTTATGTATGCAGCACTTTTACCATACTGAGAACCCCCGGTTCTCATTCCATACGGATATTTGTGGTTTTCAGATGCAGATCAGGCGGCACCTCGCTCAAGCATTCTGGGAGCTTCTGAAAGCGAAGATTCTTTTGTAGTATTTGGGACTTTAGTTTGGTTATGATGTATATATATATATATACTTTTTATCTCCACTACATATGTATGTTATGTTTTATCCCTCTTAGAGGTTGTATTTGGAGAAACAGGTTCTGTAGGCTATCTTGTCGGTCTTTTGGGATTCTAATGTGTATATATGTATATATGTATATATGCTCTGTCCGGTTTTAACTTCGCAAGCTGGGTCAGAAGCTTTGCTATCTGTATCTTGGAACTCTTTTGTATATACACTTTCATGCTTATTTTACTCTTATCCAGCTTCATTACGTTTATCGCTTACGTGAGTGATGCGCTTTTCTGTTTAACGCTTTGCTTTAAACTTTCTTTCAAAGGCTCCTAGATAAACTTTCTTTGCAACTATATTATGTATATTTATATTTTATTTTTAGAGGTCGTAGCGCCTCATCACCTCTGTTTTACATCCTAGGTGTAAAGCTCTGTGTGGTAGGGTGTTACATCTGTACGAGTTAATATTATCTATATTTTCTAAAAAAATGTTTTTAAATCATTCTTCTTAAATATATGTAAATTAATTTTATACTTGCTATCAGGAGACAAATTTCTTCCATCTTGGGAACATAATATCTATGGTGAAACATCAAAAGTGGTGGTTCTTACGGTGTCTTTGTGGTGCATCTATTAGTCATGTGAACAATGTATTTTATTGTAATATGTGTAGAGTTGAGTGTGTAGATGCAATCATAAGGTATGTTTTCGTATTTAAAAGCTTGAAATCTATTTTTACTCCTTGTGCTTAATTTTTTTTAATGTGCTTTTAATATAATTCTTTCATTGGTTGGTTTTAGTTATCATATCAAGACTGTTGTTTCGCATGGAAATAGGCATAATATTTTTATACTCAATGATCGTGAGGTTGAATAAATACTCAAGAAAAATTTCTCTGATGTTTTGAAAGAACATCCTGCTCTCTCATAAGTAATTTATTCCATGTATCTTATTGAAATTTTACTTCTATATATTGTGAATCTTTGCTCCTAGAATTTCATTCTCATGTCCTTTATTCTTTCTGTTTTTCTCATTTTCATATTTTCTTGCAGGCTCCTTATGATTATACTGTTCCAGTTCGAATTATTTCTGAATTTATCAACAAGAAACTACTGTTTGTTGTTGATGCAAGAATTGTTGGATATGAGTTAAACACATCACTACATGTTGTTAACAGTGTTTGTGATGATATCTTATTTGTCAATTTTTTTGAAGATGCTACTGCTATTCATGATCACAAGTTCTGTGTGTGATTTTTGTGCTATTTATGCTACTACTGTTGTTCTCTCATTTACGAACTGTTATTGTAGTTATTCAACTTGGATGGTAAAACTCCACACATTCCTTTAGAAAAAAGTTATGGTGTGCACATGTATTCTGATTCTCTGGATAATGCTATCTTAAGTTCAAGCGATATCTTCTGTAATGGTTTACCAATTTCTGTTCTCAAATCGAATGTTTGGGTATATCAATCTTTAAAAATTTTTTTCTCTTGATTTTGTATTGAAAAGAAAGAAGCATTTAGTTTCTTTAGTTTCAGCCTAACTTAACTTTGTTTTTGTATTTCAGGTTTGAACATATGCAGAATTTGTCATAATTCAAGAATGTGGAATCAAGTAGTGAAAGGAAGAAAACACAAGGTATCTTATTTAAATTGGTGAAATAGACCACAGATGTTATAGTTACTTATATTTGTAGTAGTTCTTAAAATCTATCTTATGCATATGATTTTTATCGTATTAATTCATTTAATTCTTTCAGCTTGTGGAAAACAACAATCACCATAACATCAAAATTTCAAATGACTCAGATAAAGTTGAAGACACAACCCTAGGATCATTACTCATTAGGCCTCAGCTAGATTTTACTTTTGGCAAATCATTGAATTGTCATTTTAATGAGTATATGGATAAATGTGTGGTTAAAGTATGTGGTCTATTTTGATTAATTGTGTAATGTTTCAAAATTGTTTGAACCTTTTGGCAAACTTTATCTTATAATAGAGGTTAAAAACTTCTCTTTGATAATGTTGTACTAACTTTGTCTTTTAATAGATATCAGCGACTTTTCTTTAATAATTTTGTACTCAATGTTTGATTTGTGACTGAAAATGATTTTTACATGGATAATAAAAGTGAAATTCAAACAACAGATTGTTCTTTAATAATATTGTAGTTTAATAATATTTAGGGATGGAAAGATTTAGTTTTTCTCGTGGTAATAACTTAAGGATAGAAAGATTTTTTTCTTTCCAAATCTAAACTATAACATATGTTGTCGTGCGAATACACGAGCTGCTCTGCTAGTAATAATAATAAGAGTAGTACTAGGTAGCCAAACAATAGTGTATAATGTAGTGATAGCACAAAATAAATGCCATTCTCATGATACGCGAGTGGAGTACACCTGCTTATCAATTATGCACTTATTACTCAACCTTCTTCTGCATGCCTGGAGTAATTAATTTCATTCTCAAAATCCATTTCAATTTCTTTTAAATCAAATCCCTAACATCTCTCATTGAGTACAAGTAATAAAATGCAATTTCTGTCTAGTAGATTAACATCCAAAAATACTATCACATTCACCCGAGTGAAAGCTCAAAACTTTTCCCCCAATTTTATTTAAACCATAAGCCCACAACCGAGAAGAACGAAAAGAAATGACATAGAGACGAGGAAACCCAGCAGCTTCATCATCGGAGCATCGCATAGCCTTGATGTTTCGATTTATTGGTATATTAGGGCTTCATTATCAGTTGTTGCATGTGACTGGACTTGATGTAAACTACTAAAGTTTGAGTTTTTATTTTGTGTTGATGGGTTTGGAAAAAGGGAAAAGTTTGCAAAGATGGCGTTTGGGGGTGGAAATGAAGGGAAGGCTTCAAAAAAGGGGGGTTTTTTCGTTTTCATAATCAGCCGTGATTTTTTTGAGGTGTTACAGTTCTCCTATTTTTTAATCTGTTCAACCATTG
The DNA here is from genome assembly GCF_000816755.2 of Arachis ipaensis. Taxonomy (NCBI): domain Eukaryota; kingdom Viridiplantae; phylum Streptophyta; class Magnoliopsida; order Fabales; family Fabaceae; genus Arachis; species Arachis ipaensis. Next base: position 35,783,251 of record NC_029789.2, read on the forward strand.
TTTGATTTGCTATTTTGTTTCCTATGTGTTGTGCTTTGTTTTAAGAGATTTATAATGTGTCAATGATAAAGTAGCCATTGGAAAAGCCTTCATTTGTGTTTCAAGAGGATAAAGATGAGGCAAAGAAGTAGAGCAAGAATGAAAGAGCTTTCATTCTAGCCTGGCTTGGTTTTGGTCTTGTCATTGTTGCTGAGGCATCTCGCTTGCTGCTTCTGGTACTTTTTCTTTTTTTTTCTCTTTGTCAATTCTACTATGAGAAAGAAAAAAAATAAAGAACATGAATAAAGTATTTTTTTTCATGTCTGTCACTTAGAGTATATATTTTTTTATTAGTTGAATGATAATGGTAATTAATTATAGTGAGAGTACATAAGGAGTATCTAAAGTTAGTAAAAAAGTATTCTTTTTTTCAGTTTTCTATTTTTATTCATTTAACAAAAAAATTCTTCTAGTTACGGATGCAATAGAGATGTTATACCTACACAATTGGTGTCTGCTAAGAACTGAACATACATACATTTATGACTTGTTAAATAATGGTATATAGTTAAACAAATTAATTCACACAATTTTGATTAGTTACTTGAGTGAAATAATTATGAGAATGATGGATACATAGTAAGTAATCATGATTTTGGTATTAAAATAACCTGATTAATGTGGTTATCACAACAATCATGGTAGGAATAGAGAATGGGATATAAGGGAGGACCATAATTTCATATTCAATTTCTTGATATCCTACTTTTTTTCAAATTTATTTGCGAGCAAAGTTGTTAGTTCAAGTGAATATCGAATTTAAAATTTTCTAGAGATTAATAGTAAACTCTCAAAAAGTTGGACATGTAAATGGTAGTGTGGGGGGCTATTGTGATATTGTAATGATAGAGTAAGAAATGTTTCAATCATAGATGTTATATTAAGCAAAGATGTTATTGTAGCTATGCTATTAATAAACATGGGATGTTTTGTTTAATTTAAGTGGGTTATTTAAGTATATATCGCAGTTGCTCGTGAACAGGTGTTCAAAAAATAAGAAGTAAGCATGGCTCGTACCAGGAGCAAAAAAGAGACACATAAAAATAACACTCCCGAAAGAGCGCGGCAAAAAAGACCTGGTGGACCAAAAAAGGTACGTTGAATGGTTAGCAGTGAATTAACTAAAAATTCAGGTTGTTATGTTTTAATAGTAAATGTTGAAACTGACATTCTCCTTCGTTATCACTGTGTGCTGATTATGATTGTTTGTGTAGAAAATACTGGTATCTAGGTGCTCGTCATGTTGCGTCGCTTTAGTTATGAAGCAATTAAGTTCAGAAGCGGGAAGAAAGAAAATGATCGAGGTGGAGAACATGGGATTTGGCTGGCAGCAATATGTGCCTGAATAGGCTATCAACCAAGATATGATGGTAGCATTAGCATCATCATATAGTCGGGATGAGAAGTCTTTGATTGTCGGAACAAGAAAAATCCCCATAACGGTTCAATCCATTGCCCGGTGTTTTGGACTACCGAACCATGGTAAGCAATCTCCCAAATAAAATAGGGAGAAAAGTAGAAAAGAATTTGTTCACAATAATCTTGTTGAGTACATGTTTTTGGTAAAATTAGCCATTAAAGATTTAGACTGCATTGACTCATTTTGTAACACCCTAATTACCCTAAGTCTTACCTTGCATCATAAATCAAAGGTTAATCAAAGGTTACGACAAGTCTAAAGCTTATACGTATTTATATATAGAAAGAAATAATAATTCTAGAAGCCCGATGAAGGATTTAGCTCAAAAACAGAGTTTGAAAAGCACAAAACGTTCACACGAAGTTACACTAGTCAAGGAACAAGATATACGTACAGACATCAAGATATATATAGATATATAAGGGTATAATAGTATAAGAACCTAGCCGCCACTTGCGGAGTTTAAGTCGACTAGTGTATACAGACATACAAGGGTTTTTTTTTTAAGTAAAATAGCTTATGCAAACTTCCTCTCAAGGTAAGTCTCTAGGCAAAATAAATGCAAAAGTGAGAGATCTACACAAAATAAACCAAAAGACTTGTAAAACATAACAAGGATCCTCCGCTCTATCACCATTAAGCAACTCACCGAGGTGGGTTGCGACCTGCATTTGAAAAACAACAACAAAGTATGAAATGAGAACCAGAGGTTCTCAGTATTGTAACAGTGTCCAGTGATGTAAGATATAAGACTCTTGGACGCCAGAGGTAATCCTAGATCTTCATATCCATCATGAGATTCAAGCTTAAACCATAAGTAAACTTTAAAACCATTGCTTAAAACCATAGAGAAAATAAGGGGGTCTAACTTAGTGGATTTCTAATCTAACAATTCTCCGCTGTCCCACAGCCTTTGCCAGCCTAACCTCCATGTGATCCCATTGCCACTGCCTTCCGAACCTCCTCAATCCCAGTAGAAAACATAAATAATACAATGCATGGAAAGCACAAGTATAAACATGTATATCAATTAATTCAAATAGGAAATTAGGCATGTTATACAATTAGTCAAACAATTCAAGTCGGTAAAGCAAGCAAACAGATAAGAGATGCACATGATGAATGCCTGTCCTATTTGGCTGTGATATTACATTGTCGGTTCAACTGCCAACCCGACATACCTCCATAGAGATGTCGCCCTTCGGCCTCATAATGCGAACCCCCGAGATATCGTGCCCGGATTACGGTCCAAGATGTCAGTGCCGGGACACTATAGTGATTCCGAAGGGATGCGAACGGGATACTCTTGCCACGGACCTCACATCTCAACATAAGCGGGACTAACCACCGCTCTTACGCCGCCGCCGCGACCTTGACAGGCAGGATTAACCGCCATCCCTGCCAGGCACATAGTGTCTCAATAATCTCAGTTTAAAAACATTACATCAGTGGTTTTCAAAATCATTTCATTCAGTACTCAGTAGTTCACCACTTTCACAATTCATTATCAGTAATCATCAATACAATACTCCACCTTCTCACTCAACTAAACCCGTCCTCAATACTCTAGAAATCTAAGTCTCCATTTTCTAATTACATGTAAAATTCACTTATTTATGTCCTTAATTATCCTCTATCAATCCTTAGACCTAACCATAAACATTACCTTAAACTGCATCTTAGGGAAGTTTAGAAAGTTTAGAGAACCTTAAATAAAACATAAAAATCATTTTTCTATAAAACAGGGGTCTCGCATACGCAAGCCCTTGCCTCGCGTACGCATGCTGTTTGAAAAGGGGTGGTCGCGTATGCAACCACCTGCTCGCGCACGCGAGTGTCTCAACCCGAATGGGTTGCTCACGTCGCGTGTTGAAGTTCGCGTATGCAAGGGTTAAAAATCCACTTGCTCGCGTACGCAAGTAGCGTTCGCGTACGCAAGTTCTCCAACCCAAAAGGTTTGCTCACATCGCGTGCCCCCTATCGCATACGTAGCTAGTACAAAACTTAGAAAATTTACAATGTTGTAAAATTCAATTTTTGGCACCAAATTTGAATAGTCATAACTCTTTCTACAAAAATTTATTTTCTACAAACTTTATATCAATTTGAAGCCCTCAAAGTAACCTTTAACTTAAAACAAAATTCATTCAATTTCAAGCTTTGAGGCTCGAGTTATGCTCTGTCAAAGTTCACCAAAAACTAGTTTTTACCAAAAACAATAATGTTCTCAACTTTCCAAAATTCACAACCAAAATCAAATCAATACCACACCAAACCCCAATTCACATTAAATTTTACCCTTTCTGTCACAATTCCTCATTTTTTACCAAATTTCCACTCACATTATACACTCCTCAACCCCAATCATCAAATATATCATACTAAAATCAATTCTCAACCAACACAATCATCCATCATCATTCTATAATTATCAATCATAGTAATCAACCTTAATCATTCACAATATCAATATTCAATACTATTTATTAACCTCAACAACATTATTCATCCAAATCATCAAAGTAATCAATTCATCATACATCATCAATCAACCAAGAATAACAACCAATCCAATCCAAACCTATCATATGGATCACTAGCCTAAGTGTCTAGAAATATTATATATTACATAAAGAAAACTAAAACCATACCTTGGCCGATTTTCAATATGCACTAAATTACCAAGATTTGCTTCCAACAAGCCTCAACTCACCAAAAGCCACCGATCAACAACAATCAATCCAAAGCTCTGAATAAATGTCAACAATCACCACTTCAAGCTATATATACACATAATTTATAACCAAATCAACCTAGGGTTCATCAAAATCACAATTTCACAAGTTAAATAGTTTTCTTATCTTTTCCGATGGTGTTTGGGAAACAAATCACCAATTGCCCAACCTTAAATTTCACCTAAACAATTAAAAACACAAAATCTACTCAAAATCAAAATCCACAAATTCGAAATTCTTAGGGCTGAAATTAAAGAAGGAAACCTCGAAACCTTACCTATAAAAGTTAGATGAGAGTAACGGGCTCGACAAGAGCTTCGCGTAGCCACTAACAGCACGCAAATCGGAGCACTGTAGCTCGAGATATGATGGATTGAAGAAGAGAGTGAATAGTAACTCTTCTCCCCTCTTCACTCTCAACTTGCAGCTGTGTTTAGTGTGTTTGAGTGTAAAATGAGGCTGAATGAGTTCATTTAATAAACTTATATATGTTGGGCTTGGGCCCAACTTGGGCCCGGTCCAAGCCGTTAGTGTTTTTGGCCCGTTTAGCCCAATTCCAGGCCAAACCTTTAAAATTAATGTCCAATTTTAAATTCTAAATATTTTCTAAGGTTTTATACTATTTTTATATTTTTCGCACGGTATCAGACCGATTTAAGCCGGTACTGCCGGTTAATTTACCGGTTTGCGTTTTTATGCAATTTTTCGTAAAAAATTACATTTTCTAACTCAGAAAAATCTATTGAGACCAAAAATCATATTTAAAATTTCTAATTTATATTATAAATTTTTGGATCCTATCTTGAGCAATTTAATTATTTAATTAAATGGTTAATTATTCGCGGTTCTTACACATTTTGTGTTTGACAGTGAATAGTTTCAAAAATCTAGAAACACCAGCAGAGCACCGACTTTTTAATAGCTTCACAGAAAAGACACAAGCAAATTTGAAAAGAGATGTTATCACATGCTCCATGCAGTCCCATGATGATAGAATCAACTTCCGGAGACAGTTCATCATGTTGATAGCGAAGTGTTTGTTCTTTCTGTCACCGAAGGCCACCGTTTCAGGCATACATATACGGGCTGCCATTGATGTATCGAGCCCAAGGAAGATATATTGGGCGAGGTACATTTATAATTTTCTAATTGAGGGATTTCTGAGATTTCGGGATGTAGGGAAGAAGACAATGGATGGATGTATGTTCGCATTGCTGGTGAGCCGTATATCCCTAACCTTTGATTTGTTATTTGTTAGTGTATCGTATACCTTGTTTATAGAAATTACTATAACTTTCAGATTATATATCTCCATGCTAACAAGAATGGAGATTTAGAAAGATATAATGGGAGAGAACTGTGGATCAGAGACTGGTCGCTTGTTGATCTGAAGACGATGGATGAAGAGGAAAGTACATCTCATTTGGTGAGGCATATGATAGATATATAATCTTTTAATAGTGATAAGTGTGAAAGATATGTTAATCGGATCACTTCTTTAATGCTCTAACAAAAATAAAACTTACTCTTTGTCCACTGTAAGGTCTTCTAAATTTAATTGGGAAGATGCCTGGGCTACTAAAAAAGCACAACCGCGTATCAAAGAGATAATGCATTAGGAAAAAAACAAAGTCTAATAGAAAGACTCGTAAAGAATCTCCCACGGTAGATGAAACTGAGACCGACATACCGGCTGGACATGCATCAGCTGCTAAATTTGAGGAACATCTTTCCAAAAAAAGGCAATCCAATGATTTTTCAGTTATAGCATAAAATTTTATTGCTCTAACCTGCCTCTTTTTAATAGTATTCTAGTATAAATATTTTTTATTTTTTTTTATCATTGTTAAATTAATTAATTAGTACATTCGTATATAAAGTTTTACCATCTATAGAGTAATTAAATATTTATCTAATTTTAGAAGTGTGATATTGATGCTGTAACTTCTAGATTCATCTTTAAAAAACTATTGGAGCTACTTATGTTGAGCATGGCAATTGACCTTACACATTTAGATACATCATTTTATGTTTTAGCATTCACTTCGTAAAATAATAACTTTGAAAACTGTGAGTATCGACGGATTAATATGTATAACATCATTTCTACTCTCCCTTATATGCATAGTTAAAAACCTTGTTACTAAGCTGCTTTGGTTTCAAAGTGCAACATGTATGACAGTTTGATAAGGGTTAATCCAATTAAATAAAGATCTAACTAATGCTAATACTAGTTACCTTAAATAGGAGTTCGAATAGCTAATATTTGTCTTTTTAGTTTGGATGTTATGTATGCCTGACACCTGATGCTATCCGTGTGGCCTTATGGATGTTAATTGATTGGAATTGTGGATGTTATTGTCCATTCTTTAATTTACTCTGCACGAAGCAGCCTTGGGTAAACTTTCAAACTAAACTCATTTATATATTTGAGCATACTAGATTTACTTGATCGGATTATATTTGTGTTAGGTGACTTTTTTATTATCACTTATAGTTGTTCAACCTCCAATTTATTTAAACAGAAATTGCAGTCAAGAGTCACAAAACGGATGCATTGGGGGGATAAAGTGCGTATGAACAAGACATATACAGAAACGCCCATAGGGGATGAGACAATGGCCAACACGCCAATTGGAAATGCAACAGATGAATTTTTCAGTTATAGTATAAAATTTTAATGCTCTATGACGGAGGATTAATGGCGGTTAAGAATTTCTCAATAAAATCGCGTTGCAAGTATAGATCTAAACTGACAATTAAACCTCAATCAACGTTTAATTTGTTTGTCACTTAAGCAAACCCAATAAAAACCGAAGTATTTAAACCTCGGGTCGTCTCTCAAAGGAATTGCAGGGAAGTGTTTTTATTATTGGTTATGATTGTATCTTTTGGGGGGGGGTTGGGTTTGATTAACAAGAAAATATAAATTGCAAGAAAGTAAAACTAACAACTAAAATGGGTCTTGACAAGGATTAAGAGTCAAGGGTTCCTATCTTGGATCATTGACCACAACATGGTAATTACAAGAGTTAATTCCACTTAGTTGCCCTCTAACATCGAAGGATTAAGTCAAGTGGACATAGTTGGTCCTAGAACCACTAACAACCCTAAATCACCAATGAAACTGGACTTCAATGATCTCAAGGGTCCTAAATCCTCAATCACTAACCAAGAGTACCAAAATCTACTCTAAAATCCAACCAAGCATTCACTACAAAAAAAAAGGCCTATGGTCACGGTAAAAAACCATGACCATAGCTAGGAAAAAAGGTGACCATAGATCTATGGTCACGGTTTTGGACCTATGGTCACGGGTTTTTACCGTGGCCTATTCTCTCGTGGCCATAGGTCTATGGTCACGGTTTTTTTATCTATGGTCACGGTTTCAATTTTTAAATTCTGACACTTTAGGCCACGTTTTTTCACCGTGACCATAGCTTCTATGGTCACTCCTCTTGAAAACCGTGACCATAGTCTCTATGGTCACCCCTCTTTAAAACCGTGACCATACCCTTATCTATGGTCACGGTTTCACTGTGGCCATAGCTCTATGGTCACCCCTCCTTAAACTGTGACCATAGCCTCTATGGTCACCCCTCCTGAAAACCGTGACCATAGCCTTATCTATGGTCACGGTTTTCACCGTGACCATAGCCTCTATGGTCATCCCTCTTTAAAATCGTGACCATAGCCTTATCTATGGTTACGATTTTCACCGTCTCCATAGCTCTATGGTCACCCCTCCTTAAACCGTGACCATAGCCTCTATGGCCACCCCTCCTTAAAACCGTGACTATAGCCTTGCTCTTTTTAAAACCGTGACCATAGCCTTATCTATGGTCATGGTTTTCACCGTGACCATAGCCTCTATAGTCACCCCTCCTTAAAACCGTGACCATAGCCTTATCTATGGTCACGGTTTTCACCGTGACCATAGTCTATCTATGGTCACCCTACTTAAAAACCGTGACCATAGCCTGTTTTGTTTTATGCGATTTAATTTTTTTTAAAACATAATCACCTCCCAAAACGATGATAATCACCAAATATATCTAAAAATAAGAAATTCAAGAAATCTAAATCATAAAAATTTTATTATAAGCTAGATATATTTTTAGTCCAAACAACACAAATAAAAATAGTGTAATTATCCATTACATGTAATAACACATAAAATCTCGTTTCAAAAAGTACACAAGACATCAAAATATTACATGTAGATAACTAAAGTCATTATAAGACTCATTCCATCTCATCTAAAATACAAGTATGAGAATAGAACAATTAGGCAGCACCCTTTCCCTTCTTCTGGATTTTCTTCAGTGCAACCTAAAAGCTTTTGAGTTGCTCTTTGCATGTATTGGATTGCAAACTTTAACTATAACATTAAAAATCAAACAAAAACAGCTTAACAATAGTAAAACTATTACCAAATTTTGATTCAGCATTAGTTATAAGTATAAAAACAACTATATATACTCACAGTGAACTTTGGAAGACGAACTTTATATGTATCTACAAGTTCCATCATCAAATCAACCAAATCAGAGAATGAACTATCTAAAACCATCCCTGTAATTGACGGATCCTCAACTCCATACATAAGGCTGAAGAGAGTCACATAATTAATGGCATGATATACCGGTCAAAATGATAAGTTGAATCCTTACATGCACTTAACAAGGAGAAAAAAATTGATTCACTTTAGAACAAAAACATACATGAGTTTCCAATTCAACAAATAAACTTACTAAAATAATTTTTTCTCATGAATATAATATGAAATCCTTAGTGCTACAGAGATACAAAAATCTACTTCTCAAGAATCACAATGATGGAAACACCCTCTTTCACAAGCCATTTTAGCCACCATATAATGGACTGTAATCCCTTTACGTTTTATATGATCCTTAGTTCCTTACAAATAACCACAAAATCTTAATGGAGGAAGTATTTAACAAATTAATGAGATCTCTTCGGTAGCAACTAATTATGACAATGCATTAACTGTGAACTAAACCCAAGTTTTTTTCCCTACAAACCCATTGTTGCTTAGCAAGCCATTTCTAACCCTCCTTCCAAAGAAAAAGGTCGAAGCTAGAAAGTGAATGATAAAAGCCTGCCTAGTTATAGCTCCCATTGAGATACAAATCCAACAAAAAAATCTTCTATTGGAATTTAAATGTGAGAATTTGTGTCATCCTACTATAGTTTTATTTTTTAAAACTTAATAACTAAGTAATTGTTTCATGCTGACATTCTAAGTAAGGAACACATTGTGTGGCATCCAAATATAATTTCAAGAGATGAAAAATCAAGTTACAAAACTGTATATCTTTTAGCATAAAGCCATAACTCCACAATAACTATCATGTTCAAGCATATATCTACAAGTCCTAATGTCTTACGAGTTATAATATCCAATCTACACTGAAATTTATTAGCTCTAGACTAAGTTTATAGGTTCATGATCCACATTTAAGCCAACAATTGGCTGCCTAATATTTCACTCTTTTGCCACGACTTTTTATGTTCATGGAAAATTAAACAAAAGAAGAAACAGATTTACATTCTCACATAGCTAACATTAAAAAGCTTTACTGAAATTATGAAATCTACTTTTTCATGTTTACCTCTACATCCTTCCGTTGATACCATTTCCCTCTCAGCATGAACTCTTGATCCAATAAGTCACTCTTAGGATCGTATTCAGCTTTGCACCCCGCCAATGAAAATGAAAATAGAGCAAATTAGCAAGGGAAGCACCCAAGTAATACAAGTCAATACAGCTTTCTGAAAATTATACAGAAGACAAGTGCATAATAATGATAATAATTTGGTCACAAGGCCAACATCTCAAGAGGATATGTCTTAGCATTATGGCCTGGAAAAGCCTTTTCTTTAACCCAATGTCTCTATTTATACCAATATAATACTCAACCACTTAGAGATAAAATGACAAATACCTAAAGACTAGAGTTATCAAAATTTAGGATCTGGTTGTTACAAATTATTCCATTATCCATTATATAAAACTATAGATCTCACTTTCATAAAATTGACAGCAATAAAACTATTAGCCCCACAGGGGTTTGTGAATAAGTGATTGTCTGATAATGAGCAAGGAATATCCGTCTTTCTGCTAAACAGGATTGAATACTAGGTAAAAACAAATCAGATGGTGACTAAATTTCAGATGTTCATTCAGAAAAGGAAGAAACGGCATGCCTCATAAGATTGTCTAAATGGGGGCAGGACTTATAAAATTGCATGATCTAGTTATCCACAACACAGAAGAATATATCACTAGCACAAAATATAGTGTGTAAGAGATTCTTTTTTATTATTGTTATTTATATATTTTAAAAGAAAAGTGAAAAACGAATACCTAAAAAATCAGGAAACTAAGAAGTAAGAAGTTCCCCAACGAATACAAGAAGGATGGTGATGTTGGGGGGTGGAATTTGAGGCAGAAACCCCCAAAGGAAAAGAGGAGGAATTTGAGGAGTAGCAGTAGCGCTGGTGGCCCTGGCAGCAAGGACGCAACACCGATTCACCTCCAAGGATGGCGAGCTCCACCGGTGGTGACTGGGTGCGGTGGCGATGACGAAAATTGGCTCCCCTTCTTTCACGCGCTTCACTGGCTTTCGTCAATCTCCCTCATCGTCGCTCTCCCTTTCTCCTCAGTTCGCGATTCCAACAACGGTGGCGGTCTCCATAGCTACGACAACAAGGCGTGATAGTGACGGCGCGAGACAGCACCCCTCCTCCTCTTCTCTCGCACTGGCTTTCTCTCTTTCTCTTCTTGTCTGCAGTAGCACTGACGAAGAACCCAGCAGCGACAACAAGCGACGGCCCGTGATGAGAGCGGCAACAGCTCCACGACGATGAGCTGGGCGCAACGCCGGCACGCTCTTCTCCCTCTCCTTCCCTTCTTCTTCCCCCTCGAGCTCCCCCTGTTTCTCGTTTCCTTCCTTTTCTAAACGTGTGCGTGCATTGTGTTTTGATTTAGGGATTGGGGAATTAGGGTTTTATTTAGAAATTTTAGAGTTAGAGTTAAATATATATGAGTAATATAACAACTTTATAAAATATTTGTGATAGAATAACAATCTAGAATTTAAATATAATATTGTAAGGATTATTTTTAGAATAGATAAAATTTCATTTATCAAGATATCATTGAGTTCAAATAATTATTTATAATTTAAATTATAAAATAAACATGCTAATTACATTTTATAAAATACGGATTCAATTCTCCCCTAATCATGCTTTCCAAGATTTGTTTTTCTTCTAACAATCAACAATTATTCAATGCATGCATACATGTATCATGAGGTCTTTTCTTTAGGTTGTAATGGGGCTAGGGTCAAGGTAGGATCATATATGGCTAGTGGACTTAAGGATTTGAATCTCTGATTAACTTAAACTTTCCCACCTAACCTATATAATGACCTATACAATTAAGTACTAATCTAACTACCCATTCCTCACTTTTTCACATACTCATGCATTTTCTTTTCATTTCACAACACTTATGCATTGATTCTTATTAAGCTTCATTTTGGGGCATTTTTTCCCCTTTATTGCTCTTCTTTTTTTTCTTTCTTTTTCTATATACATTTTTTTTTCTTTTCTTTTCTTTTTTCCTTTTTCACTTTTATTTCTTTTTCTTTTCATTTTTTCTTTTTCTTTCAAACTATATACAAGAACATCAATGCATAAGGTCTATACATTTAATCAATACATGAGTATGTACCAATTCCCCAATATAAAAATACAAAACACAAACACCCTTTTATCCCAACCAATGTCCCAAAGTTTTCCCACTCTTGGATGACACTCACACTCACTAGCCTAAGCCAATCAAAGATCCAAATAAAGAACATTCATTGTTTTCCGCTTTAAGGCTTGTAATGTGCTAAAATAAGAACAAGTGGGTTAAGCGTAGGTGGTAGCACAAATTGCGAATCACACTTTTCACAACTCGTACCACTAACCAGCAAGTGCACTGGGTCGTCCAAGTAATACCTTACGTGTTGAAGCTCAGATTTTAATTAGATGAGCGGGACTTAGTAGCTTTTTGCTTCTGAACAGTTTTGGCATCTCACTTTATCCATTGAAGCTCAGAGTGAAGAACAAAATAAAACTAACAGAAATTAAGAAACAACAAAAGATAAACCTATTCACAATATTCACATATGTACAATAACCAATAACACAACACCATTGCAAATCCCCGGCAACGGCGCCATTTTGATGAACAGATTTTTGACGGTTTAGAATTTCACAAATAAAATCTCGTTGAAGTATAGTCCCTAAACCAACAATAATCCTTTCATGCAAAAATTTGTTTGTCACAAGTACAAACCCCTAAAATCTATAAACCGAAGTATTTAGGCCCACAAGGCTTCTAAAATCGCTGGCCACGTTTGCATTAAGTGGGTCATGTGCCACCATCGGCGCGTCCGCATACCGTGCGCGTGCGTGCCTCTATGCGCGATGCAACTATGGCAAATCTTATATCGTTTCGAAGCCGCGGATGTTAGCTTTCCAACCCAACTGGAACCGCATCAATTGGACCTCTGTAGCTCAAGTTATGGTCGTTTAAGTGCAAAGAGGTCGGCTTGACAGCTTTCCCGGTTCTTTCATTTCTTCATGAGTTCTCCAACTTTTCATGCTTTCTTCCTTCATTCCCTTGATCCAATCTTTGTCTCCTAAATCTTAAATCACTTAAAAAACATATCAAGACATCTAATAGAATCAAGGTGAATTAAATTTAGCTATTTTAAGTCATAAAAAGCATGTTTTCACTCTTAAGCACAATTAAGGGAGAAGTTATAAAACCATGCTATTTCATTGAATAAATGTGGGTAAAAGTTGATAAAATCCCCAAAAATCAATACAAGATAAACCCTACAAATGGGGTTTGTCAATGCTAATACTAAGAGTATTTTCTAAAAAGTTATATTGGTAAAAATAGATATAATATGATTACAAATATAACATACACAAATATGTTAAATAAAAAGTTAAACCAATATGCTTACTAATGCCTTTATTAAATTTTGCAAATTAGAGAATAATTAAGTATGTATGCGGTTGTTTGGTAATCAAATAGATAATTGAATAATTGAGTTGTAAATTGATCTCACAATGTGCACCTTATTTTTTTTCATTTCTAACATCACTTGAAAGAATCATGAAAAATAATCAACTAACTTTAACATCCATTAGAACCATTTCTATGTAAACCGTCTTGCTCTTGTCAAAATTGAATGAGACTTTCCATAACTTTATAATTCTTGCCTTTATTTTCCAAACTTTTTCATCACATAATCTACCATAAGTAATACTATTGATAGAATCGTAGCTAGCAGCCATTGGGTATGAAAAATAAAATAAAAAAAAATAATGTCTGAATTATGAATTCTCTAAATGATAAATAATTTTTACTTTTTTAAAATACAATGCATATACCATCTATACCTTTTCTATTATTATTATTATCTACTAATTGATATCAAATTAAATGAGTCATCATTAATGTGTGCACCAACTATCTACTAATTAATAAAATTATTGCACATGAATGAGAATTAGAACCATAGTTGTAAGAACCGGACCGGTAATCGAACCGGTCAGGTTACTGGTTCACTGGTTTATTGGTTCAACCGATAAACCGCTGGTTGAACCGGTAAAACCGGTTTCACATGAATAAAAAATATAAAATATTAAAAATATTCATAAACTTAATAAATTCAAAATACATATCGTTAGTTCTTCACCAACATTTTAAAAACAACAAAGTTTCAAAGTCTAAATATAACTAATACAAAGATAAACATGAAAGTTGTTAGTACTAGTACATTAGTATCTTAATTAAACACAATATGGATAACAATTCATAAACTAAATCCAAGGAGTGATTTCGAAGTCGGCAAGTTGCTCTTCATCTGACAAATGTGGAGCTACATCCTGATTGGTTTCATTTTGATTTGCATTTTCCACAGAATTATTAGCTCCATCATCCTCCCGATCATCTTCCAAATCCAATTGATCTAGCATTATAGATAATGTTTCACAAATCAAGATAAAAAATAATATAAAACATGTTATAAGACATACAAAAATCATAGTTGATCAAAATTCATAAATAAATAAAAGCATACCTAAATCATCTAAAGGTGATTGAAGAGACATATTTGCAAGATCATTTCGTAAAGCATCAATTTCTTCAGGAGTTAAAAATGGTGATGAATCTTCTAGTATCCATTCTGAATGATCCTCAAATGCATCAAGACAAATTGGATCATAAACTTGGTTTCTCATTTGGTTCCTATGTTATCAATATATTTCGTTACTCATGTGATGATTAAGATTTTAAAATAATGCTTTCAACTTAAAACAATCAAGAAAGTACCTTTGTTGTAACCTTAAGTTGTAATGAACATAAACAAGATCATTAAGTTTTTGATGCTCTAACAGATTCCTCTTCTTTGAGTGAATGTGTTCAAAAATACTCCAGTTACGCTCACAACCTGAAGAGCTACAAGTCTGGCTTAAAACACGAATAGCCAACTTTTGCAAATTTGGTGCTCCACAACCATAAGATTTCCACCATTGATCTTAACATAAAAAATAGATAAATAATTTATCACAATCATAAAAATCACATAATAAATACATCACAATAGTAAAAGACCAAATTTATGAAGAAATTTCACCTGGCATAACAGTGGTTCGTTCATGTATTGCAGAGGGTCTTCCAAAATCTTTCTCAGCATTCTTAAAGATCCTCTTCTCACTTGTCAGCTTAGAATTCAATACATGATCATCATAAGCATATTTCTCAATGACATCCAACAAGCCAGAAATCGTTTCTTTGTGCTTTTCAAATTCTCCAGCATTAAATCGAAAAGCTGGATTTAACCAATAACCAGCGGCATGAAGATTTTTCTTAAGTTGTGCATCCCAACGGGTATCCAAAATCTTCAAATAAGGATCAACAACCTTCTTTCTTTTCTGAAACCTCCTCACCATTTCTTCTCTAGCCTTATAAATAGCTTGATAAAGATAACCCATGGCAGGTCTGTCTTCACTATCCACAATACGTAAAACATGAACAAGTGGCGAGGTAAGCTTAACAATATCAGTGCATTGACTCCAAAATTTAGAATCCAAGACTTGATCCAAAAATTTCTTAGCTTTGGCTTCTTTGGAGTAAGCTGAGCTTGTAAATTCTTTAGAAGTCACCATAGCTCTCAAAGGATCCTTTTGAGCTAACATATTTTGCAAAGCAATGAAATTAGTAGCAAACCGAGTTGGAGCTGGACGAAGTATTTCCTGCCCACCTGTAAACTTTCTCATCAAGAACAGTGGATAGCAATGATTATAGATATACTTAGTGATCAGTAAAGCTTGTGACACAGTTTGACTCACTTCTTGCAACTTCCCAATATCTTGAAACATCAGATTAACACAATGAGCTGCACAAGGGGACCAATACAATTTAGGAAACTCAGCCTCCAACAATCTTTCCGCAGCAACATAGTTTGCAGCATTGTCCGTTACAATATGCACAACATTCTCAGGACCAACAAACAATACAACATCCCTAAACAACTTAAACAAATTTTCAGCAGTTTTTGAGATATTAGAAGCATCAACCGACTTTAGAAAAACAGTTCCTTTAGGACAATAAACTAAAAAATTAATCAAAGTACGCCTACAACGATCAGTCCATCCATCGGCCATAATAGTGCATCCAGTTTGCTTCCAAATCTCACGATAACCATCAATCATTTTCCTCACATCCTCAACTAATTTACTCAACAAATACCCACGGACTCTTGGATAATTTGGCCCTTTATACCCTGCACCCATGCTTGCAATAGCATCAATCATTGGCTGATAGTAAGCTGAATTAACCGCATTAAATGGAACAGAGGCATCCACCATCCATTTCGCAATAGCAATATCACACTTCTCCACAATTTCTTTGCTTTGAAGAACGCTTTTGATAGTTGATTGACCTCCGGGTGTTGTTGCCGATGGAAAATAGGATTGTAAACCTTTGACTTATTTTCCTTTTCTAGAGATAGGTGTTGGAACCCTGGATTTTTGTTGTTGTTGCATCTCATTACGTTCGATCTCGTCAAATTCTCTTTCAACATCATCACAAGCATTATAACTTTCGGCATATTGTTCTTGAGTTTTTCTTTTCTTGCTTCGAAGCTCTTCAATACTTTCATGGAATTGGTGTCTCACTACAGCTGGCACCTTTCGACAAGCCTCAACATCTCCTCCTTTTCTAGCCAAATGAAGCTTAAACCGATGAATTCCTCCACCCCTAATAAGCTTCTCACAATATATGCATAGCAGAATTGTTTTTCAGACTCCACAACTTGTTTACAATGACCCCATGCAGGATCATTTTTTGCTCTATTATTGTTTTTTTGGGTTCCGATTGATGCATCAGCAGTTGATCCTTGTTCTTGCGAAGATGGTGTTTCTGATGGTGTATTCGCAGAAGACATTCTAAAAGAATATGGAGTAGCAAAACCGAAAAATTATAAAACAATAACAATCCTAAATTCCCTAGTTCCTATCCTATTCAGCAAGACAGCAACCTTAAATGCTTAAAAAGTTAAATTCCCTATTCAGCAAGACAAACATATTCATATTTCATAGATTCAAATCAAGCATATAATTCAACAGTTTCATATTTCCGGTACAAATCAACAAAACAACAAATTTACAACTTACAAGTCAGCAAGGATATTCAGCTTAACAATTTCAATAAGCATATTCAACAGTTTCATATTTCAAGCTTTCAACAATGATATTCAGCTTAACAATTTCAACAAGCATATTCATATTCATAACAGCAAGTCAGCAAGAAGTGCAGAAAAAAAGTAAGTTTACAACTTACAAGTGCAATGCAGAACAGAGCGGGTGTAATGCATTTTTCACAGAACAATCATTAAACTTCAAGTGCAGAACTGAGCAGAAGCAGATTACAGAACTGGAGCTTACCTGTTTGACAGAGTCACAGAGCATAAGGGCGAGGCAACGGCGAGTTCGACCGGAAAAGCAACGGCGACTGGGCGAGGGCGACGGCGCTGGAACGGCGAGTTCGACTGGGCGGCAACGGTGAGTTCGCAGGTGGCGGGTCTGTATCTGTCCTGTTCCTACTCCCTTGGTTGAGTTGGTTCCTTCAGAGTTCAGACCGGCGGTGAGACGAAGAGGATGACGGCGGGCGGCTGGGGGCTGGGGGCTGGGTGAGTGAGGTGAGGCGGACTGGC
>NC_029789.2:35800797-35812482 GCF_000816755.2 Arachis ipaensis
TTTAAAAAAAAATAAACCAAAACGACGTCGTTTTGAAAAAGGAATAAAAAAAATTTCTGAACCGGTCGGTTAACCAGAAACCGCCGGTTTTTCAATTTTTATCAAAACCGGCCGGTTCAACCCGGTTCGAAATGGCTCTCTTCCTTATCCGGTTACATCACTCAACCGGACCGGTTTTGGATCCGGTTCACCGATTTTCCGGTCGAACCGACCGATCCGGTCCGGTTCTTACAACTATGATTAGAACTATATCAATTAATACAATTAGAATGATTAAAAATATTAATGATTGATAATTATTTTAATAATGCATTTAATACCTCACTTTCATTAGTTGATAACATAGTTATTAGAACCGGACCGGACCGGCCGATTCGACCGGAAAACCGGTAAACCAATGGTCTGGCCGGTTCGGTTAGTGAGTTGAATCGAATATGCAATTGAACCGGTCAACGGTGGTCAAACCCGTTGAAAACCGGCCGGTTCGAACTCCAGACCGCATCAAACCCGTGCGGGTCCACGGTACACATGCGCGCCGCTGAACCACAGTAGGAGCTCCCGTCCACATCAATTTCCAAAAAACGCAACATGGAAGATTCGAACTTGGAGTGATGAGTATGCGGACCCTTGCTCCTGCCGCTACGCCATCAAGCATCTTTATAATTCTTATGACAAAAATTAAATATATAATAATCATAAATGAATTTTTATTTTTTTTATTCTTTTAAACATGAATTGACATGGATACTAAACAAATAACAATACCTAATATATAAACATATTGATATATTAATATTGATTTTGTTATCTTTTATTTTCTCTCATTCATTTAAATTCAGAAAATATTTTATACTAGTGACTAATTTATTATCTATTTTTGCACCATAAATATTATCTAAGAATTGATATTTGATTAATGATAAATATATTTTTTGAAAACATGCATTTAATTTTTTAGTTTTATTTTTATTTTTATAATTTTATATTTTTATTTAATTATGACCGAGTCAACCGGGTAAATCAGTGACCCACCGGTTGAACCAGTGACCCAGTGACCCAGTCATATGACCGGGTCAATTACCGGTTCGGTTCTGATAACTATGG
Source organism: Arachis ipaensis (assembly GCF_000816755.2). Taxonomy (NCBI): domain Eukaryota; kingdom Viridiplantae; phylum Streptophyta; class Magnoliopsida; order Fabales; family Fabaceae; genus Arachis; species Arachis ipaensis. The sequence continues at coordinate 35,801,902 of NC_029789.2, forward strand.
TTGATAATGTATTAAATATTGATTTTATATAATTATAACAAAAATATTTTCCTAAATTAATATCACAACACAAATTGAAAGTAATTTTACACTACAATATACCACACAAACAGGTAAATGACTTAAGTTTAAATACATTTTTTTTATTTATGCATACATGATAATACTATGGTTTATAAATGCCTCATGGATAACATATCATATATTGCTCTGAATGATGAGCACGGAAGTTGGAGAGTGTGTGGTGGTTTGTGTCCACAATAGTTGTCTTCTTGCGACAACGTCTCACAGGAAGAAAAAGAATGGTTGTAAAAGCTACCCAATGAAAGAATAATTGGTAAACAAATGATATTTTCTTCTAGGATATATGGTCTTTTTATAGTGGTGAAATAAAAATAGAAGGAATAAAATTTTGTATTTTTATATTAGGAATAGAATTTGATATTTACCCTAATGATTTAGATATTCAATAATGTATTTTTCAGGTAATATAAAATTACAAACCATTTTTTCTTATGAACTATCTGAAATCCTAAATCTTCTATTCTTCTTCTTCCAACCACATTTTTCCCAAACCCTTGTAACCCCTCGGCGCACAACCCTCCTGCAATGTCTCACTCTAACCCACCCTCACCGTAATAAGTGAAACTCTTCATTCTTTTCACTTGTGTTTTGCATTATAAAGACCCGCTCAACATTCTCTTCCAACATGTGTCGTCCATGCAATTAAGGAGTCTGCCAATCACAACCTGTGATTTACCTCTGCCGCCTGCCAATCACAACCTACATTTGAAGAATCCCAAGCCGATAGCAAGTTATGTCTACATGTAGGGACATGAGACACGTTTTAAGACTTGATTGGTCCTCCCTACCAAATGCAAGCTGCATTTTGCAACAGCATGCAGCTTTTACTTTTTCTGTTTCAGTCAAAACATAACCTGCGTTTTGCAGGTAACTGACTATGGCAGATTCATTTATGTGAATAACACGTCATGTACCAATATACTTAAATATCATCTTTTTTACATCCATTAATAAATTAATTTCTACAGGGATGATAAAAAAAAATTTTAGTAAACAAAATTTCATGACATAAATAAATGATCGAAATGGAACCTAACCAAAGGCCCAAAAATCTAATTTTAAATCTAGGTTCAATTCTCCAAAACCCACAAGATGCCAGAAGAAATTAAAGTGGCGTATTTATAATCTCAAGCTCGAGTCACCAAAAAAAAATATAATCTCAAGCTCAAAGGTAGACGACACATGACACAGGTTAGAGAAACATGGCCATTTGGGAAATCTCTCTGAGTTTTTTATTTTTTTTTATTAGGGTATTGATTTAAGAATTTTTAAGAAGAAATAAAGAAAAAAATAGATTTTTTTTATTTCTCAATATAAATAGGTTAAGAGTTTTATTATTTTTTTAATAATGCTTAAATCCAACTGGTAAGTCCTATTTAAAATAAAATCGTTAAAATTGATGACTTTTGCCTTTTAAAGTTTTTAAGGTGTGTTTTTTTTTTTGTTTTGACTAAAAGATATTATAAAGGTGTATTTTAACTTCTTGAAATTGATTTGATTTGTAGATTAATTATTTTATTTAGAATAAAACAAAAAATGAGAAATAATTTGATCATCCATAGAATCCTATTATAAAAATATTTGGAAGTCACAGTTTGGAAATCAGAGAAAATTATAACTTGCTTTTTTTTCTGGCTTTGTTTAATATATTTGTTTTTTATTCTATTTTTCTTAATTATTACTAAAATAAATAAATAATTTTAAATATAATAAGTTAAATAAGATAACTTTTTCTTATTATTTCTTTAGCATGATTTATACCAATTAATTTCAAAAATGATACTTAATTTTAACTATATTTAGTTTAATCAAACTCAATTTTAAAATAATTTTATGTTTTAAACACAATCTTAAGACATCTTATTGCAATCACTTAGTGTTCCGATGATCACCTGAAACTGAAGGTCGATCTCGAATGAGATCTGCTGTTGAGGCCGGAGCTGTCGTGTGTGACTTGCTGGATCTAGTGGTGCTGCTTGATCCTTGATCACCGGAGGGAGGTGGTATCCGCGAGTTTGGACAATTCCATCTAATCCATCTCAGGCGACTTCTGGTCCTGCCTCCTCTCCTAATGCTGCTAGCCCGCCTCCTAAGCGCCAAAAGACTGTTGGGACTTATAATCTTGATGACAAAGAATTTGATGGTGTGGCCTTTGCCACAGAATTGATTGTTCTACATGGTAAAGTCCCTCTGGACGATGTCTCGATCCTTTATCACCTTGACTTTATAATGAGCAATAGTATTTGAATGGCCAATGTTGGCGCGGCCTTATCTCGGGTTGTTAGGGAGTCCCCTGTCCGTGCTACCAAGGCCTTTCTAGAGGATGCCCGGGATGAATTTGATAGGGTGAAAGGTCTGAAGGATGAGCTGGACGCCAGGGTTGCTAAGTTGGAGATTGACGCAGAGAAAGAGAAGGAGCGTGCTACTGTGGCGAAGGCAGCCGCTAACCTGACCGAGGAGACTGCCAAAAAGTATAAGGAGAGTTATACTCGGACCTACGGCGAGTTGATAGAAACTAGAGAGAGGCTTCAATCTGCCCAAGATAATCATGCCGAGCTTCAGGAACATATGGTGAGTAGTATGACCGAGATGTATGAGATCCTGAAGGCTCAGGTCCGAGTTCTTGCTCCCGATGCCGATCTCTCCTTGTTTAGTATGGATAATGTGGTGGAGGATGGCAAGATTGTGCCTGCCCCTGATGATGATGATCTTGTGCCACCAGCCAAAGCTTCGGCAGCTTCAGCTTCTTCCATTCCTTCAGAGGTCGACCCTCCTGAGCCCGAGCCAGATGTGGAGATTTTGAACGGGCCCGATGGAGTTGTTAATGCTACCCCAATCTTTACCCTGCCTCTAAGTCCTAAGGATGCCGCTGCTAATGCGACTTTAGATCCCTGATGCTTCCTTATTATGTCTTTGTTCTTGTATTTGGTGTAGTCCGACTTGTGCACTTTGAACTTGTTTGTTGATGTAAGTTTTTGTAGGTGACTTCTGACATTTGGTTGCTTCCAAGCAACTTTGTTTTGAAAACAACACTATTAGATTCTTGGGCTGCCGTTTAGGCAGCCTTTAAGTCTTTTAATGTTTTATATGCATAATGATGCCTTTGATGTTTGAATGCGTTTTGCCGATATGCCAATCATGCCTTTAATGTTTTACCTTTGCGATCCTTGTGGATTTTATAGAGGTTTGGTACTTCCCGGTCCGACCTCCTTTGAGTGGTAATGTGGGTCTTTCTATCCTCGCCTTTTGGATCATGCCTTGCTTTGAGCTTGTGTTATCAACCTTTTGCTTTGGCAAAGTTATCCTTGTGGCTTGGAGTCCATACTTTCGATAACTTTTTAGTGTTCTTTACATAGAACCTTTTTAGTTTCGAACGACTTTTGTAGCCCTGTTTTGAGATCATGCCTTCTTCGAGCGGAGTTTGTACCCTTTTAGTTAAGCACTTTTTGAGCCTTAAGTTGTTTTTCAACCTTTTTGGCTTTTTACTTGTTCTTTTTTCAAGGTCGTATTTCTCTTTTTGGGTCGCGCATCTTCTTAGCTAATGTTGACCTATATGGCTTTGTTGCCTGTGCTTTTAGTCATATTCCAACGACTTTTTAGGTAGTGTTCCGCAGGAGAACCTTTTCTTTATAGTTTGTTTGGATGAATTTTTAGCCTTCTTTTGACTTGTGCTTTTGCTTTTTAGGTAATTCATTTTTCGAGACTTTGTACCTTTCAGCTAAGCACTTCTGTCTTGGCTTTTTAGCCTTTCTTTGGCCTTTGCGAGATGTCTTTGTCCCTTTTCAGTGATCCTTTCATTGGTCCGACTTCTTTGTCGGGCCTTCTTAAGTTATTTTTAGTAATCCATTTTTTGTCAGACCTCGTCAGGTCTCTTTTTATGGGTTACCTTTTATAACTTCTTGCATTAACTTGCTCCTACCGCTTCACCTTGCTGACCTCTTTGTAATCGGGCGATGAATTTTGCATTTTATTCGCTTAGATTAATGCGTCTTAGTAGAAAACTTTCTAGGGAATTGATAACTTTCATTCAAATAAAAATGAGATAAAAACATAGATAAAAGTGTGTACATACGAGTGCTTACCCTTCTAGGTCAGGCAGTATTTTAGATCTCGGCCTGACGCCTCATTAAAAAACTTTTTAGAAAAAAGAGTGCGCCTTGACCTAAGATCTTTACTTTTTTCTAGCTATAGTACCTTCTTAGGTTATAGGCATGCCATGACCTTGGTAGCTCTTGCCCTTCGAGGTCGGACACCTTATAGTAGCCTTTTTCTAGTACTTCTGTAACTCGGTATGGCCCTTTCCAATTAGCTGCTAGCTTCCCTTCTCCTGACCGACCTGCTCCGATGTCATTTCAGATTAAGATGAGATCGTTGGTGGTGAAGCTTCGCTAGATTACCTTCCGATTATACCTTAGAGCCATTCGACTCTTTAGGGCTTCCTCTCTGATCCGAACTCTTTCTCGGACTTCTGGAAGTAGGTCAAGCTCTTCCCTTTAAGTTTGGGAGTTGGTGTCTTCTTTGTAGAGGATCACTCTAGGAGATCTTTCTTCTACTTCCACGAAAATCATTGTCTCCATTTCGTAAGCAAGTCGGAATGGTGATTCTCCGGTGGTGGAGTGTGGTGTTGTCTGGTATGCCCATAGAATTTGCGGGAGCTCTTCGGCCCAAGCTCCCTTGGCGTCCTGTAGTCTCCGTTTTAACCCAGCCAATATGACTTTGTTGGCGGCTTCTACCTGTCCATTGGCTTGTGGGTGCTCTACAGAGGTGAACTAGTGCTTGATTTTTAAATCAGCCGCCAGGTTTCTGAAGCCTATGTCAATGAACTGAGTGCCATTGTCTGTGGTGATAGAGTATGGGACCCCAAACCTTATGACAATGTTTCTGTACAAGAACTTTCGACTTCTTTGGGCAATGGCGGTGGCTAAAGGTTCAGCCTCAATCCATTTTGTGAAATAGTCTATTCCTACGATGAGGAACTTGACTTGCCCTGATCCTTGAGGGAATGGTTCGAGGAGGTCGAGCCCCCACTTTGCGAATGGCCAGGGTGAGGTGACACAAATGAGTTCTTCGGGTGGTGCGATGTGAAAGTTGGCGTGCTTCTGACATAGGGGCCTATTTTGACGAACTCTGTTGCTTCCTTTTGCAAGGTCGGCCAGTAAAAGCCAACTCGGAGTACCTTCTTGGAAAGAGCTCACGCCCCAAGGTGGTTGCCGCACATGCCACTGTGGACTTCCTCTAGAACTTTCCTTATAGTGGAGGTCGGGACGCATTTTAGGAGGGGTGTAGAGATTTCTCTCCTATATAGGACGTCATGCACTATGGTGTAGTACTGCGCTTTTTGTACTAGCTTTTTTGCCTCCTTTTTATTTGCTGGGAGTGTTTCAGATTTAAGGTAACTAATTATGGGAGTCATCCACCCTTGGTCCTGGTCTGATATGCTTAAGACCTTCTTTTTCTCTGAGGTTGACGGATTTTGTAGTGTTTCCTGGATGAGGCTTCTATTATTGTCCCCTGGTTTGGTGCTGGCTAGTTTTGAAAGGGCATCAGCTCGAGCATTTTGTTCCCGAGGTATATGTCGGACCTCATATCCCCTAAATTGTCTGAGCTATTCTCTGGTTTTGTCTAGGTATTTCTTCATGGTGAGATCCTTAGTTTGGTAGCTCCCTTCTATTTGTGAGGTGACTACCTGTGAATCGCTGAAAATGGTAAGCTTCTGAGCTCCTATCTCCCTAGCCAGCTTCAAACCAGCCAGTAGGGCCTCGTATTCAGCTTGGTTATTTGAGGCGGAGAACTCGAACTTTAACGAGAGCTCGATTTAGGTTCCTTGATCACTCTCTAAAATAACGCATGCGCCACTCCCAGTTTTGTTCGAGGAGCCATCTACGTAAAGGCTCCACTCTGTAGGGGTGCCCGGGGTGTCGGTGTACTCTGCGATGAAGTCGGCCAAGTACTGAGATTTGATAGCTGTCCGAGCTTCATATTTGAGGTCGAATTCGGATAACTTGACTGCCCATTGTAGAATTCTTCCAGCTAAGTCTGTTTTCTGTAAGATACCTTTTATGGGTTGGTTGGTCCGTACTCTGATGGCGTGAGCTTGAAAGTATGGTCGGAGTCGTCGGGAAGTAAGTATAAGGGCGTAGGCGAACTTTTCTATCTTTTGATAGTTCAGTTCAGCCCCTTGTAAAGCTTTACTGATGAAGTAGATAGGTTGTTGTCCATTTTCATCTTCTCTCACTAGTGCTGAGGCTATTGCCCGACTTCCTACAGCGAGGTATATGATTAGTTCCTCGCCTTCCCTATGTCGGGTTAAGATGGGTAGTTGTCCTAGAAATGTCTTGAAGTCTTGAAAAGCTTGTTCACATTTCGGGGTCCATTCAAATCTTCTTCCTTTCCTTAGTATTTTGTAGAAAGGAAGAGATCTCAAGGCTGATCCAGCTAGGAACCTAGACAGAGCCGCTAGTCTTCCATTGAGCTGTTGGACATCTTTGACACAGGTCAGACTTTTCATGCGAAGTATGGCTTGGCATTTATCTGGGTTTGCTTCAATTCCTCTTTGGGTGAGCATGAAGCCCAAGAATTTTCCAGCTTCTACCGCAAAAGTGCATTTTGTGGGGTTAAGTCACATCCCATGCTTTCTTATGGTGTCGAACACTTCAGTGAGGTTGGATAGCAACGCTTCCTCTTTTTGTGTCTTTATCGGCATGTCATCTACATAAACCTCCATCAGCTTCCCAATGTGATTGGTGAAAACTTTTTCATCAGTCTCTGGTATGTAGTCCCTGCGTTCTTGAGTCTGAAGGGCATGACTATGTAGTAGTAGTTTGCTTTTGGGGTTAAGAATGAGGTTTTCTCCTGGTCAGGTTGATACATTAGGATTTGATTGTATCCCGAGTAAGCATCTATGAAGGAGAGGTACTGATACCCTGATGACGCGTCGACTAGTGTGTCTATGTTCGAGAGTGAGTAGGGATCTTTTGGGCAGGCCTTGTTGAGGTTGGTGTAATCAATGCACATCCGTCATTTTCTATTTGACTTCTTGACCAGTACTACATTGGCTAGCCATAATGGGTACTTTACCTCCCTTATAAACCCTACCTCCAACAAGGCTTTTACCTGCTCCTCTACGGCTTGCGCCCTCTCTGGGCCGAGCTTCCTACGCTTCTGTTGCACTGGCCGAGACCCAGGATATACGGCCAACTTATGGCACATTAGTCTGGGATCGATACCGGGCATGTCGGTGGCCTTCTATGCAAAAAGGTCAGAACTATCCCTTAGGAGCTATGTTAGCAGCTCCTTTAGGTCTCCTCGCAGATTCGCCCCTATGTTTGTGGTTTTGTCTCGAGTGTCTCCGATTTGAACTTCTTCAGTCTCACCTTCTGGTTGAGGGAGGAATTCTTCATGAGCTCGGATTCTCCCGAGTTCTATAGTATTGGTTTTCTTTCCTCTGGGGTCACCTTTAAGGTTTAGACTTTCATTGTAGTAGCGTCGCGCGAGTTTTTGGTCCCCCTTTATAGTAGCAATCCCTTCTGTAGTTGGAAACTTCGTGCATAAGTGTAGAGTGGAGACCACAGCGGCGAGCTGATTTAACGTTGTCTGACCTATAAGAGCGTTGTATGCGGAGTTCACGTCAACTACAATGTAGTCTATGCTCATCGTTCTAGACCATATTCCTTTTCCAAATGTTGTGTATAGTGGGATATACCCAAGTGGTTGGATTGGGGCGTCTCCGAGTCCGAACAAGCTATTTGGATAAGCTCTGAGCTCTTTCTCTTGTAGGCCAAGTTTGTCGAAGGCAGATTTGAATAGGATGTCTGCAGAGCTTCCTTGGTCTACCAACGTTCGGTGGAGATTGATGTTGACGAGTATGATGGTAATGACCACGGGGTCATCATGCCCTGGGATGATGCCTGCGGTGTCTTCTTGTGTGAAGGTAATAGTGGGGAGGTCCGGTGACTTGTCCCCCTCTCCAACATGATACACCTCCTTGAGGTGTCTTTTGCGGGATGATTTAGAGATCCCTCCTCCGGTGAATCCTCCGTTTATCATGTGAACATGTCTCTCAGGGGTGTGAGGGGGACGTTCAGCTCGTCCGACCTCTTCATACCTTCTTCTCTTTTTTGGTTCATCCGCTCTATTGGCCAGGAACCGATCTAACCTACCTTCTCGTGCCAATTTTTCTATGACATTCTTTAGGTCGTAGCACTCGTTTGTAGAATGCCCGTAGATTTGGTGGTATTCGCAATACTCTGTCTGACTTTCTCCTCTTTTGTGTTTAATCGGGCGAGGCGGTGGGATCTTTTCAGTGTTACCTATCTCCTGGTAAACGTCCACAAGAGACACCCGAAGAGGGGTGAAGTTGTGGTACTTTTTGGGTTTCTCAGTGGGTTGGTCTTCCTTCTTCCTGGACTCTTTATCATTGTCCCGAGGTGGGTAGGAGAATCCAGTCTTTGAGGTTTCTCCTAATCGGGAGTTCTCTTCCATATTAATGTATTTTTTCGCCCGTTCTTGAACCTCGTTGAGAGATATTGGATGCTTTTTGGATATGGAGTGACTAAAGGGTCCTTCTCGTAGTTCATTGATGAGACCCATGATGGCTGCTTCTGTTGGAAGATTTTGTATGTCCAGACACGCTTTGTTGAACCTCTCCATGTAACTGCGGAGGCTTTTCCGATCTCCTTGCTTAATCCCTAGCAAGCTTGGAGCATGCTTGGCTTTGTCTTTCTGGATGGAGAATCTAGCTAAGAATTTCTTGGCGAGGTCATCGAAGCTTGTTATTGACCGTGGCGGCAAACTTGAACCACTTTATTGCCGTCTTGGTCAAAGTGGTCGGGAAAGCTTTACAACGGATTGCATCTGAGGCATCCGTAAGATACATCCGACTTCTGAAATTGCTGAGATGATGGCTTCGATCAGACGTATCGTCGTACAGGGTCATGTCGGGGGCTTTGAAGTCCTTTGGAACTTTAGCTTTCATGATCTCCTTTGTGAACGGGTCTTGGTCCTTGTGGGGGCTATCTTCGTAGCTAGATCGAGTGGTTTTAGTTTTGAGATCAGCTTCGAGCTTTAGGAGCTTGTCCTCCAACTCTCAATGCCGTCTTGTTTCTCTACAAAGGTCTCGCTCGGCCTCCCGCTACCGGTCGGCTTCTTGTTCAAGCTGTTTAAGGCAATTTTGTTGTTCACGGATAGCTTCCAAGATTTCTGTGTTTGGGGTTGCTTATCCTCCTTGTTTTGAGGTGTGTCCTTGGAAGTGTCGTCCATGTTCTTATTTGGCGTTCTGTCCACCAAACCAGAGTTGTGATCGTTGTCATTGTTGTCCGCCATGGTGATGGGATGACTTCCAGGTTCCCCGACAACGGTGCCAATGTTCTGAGGGTCACCTAAAACTGAAGGCCGATCTCGGATGAGATTTGCTGTTGAGGCCGGAGCTGTCGTGTCCGACTTGCTGGATCTGGTGGTGCTGCTTGATCCTTGATCACCGGAGGGTGGTGGTACCTGCAAGAGACTCCGATGCTTAAGTTAGCACGGGCTTTAGGAAGGTTTTTGTGTAGAATCAGAGTATGAGTTATACCTGTAACACCCTAACTACCAAAGTTCACACTTCCGGATGCGCAACTCTGATAGCTCAGACATTACGACGACACTTATACTACTTAATATTAAAATATGAGCCTGTTTAAAATTTTAAACCGCAAAACCGCTCCCAAAAATACTTTTGCGATACAGCGTACACCCATACATACCATACAACTTACAAAAACACATAAAGAGTACATCCATATATATACATAAATATATATATGGCGCTCAGTCTCAGTCTTCCTCCTCAACGCGACGCGGCGGCGACTGGCGCAGTCCGTGGCCCCATTGGGTGACGGTGGTGAGGCACGAACTCCCTCTCATGCGCCGCCCTCCACTGCTAGCCTCTACCTCTCCTCGTGCAAAGATAGCAACGACGGCGCTGAACTCGCGGCAAGGACGACGGCGCGGATGATTGGATCGGCGGCAAATCGGTAGCGCGACGGCGAGGAGCCGAACGTGGTGGTAGAATGCGACTGGCCTATGAGCTGCTGCTTCCCCGGTGCTCTTCCTCCCTTCTGGATCTCCTTCTCCTCTCAGTGACACGGCGCGACTCAGGCTCCGTGGATGGGACGACCCTGACGGCGCGGATTGGTAGCAGCGGCAGCAACGTGGCCTCCTTCCCCCTCCGATCTCTCTTTCTCTTTGTTTCTTTCTTTCTTGGAGAACAAAGGAAACTGTGTGTGTCATTGTTGTTGTTGCTGCGCAGCAAAGGCAGTGAGGAAAGGGGTTGGGCTGCGCAGCGTGGAGGAAGGATGGAAGGGAATGGGTTTAGAAAAATTAGGGTTAGGGGCATTATAGTAATTTCACATAAAATTGGGAATAATATAGTAATTGAAACTCAATTAAATCCAACCCTAATTATATATAGAAAATACTATTTGTTCATCACTTTCGCAAATTATTTTCAAATAAAATGTC
>NC_029789.2:35812897-35819878 GCF_000816755.2 Arachis ipaensis
AAAAGTATCTCAAAATATAATCATATATACGATTTTCAAATACTTTGATTGTCATATGCATAAGGGTGCAAAGGTAGGAGTGTGATTGCAAAGCAAACGTTACAAGGTAGGCTCAATGCACAAGGTCACATAATCTCAAGACTTTTACAAAAACTTGAGGTAACAAAATAGGGTGCAAACCAAGATAGGCGTTCACAAAACAAGGCGGTATCAATGTGACATAAAGGCTACCAAAGCAGGTTGGTAATAAAACAACGGCCACAACGTTCGCCGACAAATCTCGTTCTTACTTCAGAACCTCAACCTCCCAACTCCACCAATCATTTTACAACCTCATGGCCAATCATAAGCCTAACAACCGCAAACCCGTTAGCATGGAACAAAACATCCACAACTCATAACATGGTACACCTACTGTTTCACCTTTCATATACACGTATCACGTCTTAAAGAACTAACGCATCGCGTTACTACGTCTACAAGTCGCACGTGATATCAAAACAAGTCTCGAGTCTACTCAGAAGGATACCAGATTTAGAACGGAGAGACAATTGTCAAGGGTAATACTCATAGATTCGAGAGAATGTATCCAATCTCCGGATAGACAAAGATGTCAAAGCAAAGGAGTTTGCTAGAAATAAATCGATTGACAACTCCAAAGAAAACACTTGGATCCAAGAAATCCAATAGAACCAATCAGAAGAGAACCAGCGCCTTAGTTCGAAACAAATTCAAGTTGAGTCGAAGAAGTAGGAGGTTTACAAAAAGGAATATCAAACCCAAGACAAAGCTCACAAAACTCAAGAGCAAGATTAAAAGTACTTCCAAATACATTGTTCATAAAGGAACCGAAACTTGCGGAAAAACCACTTCACAATCTAAAAGAAAGGTTAATTAACAACATTCTTCAAGAGAGTAACAAAAGCATAATCGTGGCTTTGCTTTAATGCAAGTTCATGTTGAAATAGATTTTGTCGAGTTCTAAAAACAAGGTGCACACGGGTTTGGTTAAAGGCTAAAATATTTCTTCAAATATTTTAGAAAGATAATTAGATGCACAACTTAACCAAAAGCAGTTCATAAAACTCGGGAGAGAAATCAAAGGCTTGTTCAAAACTTCTCAAAGTTCATATTCAAACAAGCGTGTATAACATTCGTAGCAAGGATGAAAGAGAAAATTAAACTCCTTTTAGAAAAGAAACTCCAAGGTAAAAATTTGCACACAATCTGGTAAGGAAATAGGTGGTGCGTTACAAACAAACCAATTTCCACTAAACAAGGAAGTTCTCCAAAACCTCATTTAAAATAGCACATGCCAACTTTAAATTAATTTCGTCAAAAGTGGACAATGGTTTTAATCTCAATCAAACAATTTCATATATAGATAAGTATATGTCTATTCAACAGCAATTTTTTATAAAAATCTCAAAATTTGGCTGCGATCACTGTCAAATAAGAGTAAAACTGAATCAACAATTTCTCAAAGAATGGACTCGGAATTTGGAGTTAAAAGGCACAACGCATTAAGGCAAGTTCAAAGCTATATCAAGGAATATGGGAATCAGGAAGAACTCAAACAGAGAAAGACAGATGCAACAAGAATCCCAAACAAGCATATGCAATTGAGATCAAACAAGAATGCATATGGATAGAGGAATAGAGTTGAAAAATCAAACTACTTTTCGAAAGGAATAGCAAACAAGAACTTCAAGTTAGGATATGAAAGAACAGGTTGACTCAAACAGGATTCAAGACACACAACTGAATATAGCCTCGAGAAATAATTTCCAACGTTCCCAAAATCCGCGATTCGCTTTACTCATATACATAATTCATATACATAATTCACTAGTATTAAGCCGGCCAAACTTAATACCAAGAATCATGCAATGCAAGACTAACAGCATTAATCAATAGACCGTCATGTGCATAAAGCTCTAATTCTCGTCATTCGACAAGACCTAATACATGACAGACACTCAGAGTATGCAACTGAAGCATAGCCAGTCCATTCCTCAGGCTCTACAAGAAGAACTGCTCTGATACCATAATGTAACACCCTAACTACCAAAGTTCACACTTCCGGCTGCACAACTCTGATAGCTCGGACATTACGACGACACTTATACTACTTAATATTAAAATATGAGCCTGTTTAAAATTTTAAACCGCAAAACCGCTCCCAAAAATACTTTTGCGATACAGCGTACACCCATACATACCATACAACTTACAAAAACACATAAAGAGTACATCCATATGTAATAATTCCAATACATAAAACATAGTTTTTGGAAAGCGCCCCTACCTCAAAATACAAATCCATAACCCAAACGTCTCACAGAGTCCTTTCCTCCTCAACTCGAAATCACCGGCAATCAAAATCTCGGCTCCAAGCCGCTTTTGTAACAGTCTCAACAACTCTAATCGCAACATACAATAACCGAAACTCAATCTTATAGCAATTAACGCCACAAACCTCAGCATGAGATAACAGAACAATAACGAAAGGGCTTTCAAATTGAAACGCTTACCGAACCGAAGAAGGAACGGTTGAACCGAAACAGCGGCGGTCTCCGAACCGGTTCGGCGGCAACCCGGCAGTCAGCCCCAAGCAGCAGCGGTGATCTGAACCACACGCAGCGACAATGAAGTTCCGGGAAACTCAACAGAAGGGAAACTCAACTTAAAAGCCTTACCGGCAATGGAGCTCGGTTGCGGCAGCGGCGTTCCCGGCGGTTGAGGCTCGGCTAGAAGCTCCGGCAGCGGCGGATCTGAATTCCTTTCCGGCGACAGTGAGAACCCCAACAGCGTGGCGCGGTTCCGTCTGGTCCACAGCACCACGGCGACCGGACCTCCAGCTCGCGTCGTCCTCCCTCCCAGCGGCGCTCAGTCTCAGTCTTCCTCCTCGACGTGACGCGGCGGCGACCGGCGCAGTCCGTGGCCCCATTGGGTGATGGTGGTGAGGCACGAACTCCCTCTCATGCGCTGCCCTCCACTGCTAGCCTCTACCTCTCCTCGTGCAAAGATAGCAGCGACGGCGCTGAACTCGCGGCAAGGACGACGGCGCGGATGATTGGATCGGCGGCAAATCGGTAGCGCGACGGCGAGGAGCCGAACGTGGTGGTAGAATGCGACTGGCCTGTGAGCTGCTGCTTCCCCGGTGCTCTTCCTCCCTTCCGGATTTCCTTCTCCTCTCAGTGACACGGCGCGACTCAGGCTCCGTGGATGGGACGACCCTGACGGCGAGGATTGGTAGCAGCGGCAGCAACGTGGCCTCCTTCCCCCTCAGATCTCTCTTTCTCTTTGTTTCTTTCTTTCTTGGAGAACAAAGGAAACTCTGTGTGTCATTGTTGTTGTTGCTGCGCAGCAAAGGCAGTGAGGAAAGGGGTTGGGCTGCGCAGCGTGGAGGAAGGATGGAAGGGAATGGGTTTAGAAAAATTAGGATTAGGGGCATTATAGTAATTTCACATAAAATTGGGAATAATATAGTAATTGAAACTCAATTAAATCCAACCCTAATTATATATAGAAAATACTATTTGTTCATCACTTTCGCAAATTATTTTCAAATAAAATGTCCAAATCAAATAATTAGAAGTAATATACTTAATTTCTTCATTTTCCAAAATAGCAGTAATAATATTTAAAATATTACTTATCTAATCCAAATCATATAAAAATCCTTATTATTTCATAACTATCAACCTTATACTTTAAATATAGAAAATAATCCAATAATTATAAAATTGGATAATAATCATAACTTATCTCAAATCCAATAAATCAAAACTTGCCTTAATTATCTTTAATAAAATAATTTCTGAAATTGAGGCTGTAAATAACTATATGATTTGAGACTTGATCATAAAAAGACTTTTCAAAGTCCTGGGTCTTACAATACCTGGGGGCTCTAGTGTATTTATAGTAGTGTGGAGTGACCCTTCCTAAGATAGGTTAGTTATCTTATCTTATCTTGGGCGAGGTCACCTATCTTTTCCAGCCGCCTTTAGAGTGGTCTGCGTCCTTCTGTTTAGGCCTGCTTGGGCCTCTATGACAATTTGGCCGAGCTCTTTTAGAAAGAGGTCGGTGACAACCAACCTAGCAAGAAGTTGGTCACTTTGTCTCCATCCAACCCAGACCGTGTAGCTTGGTCCAGGATATGAACACTTAGGTTGTATTTATTTTTTAGAACAGAATACAAAAATATGAATAGTAAATATCTAATATTTAAAGATGGAGATATAACCAATTTTTTTATTTTTGTGTTATTTTTTTTTATAAAAGATTTTGATAGACATGAAATTTAACAAGGTGAATACAGATTTTTTTAATGAATTTTTTTTACCAATACATATTTGTTAGTTTTTCACCATTAATTATCCCTTTTTTGTTCTCATATCAAAAAATTCTAATGTTCATTTGTCTCTGTAACACCGTCTTCCTCCCTGTTGGGCCAACCGTGGAGAGATCTCGACAACCGGAGAGAATTCGAAGAGGAATCAAGTGAGAGAACATAAGATGAGAAGACACCACATCCAACTCAAAACCTTAAGGTGTTAAATTAATGGGTCTCTCATCTTATAAACTCCTCACTCTTCCATGCTTTCTTTGATATGGGACTAACTTCAACACTCCTCACACTTGCAACACTAACAATCTCCCCCTCAAGTGTGAGCCTCCACATCAAGCATCAACTCCTCCTCTTTCTAGCTCCTCCACCACCACGAGTATTCGTCCATCACACCGCCGCAAAACACCGCGGGACACGCCGCCCGGACCACCTTTGTCGGGAAGACTTTCGATGCTTCACCTTGAATACTCCTTAAACCAGACCGATTAAACCATCGGCTCTGATACCACTTGTTGGGAATAAGACACCATTCCCCCTTGAGAAAACACCTTTGACAGAGAAATAAAATAGACACAATCACAACACAAGAATTTAACGTGGAAACTCCAATTACCGGAGAAAAAAAACCAAAGATCAACCTCAAGCCAACCAAAGATCAACCTCAAGCCACAGGACAAAATTCTTTTCTGATGTGGAAGGTCAGACTAGGCTGCAACCACAGAGCATACTAAGAATAAATCCCACCGAACCGAAGCTCTGATACCACTTGTTGGGCCAACCGTGGAGAGATCTCGACAACCGGAGAGAATTCGAAGAGGAATCAAGTGAGAGAACATAAGATGAGAAGACACCACATCCAACTCAAAACCTTAAGGTGTTAAATTAATGGGTCTCTCATCTTATAAACTCCTCACTCTTCCATGCTTTCTTTGATGTGGGACTAACTTCAATACTCCTCACACTTGCAACACTAACACTCCCAAATACTCCCTTCTACCTTCTCTTTATCTCTGTCTTTATGAAATTAATCCAACAACAACATTTTAGCAGTTAATTATCCATTTTTCTTGTCACAATTTTTGAAAATCGCCTATTCTTCTTTTTCTTAGTCACATAATTAGGTATATTTCTGTCTCTCTTCTTCTTGCTTCTTCTTTTTGTTTTTATTTTTCTATTTATTAAAACTATTTTGTTTCTATTTGTCTACTTCTTTTTTTATATGATTTAAAAATCACTACAAAAAAGTAGTCAAATTTATCATCGAATTTAGCAGTGGATATAAACTTATAATTGACAAAATTTTGAAGCTTATAATAATTTGTCTATAATTTTTAATTAAAAGTTTACAACCAAGTTTAAATATCAAAATTTATTATTAAAACTAAAAAAATAAGAGAATTCAATTAAGTAGAAAAATCAAATTTAAAATGTATCAAACTCTCAATTACAAAAATTGAATAAAATTAGATTAGAAACCGAAAGAGTAATACTAACAAGCATTAGAGATTAGGTTATGCTAATGCTACTACATTACATAAAGAATCAACCATACCAAACTATTTATGATACTTGCAAATTACAAAACTACCAAAAAATTAAATCCTCAAGAATCGCCAGCACAGTATTTCAGCAATGAGAATTGATAAAATAAAAAGGCACCCACTGTAGCTATATAACATCTGACATTCCTTTAAGTTTCATCGCAATAGTATCATATGATTCCAAATCAATGAAGCTGCTAAACTACAAATTTACAATGAATCAAAGATAAATGATTTACTTAACATTTAAAAATACAGATTTAAGCAGCCAATCTAAGATTTGAATCCATGACCTTCTGTTTAAGGTTACAATGCTGTATATCAGTGCATCAAATAAATTTCATCGAATAGGTTTTGTGCTAGTAAAATTAAAATAAATTTTAAAACAGACAAAATTTTAAACTTCCAACAAAACAATCCACCGCATAATGAAAAATTAAAAATCACAAGTAACATTATCAGTTCTAAATTATTTAATAAAAAAAGAAAAACTTAATCCTCTATCATAATACAAAAATAATCCATAATAATATAAATTTAACAACATCCCAAATTAACTCCAATATTTTTAATAATTAAATACTCCAAGAACACCCAAACAATGAGAGGTTTAAACACTTACATAAAAAATAAACAAACCCTAAACCTCCAAACAAAAAAATTCAGCAATAATTGCACAAGTAATTGATCAAATAGAGATACAAACTCTCGAAGATTAACAATTTCAAAAACATTTCAAACAACTGAACAAATTCTAAACCTTAAATATTGAAAAAAATTTAAAAGAAACTAATCAGAAAAAATGACTTAGTACAGAAGGTGGCGACAAACGAAAAGTGACGACAATAGAAGGAAGGCATGACGAGGCGGCGATGACGAAGCTATGGGAGACAGCGACGATGAGTGGCGATGATGTTAAAGGAGGTGGCGACAACGTTACTAGTGGTTTGACAATTTTGTTGGATATAACATCCTAAGTTTTTAAAAATTAAATAGTTAAGTTATTTATGAATTATTATATTTGTTGAGATTTTATTTTTAAAAAAAATTATTTTACCAAAGTAATATAATAGAATTTTATGATTA
>NC_029789.2:35820142-35824138 GCF_000816755.2 Arachis ipaensis
GCTATTATTAATATTTTTTATTCTCTTTGATTAAAATAAAGTTTAGTTAATATTATTATTGGTATTCTTCAGTGAGCTTAGCTTTGCTAATGCTTTACCGTATGTCTTTTATCGTTATGTTGCTAATTTCATTTATATTAGTAACTCATATATATTATTATTTGTGTTTTAATATATCCAGCTTTCATAATTATTCGTTTAAGATATTTATAACTTGAATCGCTGACTCAGCAACCCTATTAAGTAACACCTACATATCACTTATTCACTTAATCATCAATAATAATTCATTTTCCTTCATGCATGATGCATGACCGACGCATTCCTTGTGAAAAGGAAGAAAGAAACCGTGAGAGAAAAAAAAAAGAATTCTATGGCACGTAAACTTTTGCCGTTCGATTTCTTGAGATCTGTAACTCTAATAAAAAATTTAATCCGGTAAAAGTATTCGTAACCTTTTTCTCTACACGTTAATTTCATATGGAGGTAGGGTTCGATAAATTCTCAATGAATAAATGTATATTGAATAAGTGAATTGATGTTATGATTGATTGTTGATTGAATTTGACTGAATTTATGTTTAATTTTTGTGATATATTAATATTTGTGATTAGTTTGCGATTCGGTTAGTTTAAGTACAGCCAAGAACCGAATTATTTTGATGAATTCGGGGCTGGAATATTGTTGGTGATCAAGTAAAATTTGTGAGATTTGATGATGACATTGAGATTTAATAAGAAATGAATTGATGAATTGATGACATGATTTGAGATATAAAAATGGTTTGATTTTGGAAGCAGTTGAATTTTTAATTGGTTTGATTTTATAAATGTTTTGATATTAATTCATTTGAGAAAAGTATATGTTTTGAGTTTGATCTATTTAGAAAATAATTATTTTACTATTTTAATTTATTTAAGAAAAGTATTATGTTTTATGGTTGATTTAAATATGAAAAGGGCTTATATTTTGAATTTTACTTAAGAATTTCATACGGAGGAGTTTTAGTGAACTTTAAAAGTAATTGAATTTTTGATTGAATGATTTCGTTTTGTGACGTCTTGGAAAAAATTAAAGAATTAGTTTTAAGTATAAAACTGGGGTTGGTTTTGGTTTTGAAATTGGTTTGGAACTTTTGATTTGTAAGATTTGGTTTTGATTTGATTTAGAAACTTTATTTGATTAATACAATTTAAGAAAACAAAGTTTGTTAAGGATTTCTAATGAACTTAAGAAAATGAGATTGGTTGTCGCTCCCCTAAAGTCTAAAGGCCTTGTTGAGGGGTTTAACTAATAAATGGTTTTCCATTGTCTTTTGGAAGAAGAATTGGTTTAAGTGAAATTGTTTTAAAGGTTTTGGTGAATGCCACAAAGAGGTGGTTTTGGTTTTAAAATAAAAAGAGAAGATAAATCGGCACGTGTGATTATCGAAAGGTCACGAGAGGGCGACGATAGTATGGTTAAGGTGCCAAAGGATAGATGTTAATAAGCTGTGGGCCTTTTTTGTGATTGTGCGGGGACGCCCGTAAATATGGAATGGCTTCCAGGAGAAGGGGACACATGCTTTAGCTGGAAAATCAGTGCCTAAAAATACTTGTAGAGGTCATGTTCGACATACTTTAGCTGGAGAATCAGCGCCCGCAAGAAGTAGAAACTTGCAGAAGTTATGTCGCTGGAAAGCCTTATCCGACTTGCGAGTTGGATTGCGTCGGGTGCGGATCGAAACCGACAAATGAGCTTATTACCTGCGATAGGACTAGGCATGCATTATCCTTGTTTGCATATTTTGCATTTGGTTCGGTGTTGTGAATTGTTTGTGATTTCTTGTGTGTGTTTGTGATTTTCATTGCTTGTTAATTTGAACTTCTATGACTGGTTATTGTTCTGACTCCCTGTGTCGGGCTGCGAATGTCTGAACTGTGATAATATGAATCTAATTATCTACCCCCAATCCTACTAAGAACTCCCCAATTCTTACCCCCTATTTCCACCCCTTTCAGCTACAGGTGCGAAGGTTTAGTGCGAAGCTATAAGAGCATAGAAGATTATGATCATGAGTTGAGTTGTTAGAATTTATTTTTTCCTCGTCGTTTATTGTTTTTTGTTTTTAGAGGGGTAGGACTTGTATTTGATGATCTTTGAATAAATCTATATATTTAATGCTATGTGAGTATATATATACCTTTGTGATTAGTAGTTTAAAATAAAGAATCTTCGTTTTCTTAAGTAAAGGTTTCGGTTTGTATTCGCAAATGCTCAATATTAAATAAAGATAGTATAGAATTAAAAGGTTTAGAGGTACGTAACGCCTAGACTTTTAGTACGATCATGAGGTGCTAAAAGTTAGGGTGTTACATTGGACGCAACGACGATGAGGGAAGACCGATTGGAGGAGGCCGCGACGATGATAAACGAGCGTGGAGCAGGAGGCGCCGATGCTATTGAATAAGCGTGGCACAGGATGCAACAATGTTGAGGCAGTGATAGTGACTGGCGATGAAAGTGAGTGAGGGTGGTGGTGACTAGCGAAATGACAACGGATAGTGGCGATGGGGCATTGTCATAGGGGTGAAAACAGGTCAGGCTTGTAATAGAGTATATTAGCATGAGCTTGACCTGTAGCCTAGTATAGACTTTTTAATGAGTACTGAGTCTGACCTGTTGTCAAATCCGATCTGACCTAAAGCCTGTCAATAGACCTTTTTTAAAATAAATAATTAAATTTCTCAAGTTCAAACCCTTCCTATTGCATGTTTACTAGTATAATAAAACTCTACATATATCTTTGTAGGCCTGGGCTTTCGAAAGAACTTAGACTGGCCAATTTTCTATCAAGTTAGGCCAAGCTGTAGGCTCCTAGTAGGTCGCCTGACTTTTTTTCATCCCTAGGCGTTGACGGTGAGAGAAAAAGAGAAAGAGGAGAAAAATGAGATTGATGATGTTGCGGAAATGGAGGAGAAATGTCCACAAATTCAAATTTAGGGTCAATTTTATCAGCAAATTTACCGTCGGAAAAATTTGCCGGTAATGCACAACATGTGTCCAAAACAGTGCGTTTCAGTTAATTACCTTACTATTGAATATTTTTTCGCCCTTAAATCCAGCAGTGATGATCGCGCCAATTTTTTTCTCTAATTATTATCGATAAATTTATCATCACAAAATCGAATTTGATAATAATATTTTTAACTGATGAATTTATTGTCAAATCTGCTGATAAATTCACAGATAAACTTATCGTTAACTTTAACGCTAAATCCAACTATATTCAGCGTTTTCTCTTAGTAAATCTAAAAAATATATATGACAAGAGCCACATTTCATGATAAAATCTCAAATTTCTATAATAATGTTGTGAATTGTTGCTCAATGTGTTGATAGCATCAAAATATTTTTTGAACTCCTAATCTTTTCTAAACAACTTGATTGTTATAAATTTCTTCAAGTCCGTACATTCAAAAAACCCATCCATCCTATTTTCACTTTTTTTTTTCAATTATTTTTGTAAAAAAGTATTTGTTATATAATATGTTGATGTATTTCGTTCTAATGAAAGAATGAATAAAATAAATGTATTGAATTTTTCTCTTGCTATTATTTATTGTCAAATCTGCTGATAAATTCACAGATAAACTTATCGTTAACTTTAACGCTAAATCCAACTATATTCAGCGTTTTCTCTTAGTAAATCTAAAAAATATATATGACAAGAGCCACATTTCATGATAAAATCTCAAATTTCTATAATAATGTTGTGAATTGTTGCTCAATGTGTTGATAGCATCAAAATATTTTTTGAACTCCTAATCTTTTCTAAACAACTTGATTGTTATAAATTTCTTCAAGTCCGTACATTCAAAAAACCCATCCATCCTATTTTCACTTTTTTTTTTCAATTATTTTTGTAAAAAAGTATTTGTTATATAATATGTTGATGTATTTCGTTCTAATGAAAGAATGAATAAAATAAATGTATTGAATTTTTCTCTTGCTATT
>NC_029789.2:35825596-35831825 GCF_000816755.2 Arachis ipaensis
GATATTTTTTTATTTTATGATTTATGAGGTAGTTACAATATTGGTTTTGATATTTAAATTTTTTTATTTAAGAAATAGGAGAAAAAGATGTTTGTTGACTCTTAATAGAAAAATAATTAAGATGGAGTGTGTTAAATCGCATAATAAGAAGGATAATAAAAATTGTATTTA
Organism: Arachis ipaensis; assembly: GCF_000816755.2. Lineage (NCBI taxonomy): Eukaryota > Viridiplantae > Streptophyta > Magnoliopsida > Fabales > Fabaceae > Arachis > Arachis ipaensis. The sequence goes on from NC_029789.2 coordinate 35,825,768, forward strand.
GAAGTTAAAAATGAGTGTAGATGTCTTAGGAAGATTATGAGTTACTTAAAGTTTAGGATGGATTAGGTGATAAATATCATGTAAGTATGTCTGAGTAGGTGATTACATTTTTAATAATATACTAGCTCATTATAAAAAAAAATTGCACACTTCAATTTTGATTCTATAGGTTAGGAGAAACAATAAAGTCGGTATTTTAATAAAGTGTTATCCTTAATCATATGTGTCCAAAGCTTATTATTTGCAAAGGATCTTCCAGTTCTAAATGACTACATATATACCAGATGAAAATGGTTCAAGATAAGTCTAGTAAATAATTGAGGTAGTGATTTTGTATTATCTAATAATTGTGTATAGAATTAGTCTTAACACTTTAATTCTTTGGTTTAGGATTGTCTAGGAGCATTAGATAGAACATATATAGATATGGCTGTTTCTAAAAAAAAATAAATTAAAATACCGAACAAAAAAGGAGTAAAATATCTGTTGGAAAAATTGAGGTTCAATAAAAACCTGTCTAACAGCAGAAGCACCAAAAAATAATTTTTTCACAACTTGTATGATTAAATAGGCAATATCAAAGATACTCCAAGCAGCAAATATAATGATAGAAATTAAATAATTAAACACTAGAATTTTATCGTGGAAAAATCTCCAAAAGAGGGACAAAAAATCCACGGGACCTAGTCCAATAAAATTTTTCACTATCAAAATAATAGGTACACAATCAGTCTTCCTAGTGGCACTAGGGCATCTCAATAATCAACAAAATACATCATCAAAACTGATGAAATTAATATAAACCCTCCACAAAGTGGATATCTCAAATCAGATAAAAGAAAAGGCAATACAACTAGAAAGTTATATCCTAATGTTCATCTCTACATCAGGAATAACATACTAAAATTTTATAAGAAATGAAGCAATTTTACCGATTTAATCAAATCAAAATGACATGTCCTTTTTCTCTAATTTTTCTTCTTCTCTCCGTCGAAGCTCTCTGCTTCATTTCTTTCTTTCAAAAGAATTAGAGTTCATAATCTCGCACTCCCTCTATGGCTATAAGCCACTTTCTTTTATTTTTTTATTTTTTGTTTTTTTAAAGCTGTGTGGGCCCCCACTTGAAGTTTGAGGACCCACCAACAAATTTTCCTGTCACTAACTCAAGTGGAGATAGGCTGCTCTACTAGGCCCTCCTTCTCTTTGCAAGAATCAAACTTCACTGTAGGTAAGCTCTTAGTCATCATATCTAAACCATTATCATTAGTATGGATCTTCTCAAGTGCATATGAATTCATCTCAAGCGTTTGACGTATCCAATGATACCTCACCTCTTTGTACTTCGATCTAGAATGAAACGTCGGATTCTTACTGAGATGGATAGCACTTTGACTGTTATAAAATAACATAAACTTCTCTTGAATGATGCCTAACTCTTGTAGAAATTTCTTCATCCACAAGAGTTCTTTAGAAGCTTCAACAACAGCAATTATTCTGTCTCTGTAGTAGACAAAGCAACACAATTCTGAAGTCGAGATTGCCACGACACAGTTCTCCCTACAAAAGTCATCATATAACCAGATGTAGACTTTCTTAAATCAAGATTCCCAACCATATTCGCATCTGTGTAACCATCCAACACAGGTTGGCCACTCCCAAAACATAAACAAACTCTGGAAGTACCATTAAGGTATTTGAGAATTCACTTTACTGCTTGTCAGGATTAGAGAGAAACTGACTAACAACTCCAACAGCATGAGCAATATCTAGCCTGATGCAAACCATAGCATACATCAAACTGCCAATCGCAGATGCATATGGAATCTTCTTCATTTCTGCTTTTTCTTTCTCACTTGTAGGACATTGCCGCGAACTCAACTTGAAATGACTAGCAAGTGGAGTACTAACAGGTTTGGAATTACTCATGCTAAACCTCTCTAAAACCTTTTTAATATATTTCTGCTGTGACAACCACAGTTTAACATTCTTCCTATCACGAGTGATACTCATGCCAATGATTTTATTTGCAGGACTCAAATCCTTCATAGAAAAGGATCTGTTCAAGTCTTTTTTAAGACTTTCAATCTTCTTAGTGTCATGACCAACAATCAACATGTCATCAACATAAAGCAAGAGAATTATAAAATCACCATCAGAGAATTTTTTAACATACACACAATGATTAGAAGAAGTCTTACTATACCCATGACCTTCCATGAAGGAATCAAACTTCGTGTACCACTACCTTAGCACTTGCTTCAACCCATATAAGCTCTTCTTCAACTTGCATAAATGTGCTCCTTTCCTTTAGCCTCGAAACCCTCTGGTTGCTCCATATAAATTTCTTTATCTATGTCACCATAAAGGAATGCAGTCTTGACATCAAGCTGCTCAATCTCTAAATTCAAGATAGCCGCCAATCCAAGCACAACTCGAATAGAGGACATCTTCACAACTGGAGAGAAAATCTCCTCAAAATCAATACCTTTCTTTTGCTCAAAACCTTTCACAACCAATCGAGCTTTGTACCTTGGCAGTAAGACATTTTCATCCGCTTTTAATTTGAACACCTATTTATTCTTGAATGCTCTCTTACCCTTTGGTAGCATCACCAATTCAAACATATGATTCTCATGCAAGAATTTTATTTCTTCTTGCATGGCCTTCAACCAATATTTCTTATGCTCATCAGACATAGCTTCCTGGTAGCTCTCTGTCTCCCCAGTCTCAGTGTCCATCGTATACTTATGAGGAGAGTATTTCTGAGAGGGGTGACGCTCTCTAGTATATCTTCTCAATTCAGGCTCAACTGGTGGTTCAGGTGGAACTATAACATCTGGTGAAACTTCTGCATCTAGCACCTCAGGTTAAGGTGTAGGTTCATCATGCAAATCATCACTATCATTATCAACTTGTACATCTCCCCCATCAATAGGAGGTCTAGTGAAAGGACCAGGTTCATCATCAGCAGAATGTCAAACAGTTATTGTTGGCTTATCTGTTTTTTTAAGATCTTCAATATTCTGGTCTTCAAAAAAAAATCACATCTTGCCTTCTAATTATTTTCTTGCTCACCAAATTCCATAATCTATAACCAAAGTCTTCGTAACCATAACTCATGAAGATACACTGCTTTGACATTCCATCAAGTTTGGACCTTTCATCTCTTGGAATGCGATCAAAAGCCCTACAGCTGAACACTCGCAAGTGACTATAGGAGACATCTTTTTTCTCTCCAAAATTTTTCTGGAACATCACTATTTAGTGGAACTGAAGGAGAAAGGTTGATCAGATCTACTGCAGTCCTCATCACTTCACCCCAAAAGGATTTAGGCAACTTTGTATGAGAGAGCATACACTCGACTCTATCATTGATAGTATGATTCATTCTCTCTGCAACTCCATTATGTTGGGAATCTTATGAACCATCTTCTCAAACTTGATCCCATGTCCTTTACAATACTCTTCAAACAGACCCCCTGTATTCACCACCATTATCTGCTTGAACACATTTTAGTTTCTTTCCTGTTTCTCTTTCACTACTTGCATGAAAGTATTTGAAGATACCGAACACCTGGTCTTTAGATTTCAAAACAAAAGCCCACACTTTTTGAGAATAATCATCAATAAAAGTAACAAAGTATGATGCATCGTCTAGTGTATGTCTTAGCATCCATGTGCAAACATCAGTGTGAACTAAATCTAGAACATGTGAGGTCCAGAAATATGAAATGATACTCTAGCATGCTTTCCAATAAAACAATGAGTATACTTATTTAAAGTTGTACCTTTTCACGGAAAGTGAGTGCTTTTTGGCTAAGATGCTTAGTCCTTTCTCGCTCAAGTGACCAAGACGTATATGCCACAAATTAGAAGAGGAATCATCAGCTACACTCACCTCTTCTTTGCACAACTTTGGTTGCAACCGGTAGAGAGTAATGAGACTATTGTCTTCTTTAGCAACAATGAGAGTCCCTTTGGTAATCTTGCATTTTTCACTACCAAAGGAAGTGTAATACCCCTCTTGATCCAATGTCTTCACTGAAATAAGATTGAACTGCATCTCTGGCGCATGCCTAACATTCTTCAACTACAACTTACATCCCATGTTGGTTTCAAGCCATATATCACTCATACCAATGATATCACATATACTCCTTTATCCCCAATTTGATCTTGCCAAAATTTCTAGCAATATAGGAAGTGAAAAATTTATGCCTCGAAGTGACATGACATGAGGCACCAGAGTCCATAATCCAAGTAGAATTATCATAGACAAGATTCACATAATTTTCATCATATGTGATAAGAACATCTTCATAAACAATAGCGGCAGTTTCTTTATCTTTATCTTTATCTTTGTCTTCGTTTCTTTTCCTTGATTATTCTCTTTTCAAGAACCTACAATACCGCTTGATATGTCCCAGCTTACCACAATGATGACAAATAAACTCCTTTCTTGGCTTGTACTTTTCTCTTGACTTGCTTCGACTCTCTGGCTTGTTAGAACTGTGAGGTTTTCTACTTTGACTTCTCCCCCGTGACTCTGAAACAAGTGCTTCAGACTAGGAAGTGGCATTAATCAATGCTCGCTCTCTTCTTCTTTCAACATACTCTCTTTAACCATTGCTATAACGTCAACTTTCCATTTGGAGTTGAGTTAGTCAGTGTGACAACCAGAACTTCCTAACTATCAGGCAAAGAGCTCAACAACAACAAATCTTGTAACTTATCATTCAAAGTGATTTTATTATTTGTCAATTGATTCACCGTCTCCTGAAAAATGTTAAGTGCTCCGGCATTGATTTACCTTCAATATACTTCATATTGACAAGCTTCCTATTCAAGAATGCTTTGTTTTGCATATTCTTCCTCTCATATAACTCCTTCAATTTCTTCTACATCTTCTCGGCATTTGTTTCGGTGTCAACATATGGATACACGTTAAGATCAAGCCATTGCCTAATCAAAGCAACTGCCTTCCAATTCAGCCTTTTCTATTCAATATCGAATTTGGTACCTTTAGATTTATCCCCCTCCACAGGATCATACAAGTCCTTACTATACAACATATCTTCCATGAGGGTCTTCCAAATAAAATAATTTTGGGAATTCAATTTGACCATATTTGGTCCATGAGTATTTTTCTCGATTTAATCAGCACAGAGATAAACAACCAGAGCTCTAGATACCACTTTGTAGAAAAAATTGAGGTTCAATAAGAACCTGTCTAACAGCGAAAGCACCAAAAACTAATTTTCTCACGATCTGTGTGATTAAATAGGTAATACCAAAGATACTCCAAGCAGCAAATATAATGACAGAAATTAAATAATTAAACACCAGAATTTTATTGTGGAAAAACTCCCAAAAGAGGGACAAAAAATCCACAGGACCTAGTCCAGTAAAATCTTCTACTATCAAAATAATGGGTATACAATCAGTCTTTCTAGTGGCACTAGGGCATCTCAACAATCAACAAAATACATCATCAAAACTGATGGAATCAACATAAATCCTCCACAAAGTGGATATCTCAAATCAGATAAAAGAAAAGATAATACAACTAGCAAGTTGTATCTTAGCGTTCATCTCTACACCAGGATTAACATACTAAAATTTCATAAGAAATAAAGCAAGTTTACCGATTTAATCAGATCAAAATGACATGTCAATTTCTCCTAATTTTTCTTCTTTTCTCCGTCGAAGCTCTCTGCTTCGTTTCTTTCTTTCAAAAGAGTGAGAGTTCATAATCTCTCTCTCCTTCCGTACTTTATTTTGTTTTATTTTATTTTATTTTTTGTTTTTTTTTTAAGTTGTGTGGTCCCATTTGAGGTTTGAGATCCACCAACAATATTAACTAATGTCTTTGGCGTTATGTGATCGACATATGAATTTTGCATACATATTTAGTAGATGAAAAAGATTCGTACAAGATTCAAGAGTCCTTAGAGATATTATTTTACATTATAATAATCTCAAGATACTGATTGATATATCAAATAGTTAACTTTTAAGTAACAAAAACATTTCAAAATTTTTAGTTTATATAAATTTT
>NC_029789.2:35833128-35834605 GCF_000816755.2 Arachis ipaensis
TTCTTTAAATTTATAAGAAATTATTATTTATAGAGATTGGTTATATTAATTATAAAAAATTTCTAGCATCATATAGAAATATGTGCTTAGATTGAAAGGATATGTGTTGGAATACTTACAACTTCAGGAGTAATTTAACGAAAAATAATGAAAAACTAGCATGATGTAATTTTTTTAGTTCGAAAATATTTATGATGCAATTAAAATTTTAAATAATTTTTTAGGTACAAATGACCAAATTTTTAAAAACTATTTGAGTTTAACTTTGTAGAAAGATATTGACAAGATTTTCTATCCATAATAAATGATGAATAGCCTAGATGGGCAGACATGAATTGCCATACTGAAATCAAAGTTCAAATCTTTATGGCAGCAAGATCTATATAAAGTCATGACATGACGCAGCTAATTGGTTGTTTAAAATTTCTAATTTATCATAAACACGAATAGAAAATTAGGTGTATCTAATTCAGGGCACATTAAAGAATGTTTCACGAATTATGTTACGGCTAATAATAATATCTTCTTGTTGTAATAAATTGTTTATGTCTAATAATACAGGTAATGTCTAATATTCTAGTAAAAAATTTAAACTATTTAAATCTCCCTAATTTATTGAATATTTAGCCTAAAAGAAATCTAATTTCTCTTGTTAAAATATTAGATATATATATTGTTAGGAATATTTGTTTGAATATTTCCTTTTCTTATTTTTACAAGTGTTCTGTATTAATTAATGTTGCAGTTATCAATCCTTGGGCCAGATATGACATAACTTCGCCTACCGACACAATCTCCCAATCACTAAATTCCAAAAACTCAAATTTTGATGCCAAGTCTTGGTGCAGGTCCAGCAGTACAAATTCATAAGATAGAAAAAGAGATAGATCTTGCATGAGCTGTTTCATCTATGAAAGTATCCATAACTTAGTAAAATGTTAGCAAACATATTTGAAGATGAATATATATTTCAGTCCTAGATAAAGGGAAAGAAATGATAAAAGACGAGAAAATTGCACTTACGTATCGAGATTAAAGTGTCTTAAAGCTTAAGTGAGAGAGAATTTCAAGTACAATAATGAAAATCTATAATTTACATATTAGATAGTGTATTGTCAAATTATTAAAAGTAATTAATTTTAAATTTATTATTTAAAAATGTATTTATTATATTAATTTAATTGAATAATTGACTAAAATTTTTTATATTATTGACATATCAAAATTTTTATTTAAAAAAAAGTCCAAAACAGATAGAAAGTAACTACACTTATATAGGAAGCACATATATACCCCCAGGTAATTAATTGCATTCTATTATGCGTAGGGCCCTATGGGAACGTAACTACACTTGTATGGTTATATAAATATAATGCACCAAAAATATAAAAGTATATAATTATATATAGATGAAAGATTGGAGTAGCGGATATTTTTTCTTTTTAGTATAATCGTTTATAGTTGAAGTTTTGAGTAT
>NC_029789.2:35834729-35836535 GCF_000816755.2 Arachis ipaensis
GTTATTTTTTGTATGATTTTCTTAAATTTTATATTCTTTTTCATTTTCATTTTTTTACTTTTTTACAATAAAAAGAATTTATTGTAATTTAAAAATGACATATAATAGAAGAATAATTAAAAAATAGTAATATTCACTTCCATAAAGATAGTGTCGGCTAAAAGATTGAGAAGCTAAGAACAATAATATTCGTTACGTTGTTTTCATTATTAAACTAAGTCCCGTAGATATTTTTCTTGTGTGGCTACTGAGGAAGGTGGGTAAAAAATTGAAGATTATAGTTAATTATTTAAAAAATTGTGTACTGTACAAGATGTTTTTATTTTTTATTTTTTTTTTTTGGTTATAAAAAAGTACAATCATCACTCTTCATTTAAGATTATTCTTCACCTTAAAGTCTTAAAAACATTATCTCATATAATATATGTGTATATGTTATACCATCACAAAAAATTATCAAAATAGCTACTAATTTTAGCGATAAAAAAAATTAGTTGCTAATAGCGACTGATTTAACGATCGATATAAAATTTTTATGACCATAAAAAAATTGGTCGTTTAGCAACCAACAAAATTGGTAACTAATAGTAACCGAATTAATGACCGCTAAATTTATTATATAACCAGAATAAAGTTGGTCGCTAAATCGATCGCTATTTTTTAATTTAGTGACCAAATTAGCAACAAAAACAAGAGAAATAACGTCTTTAAGATTCTTGGTCACAAAATCAGTCGCTATTTTTAATTTAGCAACCGATTTTGCAACCAATAAAAAAACAGAATGAAAAATTGCTTGGTTGCTAATTCGATCACGAAGGCAATGGTCGTTAAATCGATTGCTAATTGTTAAGATAATGACCGATTTTAGCGACCAACAAAATCAGTCACTAATAACAATCGATTTAGCGACCATTGTTTTAACTGAAATTGATCGCTATTTTTTAATTAGCGATCAAAATTTTAACGACCACCAAAATCAGTCGCTAAATCGATCGTTATTCTAGTAATTTCTTGTAGTGTACACCTTCTTGTACATTTGCACTGCATCTTATTATTAATGTTAGACCATTTCATTAGTAATGATAAATCATCATCATCGTTATTATTATTATTATTATTGTGTGGTGGGCTGCTATGATATAAGACAAAACTCTGCTATTTCCCTACTATATAGATTATTATAGTACACATCAAAAAATTATGATGATGGTATTATTATAAATAGATAATGATACCGTACCGTGGCGAAATGATACTCACACTATGAGTCTATGATAGTGAGTCACTCGTGTTATGAGAAAATTCTTTAAAATTCATTAAAATCATATATATTGTATTTGTTTTGGGTAGTTAATGTTAGGGAATGGATTTTCTCTAATTTTTTTAATATTTGATAAAATACAGTGTGATTTTTTATTTTTAATTATATAAGTGGGACCAAAAATAAATAAAAGAGAGAATAATAAACGGTTAGATTAAACACTAAATACCATCTAGTTTTTTTTTTCACTGAAAAAGATCTACTTTCATTAATATTAAGATACAGGACTAGTATAAAAAGTCAACGATCCGAAGGTCCTACACCTGGTATTGTTATTAATACTACGTTTATTCATGCAAGAACATATCTTAAATGCACCAAATTGAATCTAGTATATCATGCCCATGTATTAATATGCCACACAGTGATAAATTAAAAGAAAAATTATTAGAAGAAACAATATATATAAAGTAATGCATAAAATAATAGTTACATAAATTTTTTTATGGGGCATATATATACCTACATGCATATATATAATATAC
>NC_029789.2:35836541-35841884 GCF_000816755.2 Arachis ipaensis
GATGCTTTTTTTTTTGTTTTAATTTCAATCGAGGGCATATGCCCTCGAAAGCTAATATATGGATCTGTAATGATAAAAATATAATAGACATATATAATTTGATAATAAGAAATAATGAATTTGAACTCACAAAAACATGTTTAATAATGAGCAACTTGCATAACATTTTTCTATATAATTAGTGATTTTAGAACATGTTTTGAGTATGATATAAGATGATATCGGTGTCAAATTTGTCCAAAATTTAGGCTGATTCACCTAAATAAAGGAAAATAAAAAATTAATTATAACAATAAAAATGTTTTAAAAGCGTTACAAAAATGTGATATTTAAAAATTGTCCTAAGATAATGTCAAAGAATGCAACAAACATCTTGTAACGTTTTAATCTTCTCAATCTAACTAATAAAGAAATACGATATGCATAATGTAGTATTTAATTTAATAACAAATACAAAAAATACTACGTGTTAAAAACGTTAGAATTAACAGAATATTCTGTTAAACAAAAAGATGAATATACTTAACATTTGACTGAATATTTCTTATAGTTTAATAGAATATCTTATTAATTCTAATATTTTTATCACGGTAGAGATTTAGTTATAAAATTTGATATGATATAGAAGTCTAATTAAAAAAAAAATAGATACCTAATTAAAAATTTGATGAAACTATAGGACCAACAGAATAATTAAACATTTTTAGATCTAACTTTATTTATTTTTAATTCTAATATTTAAATGATAATTTTTTTTAAGTGAAAGACTACATTAAGAGTGTAATGTTCTTTATATTTGTTGCTTGTGAAGAACTCATGGCTATATCTATTAAGTTCTATTATATTTTAAATTGATAAAGAATGCGATATAATGTGTATCACATTTTACTTAACCTAAATTTAAATTTATCACATTTTTTTAATATAATATTAAATGTCACATTTTTTCATATTGAGGAAAATTTTGGCAAAATTTAGGTTTCAAATACTTTGAAAAAAGATGCATTAAGATAACCTAATAATATGCCATTAGATTTACCGAGTCTTACGTGGCAGTATAGCAAACCCGCGGTTGCAGTTTAAGCAGATGGAGTGCGTAGCATCTGAACAAGACTGTGACTTTCCTGTGAACTCTTCCACTGTCATGTGCCCAACAGAACACTGAACATCATCAGAACATGTTCCTATCCATTTCCACATACATAAATAACTACTCTTTTCTTTCTTATATTATATCATGTGGTAACTAATTCCCTGATTACTGTGACAATGAAATAACATTTTTAGATCTAACTTTATTTATTTTTAATTCTAATATTTAAATGATAATTTTTTTTAAGTGAAAGACTACATTAAGAGTGTAATGTTCTTTATATTTGTTGCTTGTGAAGAACTCATGGCTATATCTATTAAGTTCTATTATATTTTAAATTGATAAAGAATGCGATATAATGTGTATCACATTTTACTTAACCTAAATTTAAATTTATCACATTTTTTTAATATAATATTAAATGTCACATTTTTTCATATTGAGGAAAATTTTGGCAAAATTTAGGTTTCAAATACTTTGAAAAAAGATGCATTAAGATAACCTAATAATATGCCATTAGATTTACCGAGTCTTACGTGGCAGTATAGCAAACCCGCGGTTGCAGTTTAAGCAGATGGAGTGCGTAGCATCTGAACAAGACTGTGACTTTCCTGTGAACTCTTCCACTGTCATGTGCCCAACAGAACACTGAACATCATCAGAACATGTTCCTATCCATTTCCACATACATAAATAACTACTCTTTTCTTTCTTATATTATATCATGTGGTAACTAATTCCCTGATTACTGTGACAATGAAATCTCACTCTTTTTAGCATCCCACATTCTCTCACTAATGTTCCCTACCTGCTCCACATTGCTGGTAAATTGAATCTTCTCTATTCACATGTTTTCCCAGGAAACAAACATACTATTTTAATTTCTTGTCATAACCATCGTTACAAAATTAAAAAAGAACTTTTCTACTTTTATATATATAATATATAATAGATTAGTATATAAGATTCCATGATTACTAAAACAAGAAAATAAATGTATACGATTAACAGGCCAGGTATGGTAACCATGCCTTTTGTGACTAACAGATTTTCTTTTCTTGCTACAGAAGTTCTTGTAGGAGAATCAGAGAGATATGATGAAGAAGAAGTTCTGGGTTTCTTTTTATTTCTTGTTCCCTGCAACAATTTCAATCATTCTTGTGCTTCTAACTCCAATTCCAAGTGCACAGTTAACACCAACTGAAAGCGGAATCCTCCTCCAAGTTCAGAAGCTACTAGAATACCCCGAAGCTCTTCAACCATGGAACAACTTCACCACCAACTTCTGCTTCCTCCTTCCATCATCAACCCTCAAGATTCTCTGCTCCAATGGCCATGTAACAGAATTAACCATTATTGGAAACAGAGGTTCTTCTTTGAGTCATCATCATCAAGATCAAGAAGCTCCTACTCTTTCTGAAAGATTCTCAATTCATGAACTTTTAGTTCTGCTGTCAAGGCTTTCAAATTTGAAGGCTTTGTCTTTGGTTTCACTTGGTCTGTGGGGTCATTTACCATCTGAGATTAACCGGTTCGGATCGATCGAATCCATGAATTTAAGCTCAAACTTCATCTATGGAAAAATCCCATCATCAATTTCTTCTATGAGGACACTTAAGAGTCTTGTTCTTGCTCATAATCTCCTCAATGGAACTATACCTGATCTAACAATGCTATCTTCTCTTCAAGAACTCGACTTGGGCTTCAATGGTTTCGGCCCAGAGTTCCCTTCATTGAGCAAGAACATTGTGAAGATTATCTTAAGAAACAACTCTTTCACATCCCAAATTCCTTCAGAACTCATCAAATTTCAAAGGCTTCAACAATTTGACATCTCTAACAATGGAATTTTCGGAACCATTCCTTTGTTTTTGTTCTCTCTTCCTTCTCTTCAGTACTTAAACTTGGCATCAAACCAATTAAGCGGCTCACTCTCTCTGAACACAACCTGTGGTTCTGTTCTAACTTTTGTTGATGTCTCATACAACCTTTTAACAGGAAACTTGCCATCTTGCTTCGCTTCCAAGTCATCGAATCGAACCATAATGTATTCGAGGAATTGTGTGTCAGCAATGAGATTGAGTGATCAGTATCCTGCTTCATATTGCGAGGGAGTGATGGATGCCTTGACGGCTAAATCACCAGTTCGAGGCCGGAAGGAGGAGTCAGAGATTCATCTAGGCCTAGTTCTTGGTGTTCTTGGAGTTGCTACAGGAGTTGCTGGGCTTGTGGCTCTTCTCATTCTGTTCATCTCGAAGAAGTACAAAGCAAAAAGTGCCAAAAAGGATATCATTGATAACAAATCTGCTGCTGATAAATTTCACATCAATCTATATCCAGGACCAAAAATTGTTGCAAGTATGGTAAAAAAAAATTTGTGCACATGTTATTATTATTCTTTTTTTATTTTGTTAATGTTTTTAACTTTTTATCATAGTTTCATTCCTCAAGAGGTGGTTTACATGTTCCTTAGCCCATGTCAATTACGTATCTCATAACTGTTCTGGTGACTAATTTTTATTGTGCACATAAACTGTAGTCTTAGTCTCGAATTATTTTTTTTTTACCTTCGGAAATTAAATAGGATGTGCTACTGAAAGAATGAGTCTAGCAGCACTTGGATTGCCACCATATTGCAATTTCACATCAGATGAAATTGGAGATGCAACAAACAACTTTCGCCAATCAAATTTAATAGGAGAAGGATCACAGGGACAGGTAAAAACAATATTTAATATGAAGTGTTTGTCTGTGAGTCTATATTGAGCCCTCAAGACCAATTTTTAATGCCATTTTCTCTTGTTATATTTACACAGCTATATAAGGGCAAGCTCATGGATGGTTCAATGGTCCTTGTTAACCGTTTAAGGGTAAAGCAGAAGAGTTTGAACAGCAACAGTATGCAGAACTTGAAGAAGGTGTTGCCAAATTTAAGGCATAGGAATTTGGTTAGTGTTTTAGGACATTGCTTCATTACTTGTCAGGACCATCCCCAAACTAGAAGCACAATCTTCATTGTATTTGAGCACATCCCAAATTTGTCATCCTTAAGGGACCATCTTACAGGTAAGCATTTACACACACACACGATACTAAACGCAAATACTTCCTCTATTTCTTTAGTATCTTTTTGGTCTTTTGGGAATTAACTATTATTTCTATTCATAAAAATTTAAAATATTAACAAATTTATGTATAAATAAACAAAACTAATTTTGTAATTATGAATGACGAAAAACTGTCTATTTTTATCCGTAAAAAATTTAAATTATTCATAAATTTACACAAATGAAATTAAAATTTTAGTACATTTTATCACATAAAAACCATTTTTCATGAGTATAACTAGTTTTGTTCATTTATAATTAAATTTGTCCGCATTTTAAAGTTTTATAATTATAAATGATAGTTTATTCTTTTGCGGTTCCTTTTTCTAGAAATAGTTCTAAAAATTTTAAATGCGATACTACCTCTATTTCGTTTGCTATGTTTCAAAATCCATCTAGATACAATGATCATAGATAGGATAACCAAAAGTAATGCGAGTGGAGGGTGTATTTGAATGACCAAAAAAGCGTAACATGGAAATTTATTTGACAGATAGGATAAGAAGGGAAACGCTGAAATGGCCACAAAGAATGGCAATAAGCATAGGCATTGCAAGAGGAATCCAGTTCTTACACACAGGAATTACTCCTGGCATCTATGGCAACAATTTAAGGATTGAGAACATTCTGTTAGATAATAGTCTCAATCCAAAAGTCAGTGGATACAGTATTCCATTGCCATCAAAGGTTAGAAACAAATTATACTTAATTTGACCAACTCTTTCATTCATATATATTTCCATGAGTGTGATCTCCTATTCTCCTGTATAGTTGGACAGTATTACACACAACACTATTTTATTTTTGAAATTATATACTAATCTCTCTTGGGTTTAGATTATATGAAACTTGAACACCCCTTTATTTTGTAAAATGTGATATTAATCTCCCTTATAAGTTATGATGCCAGGGTGGTTTGTTAAGCATGTAATTTTACCATGTATTCATCTACTATCTCATTTTTAACCTTCACTCAAAAGCTTTCTTTGCAAATTTTCAGAAAGGCGTTGATAGGAGACAGAATCAACAATGTGTTCCCAGTGTTAGTGGCAGGTATTAGTCAATATATTATAGAGTTAATGATTCTGTTAGCTTTTATAGTTTCATTAAATTTTTAGTTAGGTCTTTAAATATAATTTTTGT
>NC_029789.2:35843184-35845281 GCF_000816755.2 Arachis ipaensis
AATTGATGTATAATAAATTATAAACTATTCTAAAAATAAATATATATTTTATCTGAAAAATAACAACAACAACAACACCAACAAAGTCTTGTCCCACTAAGTGGGTCGACTACATGAATCAAACGTCGTTATTGTGCTCTGTCATGTATCATGTCTACAGAGAGACCGTTTACATGTAGATCTCGTTTGACCACCTCATGGATGGTCTTCTTAGGTCTTCCTCTGCCTTTCGCCCTTTGTCCATCTTCCATCTCATCCACCCTCCTGACTGGATGTTCTATCGGTCTTCTTCTCACATGTCCAAATCACCTTAGACGCGATTCAACCATCTTTTTCACAATGGGTGCTACTCCAACTCTCTCCCTTATATCTTCATTCCTTATTTTATCCAATCGCGTATAACCACTCATCCATCTCAACATCTTCATCTCTGCCACACTCAGCTTATGTTCGTGCTCCCCTTTAGCCGCCCAACACTCCGTACCATAAAGCATAGCCGATCTTATAGCGGTGCGATAGAATTTACCTTTAAGTTTTAAAGGCACTTTTTTGTCGCATATAAAACTAGATGCACTCCACCATTTTGACCAACCTACTTGGATCCTATGATTTACATCCTGTTCAATCTCTCCATTATCCTGTATGATGCACCCAAGATACTTAAAACTTTTAACTTTTCGTATGATGTTTTCTCCAATCTTCACCTCTATATTGGGGTTTTCCCTTCTCAGACTGAACTTACATTCCATATATTCCGTCTTGCTACGGCTTATGCGCAGACCATATACTTCTAGAGCTTCTCTCCATAACTCTAACTTCTTATTTAGGTCTTCCCTTGACTCTCCCATAAGGACGATATCATCGGCAAAAAGCATGCACCATGGCATAGACTCTTAGATGTGTTCTGTGAGTACTTCCAAGACTAATGTGAAAAGGTATGGACTTAAGGATTATCCCTGGTGTAATCCTATACCAATAGAAAATTCCTTTGTCACACCACCTTGAGTCTTCACACTAGTTGTGACTCCATCATACATGTCTTTAATTGCCCGAATATATGCGATCCTTACTCTCCTCTTTTCTAAAACCTTCCATAAGACCTCCCTTGGTACCTTATCATATGTTTTTTCCAAATCAATAAACACTATATGTAGATCCCTTTTATTACTACAATACCTCTCCATCAGCCTTCTTAATAGGTATATCGCTTCAGTGGTAGATCTGCCTGGCATAAATTCAAATTGGTTCTCTGTTACTTGTGTCTCTTTTCTCAACCTCCGTTCTATCACCCTTTCCCATAGCTTCATAGTATGACTCATAAGTTTAATCCCTCTATAATTTCCGCAACTTTGTATATCCCCCTTATTCTTGTAGATAGGTACCAAGGTGCTTTTTCTCCACTCATCAGGCATCTTCTTTGACCTTAAAATCTCATTAAAAAGCTTGGTTAACCAGTTGATGCCTTTTTCTCCAAGACCCTTCCAAACCTCAATCGGGATATTATCAGGTCCTACTGCCCTGCTATTTTTCATCTACTTTAGAGCCTCTTTTACCTCGAAGTCTCGAATCCTTCGATAGTAGTCAAAGTTTTGATCTTCTTCCCTTGTGTATAATCGACCAAGGCTCGGAAGAGTCTTCTATCCCTCATTAAATAACTCGTAGAAATAGCTCTTCCACCTTTCATTAATCTTCTCCTCTTGAGCCAACACCTCTCCATCCTTATCCTCTATGCACTTAACCTGATCCAAATCTCTCGTTCTTCTTTCTCGGCTCTTTGCGATTCTATATATACTTTTTTCTCCTTCTTTCGTGCCCAAAGACTGGTAGAGACCCTCATATGCTCTTGTTCTTGCTTCACTTACAGCCACTTTTGTCTCTTTCTTAGCCGCCTTATATTTTTCCCAGTTATCTGCATTGCGGTATAAAGACCACTCTTTAAAGCACTCCCTTTTTATCTTTATCTTTTCTTCTATACTCGCATTCCACCACCAGGACTCCTTATCTTTTGGTCCTATTCCTTTAGATTCACCAAAACTTTCTTTTGCTGTTCTTCTAATAACTTCTGCCATCTCCCTCCACATCTCTTCCGCGCTTCCA
>NC_029789.2:35848105-35876961 GCF_000816755.2 Arachis ipaensis
AATCTGAAATATTAAAAAAATTTAAAAATTAATCTAAAAAATCAAATTTCAAAATATTAAATCAGGAATATAATATATATCTAAATATTAATTTAAAAATAATCAACAATCTTCTCCATTTCACCCTACCCTTGCCTTCGCGCCTTCTCTACACCTCCCTCTACCGTCTTCAATAATCTTCTTGTCGTTTTCTTTCAAAACCACTTAGATTTCCTTATCCTGGTTTTCTATTCCTCAGGACCACCACCTTACGCTCATATCTTCTTTTCTATTTCTATTTTTCCCTCACGAAATTTCTCACCAGAAATATGGCGTTACGTCTATTGACCCTTTTTATATTCCGCCGATTCTTTCTCTGTTTTCACCGACATTCACTTCGTTCTTGTTCTCGTATACTCCCAGAGATGGTCAGAAACCCGTGCTTTCTTCCTCTTTTTTCATATATATCTTAGCGTTTCTCGGCTCTTTCTTCTTGCTCTCTAAACCTAGTCCAATTCACGTATCTCCTATTCCTACCTCTCCACAACCGAGTTCTCCTCTTCTAATTACTTTCCACCTTCTCGATAAAGATGCTCAATAAATTACTCCCTATCTTCTGAGAAGGCTCGGAACCAGCTAATATGTGTTCCCTTCTTCTAGTTTTGAAACTGATGATAGCTTCCTAAGCTCTGAAGCTCCATTTTCTCCGAGATTTCATCTACTTTTTATCGTCCCGTCATCCTGGACTATTATAGGGCTAACTCCAAACCTTCCCAGAACCTCTTTTTCCGTAGTTGACCAATTGGTTCGAAAAATTACTCTAAAATTCCAGTTTCTTCTACGGACTACTCACCTCTTTTTCGTGGAACCATGGATAGATGTTCTTATTCCCCCTATATGTTTCAACGCCTTTAATATCTCCCTAATTTGAATACTCAGTATGATACTTCGATACCCTTTCCCACTATCTTGCCTCCAACTCTTTTCTCTGTGTTCATTGTCTCTTGGTTAAACTTAAATACGGTCCGTCTAGATGGTGACTTCGCTATATGGATAATTCTTCCGACTACCTCTCCATAACATCATTATTTTCCCTAGATGTATATCACAAATAACTAAACCTTTTTTGTATACTATTCCATGGTTCCCTCCAGCAGAATAATTAAACCTATGTTATATATTTTTACAGTTTTGTTTATTTATTTATTTTTCACTAATGTATCATGTAACCAATTAAAATATGGTGTTATTACTTATTTTAGATGCAGCAATGAAGAAAAGGAAGATATATATCAGTTGGGTGTCATTCTAATTCAAATAATCACTGGCAAGCTAATTACATCTTCAGGTGAATTAGAGGAGCTAAAAGATGAGGTATTAATCATGAAGGACATATTTTGCTCTAAGTCAAATACTTTTATATATAGATATTTCAAGCTCATAAATCATAAGATCCTTCAATCTTGCATAAATATTTGTTAAACATCTATATAATCGTATCATTCCTGGATAACTAATATACCTCTTTATAATAATCAAATTCTCGCATTTCATGTTTAGGTTGTTTTAAATGTTTAACTAACATTTTATTCTGGATGTTGAAATTTTTTCTTTTGAAACAAAAAGCTCAACACAACAGAGTGGAACAACTAAAAAGCACAAAATTATTAGTCCAACAATAGAGATTAATCCGTAGTCAATCTTTAATGAAATAACATCACATTTTAAGAATCATAATACACTTAGTAACAATGTTTAATGATGTTCAGTTGGAGAGAGGTTTGTCAGAAGCTGCATCATCAACACCAAGGCTCATAGTTGATCCTTCCCTCAGGGGAAATTATGTATATGAATCTGTGAGAACTGCACTTCAGATCACCATCAATTGCCTCAGCAAGGTCACTATTAATCGCCCTTCAATAGAGGATGTTCTTTGGAATCTGCAGTACTCAATGCAAGTTCAAGAAGCCAGGAGCAGCAGTGGGAATAGTCCAAGATTGTAAAAATTAAAATTAAAATAAAAAGTAAAAGAACATAAAAATGTTTGCTACTTAAGTTATCTGAATATAGTTTCTTCAATAAGGGCCTGCATCTTTTGTAATTGCCATAATTTACTTAATTAGCCTTTCAACATGACAAACTATATATTAACAAAGTCACCCCATGCCGAAACAAATGCGAAATAAAACATATTCATACCATATATGCTTGTCCTTAAATGCTTCTTACTAAATAAGAAGTATTACACTTTTGTTAATTAAACAAATTTAAGTTTATTATTTATTATATTTTATATCAATTATTTAAATTTAAAATTTAAAAATTAAAATTTAAGATTTAAAATTTATTATTCTAAAATTTAGAATTTAAAATTATAATTTAAAATTTAAAATTTAATATTTAAAAATTTTAACTTTAAAGTTTAACGTTGCACTTCTTAATAGCGCATTAAGATTTGCCCTGCATACAACATGTGCTTTTTTTAAATAAATAAAATAAATATTAAATTTACACTTGTAGACAAGTGTGGGTTAATTTATGATTATACACTTTATTACATATCTCATCCTCAGCATGGACGAGTTTTTTATGAACGTATCTCGTTCATGACACGGATGAAATAAATAAAAAATGATTAATATTGTATTTAATCTACAGATGAAATAAGCCACTGCGATTTTTATGAACGTATCTCGTCTAGGACTCACAACAGCCACTTGGATACAGCCATATTATTATCTGTATCCACCATCTCTGCCGCATCCACAAAATCTTCTACCATAGTCTTATATGGCACCTCTACCACGACGACTTTAGAGGCCTACCTGTCAGATTTAACCACCGACATACGACACAACAGGTCCTCTCCATCATCTACCTCCCCTCTCTGCATAGTCATTATTATGTATTAAGAATGTTTATTACGCTTATTTGTATCTCAACTTCATATTAAATGTATAGTTTGAGACTACATTTATGTTTGTTGTTGAATTCATTAAACCATAGTCATTATTATATATTAAGTATGTTTATTATACTTATTGGTATTACAATAACATGAATAATCTCCTTATATAGCTGAAAATTATTATCCCATGTTTTAAACATGCATCTCATTCTTAGCATGGATGAGTTTCTTATAAACGTATCTCACCCTGGCATAAACAAGATACGTTTACAAGGATAATAGTGTCTTATTTCATCTGTAGACTAGATCCACAGTTAATCTTTCCTTATTTTTCTCGTCTAACCAGGGACGATATACATTCATAAGAAACTCGTCTATGCTGAAGGCGAGATATATAAGAAGGTGTATAATCATAAATTAATCCACATACGTCTATAAGTGTAAATTTAATACTTATTTTATTTATTAAAAAAACCCACAACATGGAGGTTATAAAAAGAAAAAATAATTAAAGAAAGAGTAAAATTCCTTTCAGACCCCTATCCAATTTCATTTTATACAACCTACACCACATCGATTGGAAAATGACATCTTGCTCCTTATCTTTTCTTTTCGTTAGATGTAACATCCTAATTAGCTTAAGTCTTACCTCGCGTCGTAAAACAAAGGTTAATCAAAGGTTACGACAGTTCTAAATTTTATACATATTATATATAGAAGAATTAATATAATGTAGAAGCCCGATGAAAAATATAGCTCAAAACAGGATTTGAAAAGCGCAAAACGTACTAATGGAGTTACTAACTTAAGGCACAAGATATAGATATAATATATCAAAGGATAAGAGTATAATATCATAAGAATTTAGCCTCGGCTCGCGGAGTTTAAGCCGGCTAGTCATATATACAAACAAAACAAAATCTGAAGTTTAAAAAATAGCTTATACAAATTTTTCTCTCTCAATACAAGCCTCTAGGCAAAAGCAAAATACAAAAGTGAGAAATGTATAAACAGAATAATCAAAAGACTCCAAAAAGTATCATGATCCTCCGCTTCTGTCACTGACGGGTGGAAAATTGCCGATTAAGAATTTAATATAGAAATAACGTTGCAAGTATAGTTCTTAACCGACGAAAACTCCGCTTATCAATTTAGAAAGAATTGTTACAAATTGAGAATAAATTACTAGGAGTAGAATTTCCAGGTCGTCTCCCAACGAGTTGACAAAAGAGTGTTCTTTTATTGGTCAGGAATTTTTTCGAGAAAATTTAGAGTTGGAGAACAGAAAAATAAATGATTATAAATTAAATCAATGAAAATTAACGAGAAATTTATATAATTAAAATAAAAGCCTTGACCGGGAGAAGATTAATTGGAAGTTCTATCCTTGTTGGATTTTCTCAAGTATAATAATAAGGTGTTGTTGTTTTTACTTAGTTAACCTTTACCGAATAAAGGAAAATCAAGTAATTGAGCCAACTCTGATTCATAAGTCCTAATCCTCTCCTGTGAAAGGATAAGCGTTAGTGACTAGAGAATTGGCCAACAACTTCCAATTAAAATCAACACTTGAGTATTCCAACTCAAGGGTCTCCTATTAATCAACTCCCAAGTCAAGTTAGGAGTCTACTCCCTTGACTTGAATGCCAGTTTCATAAACGATAAACGGGAAAGAAAAGAAAACATGGAAGTTCAAATAAGGTAATAACAGAAAATTAATTATAGATAAAATAGTTCTTTGCATTAATACTTTCCAAAATCAAAGATATCCATATGTAAATCTGAACAGGGTAAATGGGTGATTAAAAGAGTAAGGAAATAAGGAAACAAACTAGAATAATGGCAACTTCAACGGAGGTAGTAACTCTTCTAAATATCTAAATCAAAAGCATAAAATCCTAAAAACTATGAATGTGAAGAACCCTAGAGGAAGTAGTGTTCTCTCTCTCAGATTCAAAACGAAAACTAAAAACTGTGTAAAAGTGAATGTGTGTTGAGTCTTTGCTTGTCCCTTGGCTCTGGTCTGTGTTTCTGGGCCGAAAACTGGGTCCAAACTCAGCCCAAAATTGACTTCAGCGTCTTTTGCACTTTCTGCATGTGGCGCACGTTACGCGTACGCGTCGATGGTCTTCTTTGCGTGTCACGCATACGCGTCAGATACGCGCACACGTCGCTATGGAATGCGCCAAGTCACGCGCATGCGTTAGGTACTCGCGCGCATCGTTGTGAAAAACTCCAGATTGCGCGCACGCGAGGTACGCGTACGCGTCGATGCTCGCTGGTCATCTACTTTGTTTCTTGTGTTCCTTCTATTTTTGCAAGCTTCCTCTCCATCCTGTAAGCCATTCCTGCCCTATACAGCCTGAAAACACTTAACGCACGGATCACGGCATCGAATGGTATAAAGGGGAATTGAAAATATACAATTTAAAAGCTTAGGAAGAAAGTTTTCAATTATAGAACAAAATTGGGAAGGAATTGTAAAATCATGCAAATTGTATGAATAAGTGTGCAAAGACTTGATAAAAACCACTCAGTTTAGCACAAGATAAACCATAAAATAGTGGTTTATCAATCTCCCCACACTTAAACATTAGCATGTCCTCATGCTAAGCTCAAGGAGACAAAGGAATGAATGGGAAAAAGTAAGACTCTTGTAATGCAACCTATGTATGTGAATCCAACTATATGCTAAGATGTTTCTATCTACTTGGTTGAAAGTAAACAAGTTCTTCAAGACAAACATAGATCAAATTCCACTGATTCAAATCATACAATAAAAGACAACTAAACTTGTAGGAAGATAGCTCATGAAAGCAGGGAACATAGAATCAAGCATTGAACCCTCATCGGAAGTGTATATGCACTCTAATCTCTTAGGTGTTTAGGGTTAATCACTCTACTCTTCTCTAGTCATGATTTCTAAAACTTTGTTCTTCATCTAACCAATCAACAAATATTTAGTGTACACATGCAAACATCATGAGGTCTTGTCAAGGTTGTAATGGGGCTAAGGTAAGGGTGAGGATATATGTATGGCCAAGTGAGCTATAATATGAATCTTTGACTAACCTAAGTTCTCACCTAACATACACACACTTTATATATATGAAATTATTCCTAGCTACCCATAATCCCAACTTTTCATCACATACTCATGTATCAAATTTCTTTAATTTCACCACTTATGCATTGATCTTTTATTAAACTTAACATTGGAGTAATTTTGTCCCCTATTTATTTATTTATTTATATTATTATTTACATATTTTTTTTTATTTTTTTATTCTTTTTTTATTTTTTTTTATGAACATGAAAGCAAACATAACATATCAATGCATATGGTTTTTCTGGTCTCACATGAGTATGCACCCGAATTTCCAATAATCTTGTCAATAAAACTCAACACTTTCTCATCAACCCAAGTTCCCACAATTTCCCACACTTAATTGATACACAATCTCTATCTTAAGCTAACCAAAGATTTAAATGAGGTAATTAATTATTTTTTCGCTTAAGGCTAGTGATGTGGTAAGATATAGAACAAATGGGGGTAAAAAGGATCAAAGTGGCAAACAAAGGTAATTGAAGTGGTAGGCTATTTGGGATAAGTGAGCTAATAACAAATGATGGCCTCAATCATATGTATGCATGCAAATACACTAAACAATGGACATATAGAATAGAACAAACTATAGATTGCAATCATAGAGAAGAAAACACACAAGAATAAACTTTATGGTTAAATAATGTAACCATGTAATTAAGCTCAAAAATCTCACAGGTTCCGTGTTCTTAGGCATAATTCATGTTCCAAATTACAATCTTCAATCATGTTTAACCCAAATTTTCTTTAAATTAGTGAAATACTATAAAATAGTGTCTTGAAAAGAAACTCATTACTTTAACCAAGCAGAACATACATGCAAATAATTATTATCATGCAATCTATCCTATCTAACAAAAGAAAAACTAAAATGGTGGTGTTAACAGAGATAAATTACCTCCGAAGTCAAGGACTGACCTCCCCACACTTAAGGCTTGGCATGGTCCTCCGTGCCATCAGTAAGGAGCAAGGTAGGGCTGGAAGCATCGCCTCCACTGTCTGGTTCGCCATGGCTCCCTGTGCTACTGGATGAGGGGGAGTTCGGGGTGTCCTTCTGTTCCGGAGGTGGGTGGGTACCAACTATGAGGTCCTTCAGATAGTTGTATTGGCGCTTGTTACGGCGCTCCATTTGCTCCATCCGCCGGTCTTGCCGGTCAAACCTCTCAAGGATCTGAAGGAACATCTGATGGATGGATGGTGCTTGTGGTGTGGATGATGGTGGAGTAGAAGAAGGAGGAGTATCCAAAGATGGGCCTACAGGCCGGCTCGCAGAGGGAACTGGTGGCCTGATGTACTTCCCATTTGGGACATACTGATCGGCCCTAGGGATCATGACCTTCGTGTCACCTGCCCGATCGGACACACCTGCTGCAGAGACCAAATCTGAAACCAAGGCGGGGAAAGGCAGGTTACCAGCAATCTGTACGGTCCCATGGCTTGCCGGATGTGTCGGGGCAGGTTGAGAGGTTGCTCTGTCAGGATGTATCAGATGAGAACAGCCATGTCTGTTGTGAAGGTGGACTCGTGACTGCTCGGAAAGATATAGTGGGACATAATCTGTGCCCACACACGACCTCCAAGGTGAGTGATTGGGCTGAGATGCTCTTGGGTTTTGATTGGTGCTGCCCATAGATCCAGGTACTGCCAGGTTGGGCTATGACTCCAAGAACGCTATCCCAGTCGAACTGATACATCTAGCGCTTAAGAGAGGCCTCTTGATATGCATCCAATCCCTCTGGGCTGGGTGGAAGATCCAGCGCTCTCTGTATGGCACTCTCGGAGATAGGGACTTGCTGCTGACAAACATAGACAGTCTGCAGAGTAGACGAGTAGAAGTTGGAGTAGAATTCAACTACCCAAGATAGGTTGGCCTCTCGCGGCTGCCTCCACAAAAATTCCCACTGTCTCCTCTCGATGAGGGGCTCCACAAAATCAACAAAATGGGTTGGGACGATGAGTAGATGTTCATTATTGTAGTTCCTCTCAGCTAGGATGTGGAACATTTGCTCGCAGTAACGATTAGTGAACCGTGTGGAGTCCCGTGCGGGAAGGGCTTTCTCTGCTTCATCAACTTTAATGATCCTCTTCACCCACTTTGTTGGCAGCTTGACACTGGTAGATGGTGGTGCCTTAGCCGGTGTTCTCTTGGTTCCTCGCCTTGCTGGTGTCTTGTCAGTGGCCTTCTCTTTTCCTTTCTTGGTACCCATGCCTAAGGAAAAAAGAAAGAGGAAGATTGTTAAATATATATAACCAAAAACCGGAGGGAGAAAATTTCAAGTGATAATAAATGCCAAAGAAAAGATAATAGCTTAAATACATGGTAGCTACAACATGTAGGTAAGACATCAATTAAGATCAAGAAGGCAATTCAGAATAAATAGATGCAAGAAGGTTTATGGCATGCAGAAAGAGGCATGAGAAGCATAACTCAAGCATCAATTATTAAATGTGTCAAATTAAAGAGCACGTGTATGATGACAATTGTGAATGATAATTTCAATACATGTGGATTACAAGTGTTGTAAAAAGAGGCATTAAAGTGTAAGAGTAAAATAAAATCGGATTCAAAATGCCATGAGAACTTTTTCACAAACACTTGGTGTGCAATGTGAAAATAGGAATTAAAAATAATCAATCTAAGTGTATATGAGATCCCTTAATAAAATATCAATTGTCAAATTACTCCTCATAAGATCCACAAGTTCAAAACAATAAAACAACACCCAAATAAAGCTCCAATACCAACATAAAAAAATGCATGATAAAAGAGAGAAAAAAACCATAAATAACTAAGCTAAAAGAAAAAAATTGAGAAGAAAGGAAAATAAATAAATGCAATAATTAAAAGAAGAATGAAAGAGTAGAGGGGAGGAAGAAAATAGTAGATAGTAAGAAGGAACAATGAAGAAAGAAAGAAGAAGAAAGAAAGAAGAAAGAATTAGGAATGAAAAAGAATTAGGATTGGGGGAGGGAATAATTGAAATCTGGCAGCGTATTGGTTTAACCATGCGGCGCATGCGACGCGCATGCGTACAGCACGCGTATGCGTGGGTCGCGTAAAATTTAAGCGACGCGTAAGCGTCTGGGATGCATACGCGTGACATTGGGTTGTGCCAATCGCTCGAAGGCAGCCCCGCGCACGCACAACTCTCTATTCAGTCTGGGCTGGGGGCCAAAATTGCATACGACGCGTGCGCATCAGGCACGCGCACGCGTGGATGGCCATTAAGTGAAAATGACACGCACGCGTCAGGGACGTGTATGCGTGATTGGGTTTGTGCTTCTAGCACAGTTCCAATCCCAAACCATCACAACTCTCTATTCAGCACGCTATTTACGCCGATTTCCAGGGTCACGCATACGCGTCAGGGACGCTTACGCGTGGGCTGCTGAAAGCGCAAGCGACGCGCACGTGTTAGGGACGCGTACGCGTGGGCTTGCTTGTGCGCAAAGCACGCTTCCAGCGTCACTCCTGCCCAACTCTCTGTTCAATTCCTATTATTATCGCATTCACATATGACGCGTATGCGTCGTGGATGCTCGCGCGACGAATGCGTTTTTTTAATGCAGGTGATTATGCAGAAATTATGAATGAATACTGATAAAAACAAAATAAAATAAAACTAAGAATGAAAAGGGACGATCATACCATGGTGGGTTGTCTCCCACCCAGCACTTTGCTTTTAGGTCCTTAAGTTGGACGGTCCACAAGCTCAATCTGCTTCTGTTGGTGGATCCTCCAAGAGGAAGACCTCCAGCTCTTTATTGTCCTTCATTTTCTCACCATGATACAGCTTCAAGCGGTGTCCATTGACTTTGATGAATTTGGAGCTTGCAGGATGACTCAGGTGGAAGACTCCGTATGGCTCTGCCTTCTCTACTCTATAGGGGCCTTCCCACCTTGATCTCAGCTTGCCTGGCATGAGCCTCAATCTTGAGTTGTAAAGGAGAACTAGCTCCCTAGGTCTGAACTCTCTTCTCTTGATGTGCTTGTCATGCACAGCCTTCACCCTCTCCTTGTATAACTTGGAGTTGTCATATGCTTTGAGTCGAAGGTTCTCCAGTTCTGCTAGTTGCAGCTTCCTTTCAGCACCAGCCTTCTCAAATCCCATGTTGCATTCCCTTACTACCCAGAAAGCCTTGTGTTCCACCTCCACTGGGAGGTGACAAGCCTTTCCGTATACTAGGCGAAAGGGACTCATCCCAATGGATGTCTTGTACACTGTCCGATAAGCCCAAAGCGCGTCTACAAGCCTGGTGCTCCAGTCCTTCCTATGAGGCTTGACAATCTTCTCCAGTATGTGCTTTATCTCCCTGTTAGACACCTCGGCTTGCCCATTGGTCTAGGGATGATAAGCTGTTGCTACCTTGTGAACAATGCCATGTTTCTTTAGTAGACCTGTCAATCTCCTGTTACAAAAATGAGTGCCTTGATCACTCACGATTGCTCGTGGTGATCCAAAGCGACAGATAATATGATTTGTAACAAAGGAGACAACAACGTCAGCATCATTAGTACGGGTAGGAATTGCTTCCACCCATTTAGAAACATAATCCACAGCTAACAATATATATAAGAAACCACTAGAGTTTGGAAATGGACCCATGAAGTCAATGCCCCAAACATAAAAAATTTCACAGAACAACATAAGTTGTTGGGGCATCTCATCCCTCTTGGATATATTCCCAAACCTTTGGCATGGAGAGCAAGATTTATAGAAGGCAGTTGTATCCTTAAAAAGGGTGGGCCACCAGAATCCACAGTCTAAAATTTTTCTAGCTGTTCTTTGAGGACCAAAATGTCCACCACTCTCAGAAGAGTGGCAGGCCTCTAAAATTGACTGAAATTCTGATTGTGGCACACACCTTCTAATTATCTGGTCAGCACCATACCTCCATAAATATGGGTCATCCTATATATAATATTTGGACTCGCTTTTCAGCTTGTCCCTTTGATGCTTAGTAAAATTAGGAGGGAAGGTATGACTAACTAAATAATTAGCTATAGGTGTATACCAAGGAACTACCTCAGATATTGCATGCAAGCTATCAAATGGAAAAGCATCATTGATAGGAGTGGAGTCACTCTTAATGTGCTTTAGGCGACTCAAGTGGTCCGCCACCAAATTCTGGGTACCACTCCTATCTTTGATTTCTAAATCAAATTCTTGCAGCAACAATATCCAACGTATTAACCTTGGTTTGGACTCTTTTTTAGCTAATAAATATTTTAGAGTTGCATGGTCTGAGTATACTACCACCTTAGTACCAAGTAAGTAGGCTCAGAATTTATCCAGACCAAAAACAATAGCCAGAAGCTCTTTTTCAGTGGTAGTATAATTAGACTGAGCAGCGTCTAAGGTCTTAGAAGCATAAGCAATTATAAAAGGGTCCTTACCTTCGCGCTGAGCCAGCGCCGCTCCTACTGCATGGTTGGAGGCGTCACACATAATCTCAAATGGCTGGCTCCAGTCAGGTCCTCTCACAATCAGGGCTTGAGTCAAGGCGATCTTTAGCTTATCAAACGCTTTCACGCAGTCCTCACTCAGCTCGAACTCAACATCCTTCTGCAGCAGTCAGGATAAAGACAATGATACCTTACTGAAGTCCTTGATAAATCTCTGGTAGAAACCTACATGACCAAGGAATGAATGGACTTCCCTCACGGAGGAGGGGTAAGGTAAACTAGAAATCACATCTGCCTTTGCTGGATCTACAGAAATACTAGTATTAGAAACAACATGTCCTAGAACAATGCCTTGTTTTACCATAAAATGAGATTTTTCAAAATTTAATACAAGGTTTGAACTAACACACCTGTCTAATACTCTAGCTAAACTATCCAAGCAAAGGTTGAATGAATCACCATACACACTAAAGTCATCCATGAAAACTTCCATACAGTTCTCAAGAAGATCTGAGAAAATGCTCATCATGCACATTTGAAATGTAGTCGGTGCATTACATAAGTTAAAAGGCATCATCTTGTATGCATACATTCCAAAGGGACATGTAAAAGTAGTTTTCTCCTGATCTTCAAGAGCTATATGAATTTGAAAATAGCCAGTGTAACCATCTAAAAAATAGTAGTGTGATTTACCTGACAAGCAATCAAGCATTTGATCAATGAATGGCAGGGGGTAGTGATCCTTGTGAGTAGCCTGGTTGAGGTGCCTGTAATCAATGAACACCCTCCAGAAGTTCTGCACTCTAGTTGCCATGAGTTCTCCATGCTCATTCTTCACTGTGGTGACTCTAGACTTCTTGGGCACCACTTGTACTGGGCTGACCCATTCACTATCCGAGATTGGATAGATGATGTCAGCTTCAAGTAGCCTGGTCACTTCCTTCAACTTCTAAGATGGTGGGGTTCAACCGCCTTTGAGGTTGATGAACAGGCCTTGCTCCCTCTTCTAAAAATATCCGGTGCTCACAGACTTGAGGGCTGATGCCTACCATATCTGCCAAGCTCCACCCAATTGCTTTCTTGTGTCTTCTCAGCACACTAAGCAACTGCTCCTCCTATTGGGAACTGAGTTCCCTTGCAATGATAACTGGGAGCTTCTGATGATCCTCAAGGTAAGCATACTTGAGGTTGGGTGGAAGGGGCTTCAATTTAATTTTCTGCTCGTGGCTAGGCACTTGATCATCTGGAGCTGGTGATGGTGGCAAGGTGTCTTCATCTTGTTCAGAGGGTTTCTCTACACTTACACCTTGCTCCATGTGCATCTCTTCTACTTCTTCTTGGTGAACTGCAGCTACAGTTTCATCAATGATATCGCACTGGAAGATGGAGTGATCTTCTGAAGGGTGCTTCATAGCTTCATCCAGGTTGAAGCTCACTGCTCTACCCTCTATCTCAAAGGAGTAAGTCCCTGAGAATGCATCCAATTTGAACTTTGAAGTCTTTAAAAATGGCCTTCCAAGCAGGATGGATGATGGTCTTCATGAGTCATTAGGGGGCATCTCGAAGATGTAGAAATCAATAGGGAATCTTAGCCCCTTAATGATCACCAGCACGTCCTCAGCAACTCCAACCACCGAGATTATGCTTTTATCTACCAAAATAAAACGTGCTGCCGACCTTTTTAAAGGAGGGAGTCTCAAGGAATCATATACAGATAAATGCATAATACTCACACATGCACCTAAATCACACATGCAGTAAAAAAATTGTACACCCTCAATAGTAATAGTAACCATGCATGGACCCGGATCACTACATTTCCGGTACAGCACCCATTAAATCAAAAATAGAGCTACCTAAAGGAATAGTTTCTAAATAATGTATTTTATCTTTATTCATGCATAAATCTTTCAGAATCTTAGTATACTTAGGTACCTGGCGAATGGCATCAAAAAGGGGAATATTTACCTCAACCTTTTTGAAGATCTCCACCATCTTGGGGTCTAGCTCTATCTGCTTTCTGGATTTCCTAGCAAGGTGTGAAAATGGAATGGGAATGGATTCTCTTGTAACTTCATCTTCTTTTGGTACTCCATTCCTTGGTTGAGCTGCTTCTTCTTCAACCATGTCTTGTACTTCATCCTCTTCTTCAACATCCTCTACCTCAACAATGTCTTCAACTTGAATGTCTTCTTTTAAGCTTGGCTTCGCATGATTCCTCTCTTACAGTGTGGTTCCGGACCTCAAAGTAATGGCATTTATTCTACCTTTAGGGTTGGGTAAAGGTTGAGAAGGAATTGCACTGGAGCTTGAAGACAAGAGCTTGTAAAGTAGCATTCAGACAGTTTATGGTAGGGTTGAGTGTATTCTGAATGTCTTGTTGTCCTTGCACAAGAGAGCAAAGCATCTCATCATTAGAAGAGGAAGGGGGTAAGTAATTTGAGGGGCTTGCTGTTGGTTGTTCTGAGGCGCTTGGGATTGCCTTTGGTGAGGTGCTCGGTAAGTCTGGCCTTGGTTCTGCTGTTGGTGTGGGGGGTTCTGTTGATACCAGTTCTGCTGATTGTTATTGTTGTTCCACCTCTAATTTTCACCGTTGTCTCTGCCTCCTCAGTTATAGTTGTCCCTCCATCCTTGGTTGGAATTATCTCTCCACCATTGGTTGGAGTTATCTCTCCACCCCTGGTTGGAGTTGTCTTGCCAACCTTGATTGTAGTTCCCACCGTGGTTATAATTATCGCCTTGTTGATGGTATCCTTGATTCGGGCGGTCATAGAAATTATGGGTAGCTGCCAAGGTGTTGTCCTCTTGTTGGAGTTGCGGACATTCATCAGTGTAATGAGTATAGCAGGCACATATTCCGCACACTCTCTGAGGAACCAATTGTTGACACTGTTGTTGTGGGGGAGGCTGAGGTTGTTGTTGATTCAACTGCAGCTGTTTCAGTATATTGGTCATCTTTCCCAGAGTCTATGTGAGAGCAGCAGTCTCACTACTAGAAGAAACCTCCGCAATAGCCTCGGGATGGTTGTTCCTATGCCTGGCATTTTGGATAGACTCAGCTAGATCAGTGATCAGCTGCCACACTTCTGTCGTCGTCTTGTACTTCTTCAGAGAGCCATTACTCGCAGCATCTAATGTAGTCTTGTCTTGAGGCTTCATGCCTTGTGTGAAATAGCTAATCAACACCAACTGGTCAATCTTGTGGTGGGGACATGAGTCTAGGACATTCCTGAAGCGTTCCCAATACTCATAAAGAGTCTCTGATTTGCCTTGAATAATGCAGGAAATTTCTTTCCTCAGTCTATCTGTAACTTCAGCTGGAAAGTATTTGTCCAGGAATTCCCTTCTGAGCAGATCCCAATTAGTAACGACTTCTTCAGGTTGAGTGTAGAACCACTCCCTTGCCTTTTCCTCAAGAGAAAATGGGAAGGCATATAGCCAAATAGTAGTCTCATCTGCACCATGACGCCTAGCAGTTGAGCAGGCTGTCTGAAAATCTCTAAAGTGCTTGATAAGCTCTTGAGTAGGTAAGCCATGAAACTTAGGTATTAGATTGATTAACGCAGTCTTCAGTTCAAAATCTACAAACATATTTGGATGATGCGCTTGATACGGTTGCAGTGTAAAGTCCGGAGCTCCTGCTTCCTGGAGAGTAATCCTTCTGGGCTCCGCCATATTACCGGCACGTATATCAATAGAATCAGTAGAAGAGGAGCTTGTTTCTTCCTCAAATGGCGCTTTAGATTCACTCTCAGATAAGACTAATGATTGGTAATAACCACTTCACCACCCTCAGAGGCTAACCGATGCCGAGCTCGCCTAATACGTGTAATAGTTCTTTCAATTTCAGGATCAAACGCGGCTAAGCTCGGATTAGGCAGTGAACGCGTCATTCAATGAAAAAAATATACAGCTCATGGTAATAAAATAAAATATGCAAATATGTAAATTTAAAATTATTTACACCAACCAATAATTTAGCACACTGTTGCAACTCTCCGGCAATGGTGCCAAAAATTGATGGGCAAAAAATTGCCGATTAAGAATTTAATATAGAAATAACTTTGCAAGTACAGTTCTTAACCGACGAAAACTCTGCTTATCAATTTAGAAAGAATTGTCACAAATTGAGAATAAATTACTGGGATAAGAATTCCCAGGTCGTCTCCCAACGAGTTAACAAAAAAGTGCTCTTTTATTGGTCAGGAATTTTTCTGAGAAAATTTAGAGTTGGAGAATAGAAAAATAAATGATTATAAATTAAAGCAATGAAAATTAACAAGAGAATTTATATAATTAAAATAAAAGCCTTGACCAAGAGAAGATTAATTGGAAATTCTATCCTTGTTGGATTTTCTCAAGTATAATAGTAAGGGGTTGTTGTTTTTACTTAGTTAACCTTTACCGAATAAAGGAAAGTCAAGTAATTGAGCCAACTCTGATTCACAAGTCCTAATCCTCTCCTATGGAAGGGTTAGTGTTAGTGACTAGAGATTGGCCAACAACTTCCAATTAAAATCAACACTTGAGTATTCCAACTCAAGGGTCTCCTATTAATCAACTCCCAAGTCAAGTTAGGAGTCTACTCCCTTGACATGAATGCCAGTTTCATAAACGATAAACGGGAAAGAAAAGAAGACATGGAAGTTCAAATAAGGTAATAACAGAAAAGTAATTAAAGATAAAAATAGTTTTTTGCATTAATACTTTCCAAAATCAAAGATATCCATATGTAGATCTGAACAGAGTAAATGGGTGATTAAAAGAGTAAGGAAATAAGGAAACAAATTAGAATAATGGCAACTTCAACGGAGGTAGTAACTCTTCTTAATATCCAAATCAAAAGCATAAAATCCTAAAAATTATGAATATGAAGAACCCTAGAGGAAGTAGTGTTCTCTCTCTCAGATGCAAAACTAAAACTAAAAACTGTGTAAAAGTGAATGTGTGTTGAGTCTCTGCTTGTCTCCTGGCTCTAGTTTGTGTTTCTGGGCCTAAAACTGGGTCTAAACTCAGCCCAAAATCGACTCCAACATCTTTTGCACTTTCTGCACGTGGCGCACATCACGCGTACGCATCAGTCACGTGTACGTGTGGATGGTCTTCTTTGCGTGTCACGCGTATGCGTCAGGTACGCGCACGCGTCATTATGGAATGCACCAAGTCACGCGCACGCGTCAGGTACGCGCGCGCATCGCTGTGAAAATCTCCAGATCGCGCGCATGCGTAAGGTATGCGTACGTGTCGATGCTCGCTGGTCATCTCCTTTGTTTCTTGTGTTCCTTCCATTTTTGCAAGCTTCCTCTCCATCCTTTAAGCCATTCCTGCCCTATACAGCCTGAAAATACTTAACGCACGGATCACGGCATTGAATGGTATAAAGGAGAATTAAAAATATACAATTTAAAAGCTTAGGAAGCAAGTTTTCAATTATAGAACAAAATTGGGAAGGAATTGTAAAATCATGCAAATTGTATGAATAAATGTGCAAAGACTTGATAAAAACCACTCAATTTAGCACAAGATAAACCATAAAATAGTGGTTTATCAGTCACCATCCAACAACTCACCGAGGTGGGTTGCGACCTGCATCTGAAAAACAACAACAGAATATGGTATGAGAACTGGAGGTTCTCAGTATGGTAACAGTGCCTAGTGATGTAAGATATAAGACCCCGGGATGCCAAAGGCAATCGTAGACTTCATATCCATCACAAGATTCAATCTTAAGGCATAACTAAAACAGCAAGGCATAAATTAAAACCATAACATAACTTAAAAGCTTAACATAACTAAAAGGGCAATCTAACTTAAGGGATTTTCTAATCTAACATTTTTTTGCTGTCCCACAGCCTTCACCAACCTATCCTCCATGCGATCCCATCGCCACCGCCTTTCGAGCCTCTTCAATCCCAGTAGAAAGCACAATTAATATCAATACAAGTAAAACATAAGTATAGGCATATATAGCAATTATTTCAAATAGGCAATTAGACATGTTATACAAATAGTCAATCAATTACAAGTTGACAAAGCATACAAACAAATAAAAGATGCACATGATGAATGCCTGTCCTATTGGCTGTGATATCACATTGTTGGTTCAACTGCCAACCCAATACATCTCCATGGAGATGTCGCCCTTCAAAATCATCATTGGGAACCCCCGAGATATGGTGCTCGGATCACCGTCCAGGATTTTGTGCCTGCACACCCTATTGATCCGAAGGGATGCGAGCGGGATACTCTTGCCACAAACCTCACATCTCAATATAAGCGGGATTAACCACCGTCCTTACGCCACCGCCGCTACCTCGACAGGCGGGATTAACCATAGTCCCTGCTGGGCGCATAGCGTCTCATCAATCTCAGTATAAAATAGTAGTTCAATGGTTTTCAGAAAAAACATTTTTCAGCATATCATGGATCCATAATTTCATTTCGAGTCCTCGACTCATCTCAACCACTGTCAACTCAACTTTTCCATTCCGAGTCCTCGACTCATCTCAACTACTGTCAATTCAACATTTTTCATTCTGAGCTCATCAGGTCATCAGTTCTCATTTCATACATCTTTCGCCCTTCTCAATCCACCAAACCCATCCTCAGTACACCAGAAACCTAAGCCTCTGTTCTCTAATTTTTCAAAGAAAGACCAAATAATTTCTCCTAAGACCTTTCCCATGTTTCAATGCCCAAAAATAAGCCCAAGAGTCTTAAAATGGTGTCACAGAAGCTTACAAGCTTGTTGGAAAAGTGAAATAGTTTAAAAAAAAGTTGAAGTTATAAAACTGGGCGTGTGTGTACACACAGGGGTGTGCGTATGCACGCCAAAAAGGATTTTAAAACGTGTGCGTACGCATAGGGGTGTGCATATGCACAAGTGAAATTTTTCACAATTCTGTTCGCTCGCACAAGTTGTGCTAGCGCCCCCAACAGACTGCCTTTCCCAATATGTGTGTGCACACAGGTTGTAAATCTTCATTGGTTGTGTGCACACACAGGCTGTGCTAGCGTTGCAAACAGCAAGGCTTCCCCTGCTTGTGCGTACGTACAGGGGTGTGCGTGTGCACATGTTTAAATTGTCATAGGGGTGTGCATGCACACATACCAGAAATCACAAAATTCTGCAATTTTGCAGAATTTCAGATTTTGACACCAAACTTCCCACAATCATATCTTCCTCTACCAAAATCGAATTTCCACAAAACTTAAACCATTTTAAAGCTTGTTCAATCATCTTTCATTTGGTATAAAAATCATTGACTTTCAAGCAAGGTAGCTCTGACTCATGGAAGTTCATCAAAATTTCCATTTTACCAAAAGCTTCACAAAGTTTAATTTTTCCCAAACCTCAACCAAAATCAAACCAAAGCCCTTCCAATTTCCAATTTACATTATAACTCACCCCTTTAGGTCACATTTTACCATTTCTACCAAATTTTCCTTCAAATTACATCATTCTCAACCACCAAACATCAATTATACACTATACTCAAACCTTCACATTGCATTATTCTCAACCTCAACATCAAATATATCATACCAAACCACCTTTCAATCCACACAACCATTCATCATCATCATATCATTATCAATCATCATAATTAAACTCAAAAATCATCAACCATCATAAATCATCCTTGATAAACCACTATTTTATAATTTATCTTGTGCTCAATTGAGTGGTTTTTATCAAGTCTTTGCTTCCTAAGCCTTTAAATTGTGTATTTTATTTCCCTTTTATACCATTTGATGCCGTGATCTATGTGTCAAGTGTTTTCAGGCTGCATATGGAGAGAAAGCTTGCAAAGATGGAAGAAACACAAGAAATAAAGGAGACAACCAGCGAGGAGCAACGCGCACGCATCGCTCACACGTACGCGTGATTTGGAGATTTTCATGGCGACGCGTGTGCCCACTTGACGCGTACGCGTGATAAGCAAGATTGCACAGCGACGCGTGCGCATACCTGACGCGTACGCATGACTGACGCATACACGTGACATGCGCCACGTGCAGAAAATGCAGAAGACGCTGGGGGCGATTTTGGGCTGAGTTTGGACCCAATTTTTGGCCCAGAAACACAGACTAGAGCTAGGGGACAAGCAGAGACTCAACACACATTCTCATTCATATAGTTTTTTAGTTTTAGTTTTGAATCTTAGAGAGAGAACACCACCTCCTCTAGTTTTTCTTCACATTCATAGTTTTAGAGTTTATTGCTTTTGATTGGAATATTGAGAAGACTTACTACCTCCGTTGAAGTTTCCATTATTCTAGTTTGTTTTCTTATTCCCTTACTCTTTTTGATTCATTAACCCTGTTCAGATAAGTATGTTTATGGTTTTAGAATTTATTAATGCAAAGAACTCTTTTTACCTTTAATTAATTTTCTATTATTACTTTATTCGAATTATCATGCCTTTTTTTTACTGCCTTTATATGTCTATGAGAATGGTATTCATATCAATGGAGTAGACTCCCAACTTGACTTGGGAGTTGATTAAAAGGAGACCCTTGAGTTGGAATACTCAAGTGTTGATTTTAATTGGAAATTGTTAGCTAATTCTCTAGTCACTAATGCTAATCCTTCCATAAGGAGAGGATTAGGACTTGTGAATAAGAGTTAGCTCAATTACTTGATTTTCCTTTATTCGGTAAGGGTTAACTAAGTAAAAACAATAACCTCTTACCATCATACTTGAGAAAATCCAACAAGGATAGAACTTCCGATTAACCTTCTCCCGGTCAAGGCTTTTATTTTAATTATATAAATTCTCTCATTAATTTTCATTGCTTTAATTTATAATAATTTATTTTTCTGTTCTCCAACTCTAAAAATTCTCAGAAAATTTCTAACTAATAAAATAGCACTCTTTTGTCAACTCGTTGGGAGACGACCTGGGATTTCTACTCCCAGTATTTTTATTCTTAACTTGTGACAACCCTTTTAAATTGATAAGTGAAATTTTTGTCGGTTAAGAACTGTACTTGCAACGCTGTTCTTAATATAAATTCTTAACCGGCAATTTTTCACCCGTTCAATTTTTTGCACCGTTGCCGGGGAGTCGCAATAGTGTGCTAAATTATTGGTTGGTGTAAATATTTTTAATTTTAGATATCTGCATTTTATTTCGTTTTATTACCATGAGCTATATGTTTCTTTCATTGAATGACGCATTCGTTGTCTGATCCGAGCTTAGTCGCTGATGACTTGCATCATTTACCCTTTCTTCTTATATAAAAAGGACCATAAAAGAGTATAATCTCATTTGATCATTGTAATTCATGAGTTAATTGATGAATATTATGGTACATTGCTTTGAAAAGGGTTTGTGCTGAATTTCAGGTGAAAAAGACATCAAAAAGGGAAGAAAACAACAAAACAAAGTTGGGCGTGTGAAACTGGCATGCCACTTGGAGCAAACGCCACAAAAATAAATGGGCGTGGCACGCCAGGAGTTGAGCGTGGCACGCTAGCACTAAATTCCATAAAGGATCCTCAAGCTCTCTATATGGGCGTGGCACGCCAGTTATGATTTCCAGAGGAGCATGATTGAAGAAATTGTATGGGCATGGCATGCCAAGAGCTGGGCGTGGCACGCTAGTGTAAGTTTCCAGAGAGTGAGGATGAAGGCCATAAAGGGGCGTGCCACTTGGTATCGAAGGCGTGGCACGCCAAGCTGAAAAGAATCATACTAAAGGGGCGTGCCACTTGAGCATCAAGGCGTGGCACGCCAGTACAAGATTCCAGAGAGCAATATTGAAGACCCAAAAGGCTGGGCATGCCACTTGGTATCGAAGGCGTGGCACGCCAGCTTCAAATCATCACTTTGGCATGCAACTTGAAGAACCAGGCGTGGCACGCCAAGCTGGAAAGAGTTACGCCCGGCAATCGCGAGTTTGAAGTTCGTCACAGTCATTCAATCATTGAATCCTACTCGGAATACCACAGACAAGGTTTAGACCTTCTGGATTCTCTTGAATGCTGCCATCATTCTAGCTTACACCACGAAGATTCTGATTAAGAGATCTAAGAGATACTCATTCAATCTAATGTAGAACGAAAGTGGTTGTCAGGCACGCATTCATGGGGAATGATGATGATTGTCACGTTCATCACATTCAGGTTGAAGTGCGAATGAATATCTTAGAAGCGAAATAAGATGAATTGAATAGAAAACAGTAGTACTTTGCATTAATCTTTGAGGAACAGCAGAGCTCCACACCTTAATCTATGGAGTGTAGAAACTCCACCATTAAAAATACATAAGTGAAAGGTCCAGGCATGGCCAAATGGCTAGCCCCTCTGATCTAAGAACCAGGCATTCAAAGATGACTAATACAATAATAAAAGGTCCTATTTATAATAAACTAGTCACTAGGGTTTACATAAGTAAGTAATTGATGCATAAATCCACTTCCGGGGCCCACTTGGTGCGTGCTTGGGCTGAGCTTTAACTTTCCACGTGCAGAGGCCATTTGTGGAATTGAACGCCAGGTTTTGATCCATTTCTGGCGTTCAACTCTGGTTTTTGATCTATTTCTGGCGCTGAACTCCAGAATTGGGCAGAGAGCTGGCGTTGAACACCAGTTTGAGTCATCTAAACTTGGGCAAAGTATGGACTATTATATATTACTGGAAAGCCCTGGATGTCTACTTTCCAACACAATTAGAAGCGCACCATTTCGAGTTCTGTAGCTCCAGAAAATCCACTTTGAGTGCAGAGAGGTCAGAATCCAACAGCATCAGCAGTCCTTCTTCAACCTCTGAATCTGTGCTTTCTATATTTTTTTTCGCCTATTTTTTTCTGCAAGCTTTGTTCTTTGCTTCTTTTTCTTGCTTCAAGAATCATTTTTATGATTTTTTAGATTATCAAATAACATGTCTCCTAGTCATCATTCTTTCAAGAGCTAACATATTTAACATTCTTAAACAACAACTTCAAAATGTGTTTAATTGTGTGGTTTTATCATGATCTTTACCCACTTATTCATATAATTAGCATGCATTTATAATTCCTTCCTAAAATTATTACATGATTGAAAACTGCTTCTTAAGAGACTTTTAATTACGCATTTTAATTCTCCTTTATTCCATTCGATGCCGTGATCTGTGTTAAGTGTTTCAGGCTGTATAGGGCATGAATGAGTTGGAGATTGGAAAGGAAGCTTGCAAAAATGGAAGGAACACAAGAAATTGAGGAGATGACCAGCGAGAAGTGACGCGGCCACATGGCTCACGCGACCGCGCGAAAGAGAGGAAATCGCAGTGACGCGGCTGCATGGCTCACGCGACCGCGCGGATTGGAATAGCACAAGTGACGCGGAGGCGTGGACGACGCGCCCGCGTGGAAAAGCAAAACGCCGAATGATGCGGCCGCATGAATGACGCGATCGCGTGACGTGCGCGATCTGCATAATCTGCAGAATTGCTGGGGGCAATTTTGGGCTCTGTTTTGACCCAGTTTTTGGCCCGGAAAAGCAGACTAGAGCCAGAGGACATGCAGAAACTAAGAACAACATTCATTCTACACAGTTTTAGTTTTTAGATCTAGTTTTTACTCCTCCTCTAGGTTTTTCTCTCTACACATTCATAGTTCTTAGGATTTTATTTTGCTCTTTGCATTGGGATATTGAGAAGAGTTATTACCTCATAAAGACTTCGTCATTCTAGTTCGTTTTCTTTACTTGGCTTTACTCTTCCATGTCCTTTAATTTACTCAATTTTACTATTGGATTATTTTAGAATTTATTAATACAAGAGTTACTTTTATTTTTAATTGATTCCTTTGAGTTTTATTTATCATGTCTTTCTTTAATTCTCTTTTCTA
This sequence comes from Arachis ipaensis, assembly GCF_000816755.2. Lineage (NCBI taxonomy): Eukaryota > Viridiplantae > Streptophyta > Magnoliopsida > Fabales > Fabaceae > Arachis > Arachis ipaensis. Next base: position 35,871,343 of record NC_029789.2, read on the forward strand.
TATTATGAATTCCACATTCACAATGAGTGAGTAGTTCCCTAACTTGATGGGGAGTTGATTGAAAGGAACCCTTGAGTTGGAATGCTCAAAGGAGAAATTGTAATTGGGTTTATTGTTGGATTGCTCTCTAGTCACTAACGCCAGTCCTTCCAAGTAAGCGGATTGTGACTTGTGAATAGAAACAGCATTCTAACTTGTTTGACTTTCCCTTACCTAGTAAGGGATAACTAAACAGAACGACCTTCAATTATCAATTGATCTTGAGAGTACTACAACAAGAATAGGGCTTCCAACTAATCTACTCCCAGTCAAGGATTTTATTTAAATTACTTAATTTCTCCAATTTAATTTCCTTTTTATTCAACTCAAACTCTTTTTGAAAACATCTGATTAAAAAAATAGCACACCTTTCTGCAACTTGTTGGGAGACGACCTGGGATTCATACTCCTAGTATTTTAATTTTAATTTTTGTGACAACCCTTCTAAATTGATAAGTGGATTTCTGGTTGGTTAAGTGGTGCGCAGAAATTGTGATTACACTTTGATTATGTAAAATTCATCGCTCTTTCTTTCCCTGGTAATGGCGCCAAAAACATGATGCCAATACCATGGTTCACAACTTCGCACAACTAACTAGCAAGTGCACTGGGTCGTCCACAAGAGACGTGATGGATTCATAGGACATTCATAACTTTAAGACATAGTTACTAACTACTAGTGATCATGTAATGAAGACACAAACATAGATAAGCACATAGCATAGAAAACGAAAAACAGAAGAAATAAGAACAAGGAATGAATCCACCTTAGTGATGGTGGCGTTTCCTTCTTGAGGAACCAATGATGTCCTTGAGCTCTTCTATGTCTCTTCCTTGTCTTTGTTGCTCCTCCCTCATTGCTTTTTGATCTTCTCTTATTTCATGAAGGATGATGGAGTACTCTTGATGTTCCACCCTTAGTTGTCCCATATTGGAACTCAATTCTCCTAGGGAGGTGTTGATTTGCTCCCAATAGTTTTGTGGAGGAAGGTGCATTTGAGGCATCTCCGGGATCTCATGGTGATGAGCTTCATACGCCTCTTGAGCTCCATGAATGGGCTCTCTTGCTTGCTCCATCCTTTTCTTAGTGATGGGCTTTAGAGATGAATCTTTCCATCTCCCATGGCTTAGAGGTGAAAGCACTTGCCTTCCCTTTCCTCTTTGAGGTTTCTCTGGCCTTAGGTGCCATTAATGGTTATGGAAAAACAAAAAGCTTATGCTTTTTCCACACCAAACTTAGAATGTTGCTCGCCCTCGAGCAAAAGAAGAAAGAATAGAAGAAGAAGAAGAAGATATGGAGGAGATGGAGGGACGTGTGTATGGATGTGAGTGGTGAATGGAAAACAGAAGGGATGATCATGAATGGAGAGAGAGGGTGAGGTGGGTGGGGATCCTGTGGGGTCCATAGATCCTGAGATGATCCTGTGGTATCCACAGATCTTGAGGTGATCCTGTGGTGTCCACAGATCCGGAGGTGTCAAGGATTTACATCCCTGCACCCATTAGGCATGTAAAAATGCCCTTGCACACAACTCTGGGCGTTCAACGCCAGGCTGGTGCCCATTTTGGGCGTTCAACGCCCATTTGTTGTCTATTTCTGGCATTGAACACCAGAACCATGCTTGTTCTGGGCGTTCAGCACCCAGACACTGCCCATTTTGGGCGTTCAGCGCCAGAACCATGCTCTGTTCTGGCGTTGAACGCCAGGCAGGTGCTTCCTCCAGGGTGTGATCTTTCTTCTGCTGTTTTTGATTCCGTTTTCAATTTTTATATTTATTTTGTGACTCCACATGATCATGAACCTACAAAGACATATAACTAAGAAAAAAATAGAGTTAGATAAATAAAAATTGGGTTGCCTCCCAACAAGCGCTTCTTTAATGTCAATAGCTTGACAGTGGGCTCTCATGGAGCCTCACAGATGTTCAGAGCATGGTTGAGACTCTACAACACCAAACTTAGAGTTTAACTGTGGGGGCTTTGGTTGACTCTGCTTTGAGAGAAGCTTTTTATGCTTCCTCTCCATGGATGCAGAGAGAGATCCTTGAGTTGTAAACACAAGGTTGTCCTTATTTAATTGAAGGATCAATTCTCCTCTGTCCACATCAATCACAGCTCTTGCTGTGGCCAGGAAAGGTCTTTCTAGGATGATGGATTCATCCTCTTCCTTTCCAGTATCCAAGACTATGAAATCAGCAGGGATGTAAAGGCCTTCAACCTTTACTAACATGTCCTCTACTTGTCCATAAGCCTGTTTTCTTAAATTGTCTGCCATCTCTAATGAGATTTTAGCAGCTTGCACCCCATAGATTCCCAGTTTCTCTATTACAGAGAGGGGCATGAGGTTTATCTTTTTACTCAGCTGGCCCACTTGTGCTTCCAACTTTCTAATGGAAGACCTTGTTTCATTCATGAAACTTACAGTGGCCTTGGATAAATCAGAAACTAGATTTGCTAAGCTAGATGGATTCTGCTCAGAATTCTTTGTCTGTTGCTGAGTGGATGATGGAAAGGGTTTATTATTGTTAAACCTGTTTTTTCCACCATTATTAAAGCCTTGTTGAGGCTTTTGATCCTTCCATGAGAAATTTGAATGATTTCTCCATGATGGATTGTAGGTGTTTCCATATGGTTCACCCATGTATTTTAACTCTGCTATTGCAGGGTTCTCAGGATCATAAGCTTCTTCCTCAGAAGATGCCTCTTGAGTACTGTTGGATGCAGCTTGCATTCCATTCAGACTCAGAGAAATCATATTGACTTGCTGAGTCAATATTTTATTCTGAGCCAATATGGCATTCAGAGTATCAACTTCAAGAACTCCCTTCTTCATAGGCGTCCCATTACTCACAGGATTCCTCTCAGAAGTGTACATGAACTGGTTATTAGCAACCATGTCAATGAGTTCTTGAACTTCTGCAGGCGTTTTCTTTAGGTGAATGGATCCACCTACAGAAGTATCCAATGACATCTTTGATAACTCAGATAAACCATCATAGAATATATCCAGGATGGTCCATTCTGAAAGCATGTCAGAAGGACACTTTTTGGTCAGCTGCTTGTATCTTTCCCAAGCTTCATAGAGGGATTCACCTTCTTTCTGTCTGAAGGTCTGAACATCCACTCTAAGCTTGCTCAGCTTTTGAGGAGGAAAGAACTTGGCTAAGAAAGCCGTGACCAGCTTATCCCAAGAGTTCAGGCTGTCTCTGGGTTGAGAGTCCAACTAGATTCTAGCTCTGTCTCTTACAGCAAATGGGAAAAGCATGAGCCTGTAGACTTCAGGATCTACTCCATTAGTTTTAACAGTATCACATATCTGCAAGAATTCAGTTAAGAATTGAAAAGGATCTTCAGATGGAAGTCCATGAAACTTGCAGTTCTGCTGCATCAGAGAAACTAATTGAGGTTTCAGCTCAAAGTTGTTTGCTCCAATGGCAGGAATGGAGATGCTTCTTCCATGTAACTTGGAATTAGGTGCAGTAAAGTCACCAAGCATCCTCCTTGCATTATTATTATTTTCGGTTGCCATCTCCTCTTCCTGTTCAAAAATTTCTGAAAGGTTATCTCTGGATTGTTGTATTTTAGCTTCTCTTAGTTTCCTCTTCAGAGTCCTTTCAGGTTCTGGATCTGCTTCAACAAGAATGTTCTTGTCCTTGCTCCTGCTCATATGACAAAGAAGATGGCACAGAAAAATAACAATAATATGGATCCTTTATACCACAGTATAGAGGTCCTTGTGTTAGTAGAAGAAAAGAAGAAGAAAATCTGAACTCAGAGAGGGAGAGGGTTCGAATTTTTGGTAATGTGAGGAAGAGATGTTAGTAGATGAATAAACAAATAGAAGGAGATGAGAGAGAAGAAAATTTTCGAAAATAATTTTTGAAAAGGAGTTAGTGATTTTCGAAAATGGTTTTTGAAAAATGTTAGTAATTTTCGAAAATTTTTTAAAAATCAAAGATTAAAATAATTAGTTAATTAAAAAGAAATTTTGAAAAAGGGGGAAGATATTTTCGAAAATTAGAGAGAGAGTTAGTTAGGTTGTTTTGAAAAAGATGAGAAACAAACAAAAAGTTAGTTAGTTAGTTGAAACAAATTTTGAAAATCAATTTTGAAAAGATAAGAAGATCAGAAGTTAGAAAAGATATTTTGAAATCAAATTTTTGAAAAAGATATGATGAGAAGATATTTTTAAAAAGATATGATTGAAGTTAGTTTTGAAAAAGATTTGATTTTAAAAATCACAATTAATGACTTGATTCACAAGAAATCATAAAATATGATTCTTAGAATTTAAAGTTTGAATCTTTCTTAACAAGCAAGTAACAAACTTGAAATTTTTGAATCAAAACATTAATTGTTATTGTTATTTTCGAAAATTTGATGTAAAAATAAGAAAATGATTTTTGAAAAATATTTTTGGAATTTTCGAAAATAACTAAGAAAAATAAAAAAGATTTGATTTTTGAAAAAGATTTTGAAAAAGATAAGATTTTTAAATTGAAAATTTGATTTGACTCATAAAAACAACTAGATTTTAAAAAATTTTTGAAAAAGTCAATCCAAATTTTCGAATTTGATGAGAGAAAAAGGGAAAGATATTTTTTTAATTTTTGAATTTTTATGATGCAAGAGAAAAACAAGAAAAATGATGCAATGCATGAAAGTTATGGATCAAAACAATGAATGCATGTAAGAATACTATGAATGTCAAGATGAACACCAAGAACACTATGAAGATCATGATGAACATCAAGAACACATTTTTGAAAAAATTTTTAATGCAAGGAAAACATGCAAGACACCAAACTTAGAATTCTTTAATGCTTAGACACTAAGAATTCAAGAATGCATATGAAAAACAAGAAAAGACACAAAACATGCAAATACAAAGATCAAACAAGAAGACTTACCAAGAACAACTTGAAGATCATGAAGAACACTATGAATGCATGAATTTTCGAAAAATGCAAGATGCATATGCAATTGACACCAAACTTATGATATGACTCAAGACTCAAACAAGAAACACAAAAATATTTTTGATTTTTTTGATTTTCTAAATTTTTTTGGATTTTTTTTTCGAAAATTAATTGAAAAAGCAAAAATAAAGATTCCAAAATTTTTAATATGAATTCCAGGAATCTTGCAGTGTTAGTCTAAAGCTTCAGTCCAGGAATTAGACATGGCTCACTAGCCAGCCAAGCTTTCAATGAAAGCTCTGGTCCAAAACACTAGACATGGCTAATGGCCAGCCAAGCTTCAGCATGTAAATCAGGAACAGCAGCAGGTGGATTAGCAACAACTAGCTTGCTCTTGATAACAAATTGCAAGCCTCAGTCCAAATGAATTTAGACATGGCTTTACAGCCAGCCAGGCTTCGCATGCTTCATGAAACACTAGAATTCATTCTTAAAAATTTTGAATAAAATTATAAATTTTTTTTTTGAAAACATTTTTTTTTCGAAAACAGATGAGAGATTTTGAAATATTTTTGAAAAATTTTTGAAAAGAAAACGAAAAGAAAGTTACCTAATCTGAGCAACAAGATGAACCGTCAGTTGTCCAAACTCGAACAATCCC
>NC_029789.2:35877378-35893676 GCF_000816755.2 Arachis ipaensis
GGCTGAGCTTGAACTTTCCACGTGCAGAGGCCATTTGTGGAGTTGAACGCCAGGTTTTGATCCATTTTTGGCGTTCAACTCTGGTTTTTGATCCATTTCTGGCGCTGAACTCCAGAATTGGGCAGAGATCTGGTGTTGAACGCCAGTTTGCGTCATCTAAACTTAGGCAAAGTATAGACTATTATATATTGCTGGAAAGCCCTGGATGTCTAATTTCCAACGCAATTGGAAACGCGCCATTTCAAGTTCTGTAGCTCCAGAAAATCTACTTTGAGTGCAGGGAGGTCAGAATCCAACAGCATCAGCAGTCCTTCTTCAACCTCTGAATCTGATTTTTGCTCAAGTCCCTCAATTTCAGCCAAAAAATACCTGAAATCACAGAAAAACACACAAACTCATAGTAAAGTCCAGAAATATGAATTTAACATAAAAACTAATGAAAACATCCCTAAAAGTAACTAGATCCTACTAAAAACATACTAAAAACAATGTCAAAAAGCGTATAAATTATCCGCTCATCATTAAGAACTATACTTGCAACGCATATCTTATAACAATTCTTAATTCGCCAATTTCCGCCACGTCAATTTTTGGCGCCGTTGCCGGGGAGTTGTAATAGAGTGCTAAAGTTATTAATTGGAATTTATTTATTCGTATTTTATTTTATCTTGCTACTATGAGCTGCTTGTTTCTTTCGCTAGATGACGCGTTCACTTCCTGATCCAAGCTTGCCAGTATTCGATCCTGAGATTGAAAGAACTATTTTATAAATAAGGCAAGCTCGGCATCGGTTAGTCCTCTCTGAGGGCGAATCTGAAACGTCATTTGAGGAAGAAACCAGCCCCCATTCTACTGATTCGGTTGATTTACGTGTAGGTGACATGGCAGAACCTAGGAGAGTTACTATCCAGGAGGCTGGAGCCCCTGATTTTACAATGCAACCATTTCAAACGCATCACCCAGCGGTGGCTACAGACTTTGAAATAAAGACTGCACTGCTCAATTTGATGCCCAAGTTTCATGGCTTACCTGCTCAAGAGCCTATCAAGCACCTGAGAGATTTTCAAGCAGCCTGTTCTACTGTTAGGCGTGATGGTGCAGATGAAACTTTAATTTTGCTGAAAGCTTTCCCATTTTCTCTTGAGGGAAAGGCAAGAGAGTGGTACTACACTCAACCTGCAGCAACAATATCCAACTGGGATACACTTAGAAGAGAATTCTTGGAAAAATTCTTTCCAGCTGAAGTTACTGATAAACTGAGGAAAGATATTTCCATGATTGTTCTGGACGAATCTGAGACTCTCTATGAATACTGGGAGCGCTTCAATAATCTTCTAGAAGGATGCCCCCACCATATGATTGACAAGATAGTGTTGCTCGGTTACGTCACACAGGGCATGAGGCCCCAAGATAAAACCACATTGGAAAGTGGTAGCAATGGGTCTATGAAAAAGTACAAGACCACTGATGAGGCATGGCAATTGATCAGTGACTTAGCTGAATCTACTCGGAATTACAGGAAAAAATAAGGCCGTTCAAAAGCCGTTGCAGAAGTATCCTCTAGCAGAGAGACTGCTGCTCTAACTCAGAGTATCTGTGAAATGACCAACTTGCTGAAGCAGATGCAATTGAATCAACAACAAGTTCAGCAAGCTCAACCTTCTCCACCACAGCAAAGCCAACAGTTAGTCCCACAGAGAGTTTTGCAGAATCTGTACTGATTATAGCCATTATACTGATGAATGTCCGCAGCTCCAAAAGGAAGACAACACCGTGGCAGCCACTTATAACTTCTATAACCACCCCAACCAAGGGTACAATCAAGGTGGCAATTACAGCCATGGATGGCAAGACAATTCTAACCAGAATTGGAGGGACAACAACAACAGAGGAGGCAGAGACAATCAGGGAAATCAGAGGTGGAATAATAACAACAACAGGCAGCATAACCAGAACTAGCCTTACAAAGCACCTCACCTGAGGCAATCCCAAGGACCACAGAATTCCCAATAGTAGACCTCTCAAATTACTTATCCTTCCTCATCTTCTAATGAAGACTTACTACAATCTATTGATCGGAGACAACAGACCAAGGAAAATAACCTTTATGCTACACTAAATGGTCTGAACTCTACTTTGCAAGCTCTTGTCTCACAGATTGGATCAATGAAAAACTCTAATAACCAGCCCTTGAGCTCCAGTGGAATCCCTTCTCAACCATTATCTAATCCAAAGGGTGGCATTAATGCCATCACCCTAAGGTCCGGAACCACACTGCAGGAGAGGAATCAGGAGGAGCCAAGCCCACCAGAAAACACCTCAGCTGAAGAGGTAGTGGAAATAGAAGATGTTGAAGAGGAAGAGGACATACAGGACATAACTGAAAAAGAAGAAATCCAACCACAGGAGGAAGCACCACAGGGCACAGACAATGCAGAAGACACCACTCCCATTCCATTTCCACAACTTGCAAGGAAGCCCAGGAAGCAGCTGGAACCTGATCCCAAAATGGTAGAGATATTCAAAAAGGTTGAGGTAACTGTTCCTATTTTTGATGTTATTCAACAGGTACCTAAATATGCAAAGTTTCTAAAAGATTTATGTATACATAAAGACAAAATTAATGAATTAAAAACTATTCCTTTAGGTAGTTCCATATCTGCTTTAATAGGAGGTTTACCTGAAAAGTGTAGTGACCCAGGTCCATGTATGGTTAATTGTACTATTGGTGGTGTAGTATTTTCTGACTGCATGTGTGATTTAGGAGCATGTGTGAGTATAATGCCTTTGTCTATATATGATATTTTGAGGCTCCCTCCCTTAAAAAGGTCGGCAGCTCGTTTTGTGTTAGCAGATAAAAGCATTATTACAGTGGCTGGAGTTGCTGAATATGTATTGGTGGGCATTAAGGGGCTCACATTTCCCATTGATTTTTATATCCTGGAGATGCCCCAAAATGACTCAGAGAAGCCATCATCAATCCTACTCGGAAGACCATTCCTGAAGACCTCGAAGTTCAAATTAGATGCTTTTTCAAGAACATACTCTTTTGAAATAGATGGCCGAGTAGTAATCTTCAATCTGAATGGAGTTATGAAGCATCCTCCGGAGGATCATTCTATCCTCTAGTGTGATATTATAGATGAAACCGTGGCTGAAGTTCACCAGGAGAAATTTGAAGAGAAGTACGTAGGATAAGGTCCAAGTGTGGGGACATTCTCAGAGGACAATGACAGTGCTTTACCATTGTTACCAGCTCCAGACAACCCAGAGCCTGACCATGATCAGAAGTTAGAATTAAAACCCCTTCCTCCACACCTCAAATATGCTTACCTTGAAGACGAGTAGAAGTTTCCAGTTATCATTGCAAGGGAACTCACTTCTCACTAGGAAGAGCAGTTACTTAGTGTGCTGAGGAGGCACAAGAAGGCAATTGGTTGGAGTTTGGCAGACATAGTAGGCATCAACCCTCAAGTCTGTGAGCATAGAATATTTTTAGAAGAGGGAGCAAGACCTGTCCGTCAACCCCAGAGAAGACTGAATCCCACCATCTTAGAGGTTGTCAAAAAGGAAGTGACCAGACTACTGGAGGCAGATATCATCTATCCCATCTCCGACAGTGAATAGGTAAGCCTAGTACAAGTGGTGCTCAAGAAGTCTGGAGTCACTACAGTAAAGAATGAGCACAGAGAGCTCATGACAACCAGAGTTCAGAACGCCTGGAGGGTCTGCATTGACTACAGACGCCTCAACCAGGCCACTCGTAAGGATCACTATCCTCTTCCATTCATTGATCAAATGCTGGATCGCCTGTCAGGTAAATCACATTATTGTTTTCTAGATGGTTACACAGGTTATTTCCAGATTCATATAGCTCTTGAGGATCAGGAAAAGACCACTTTTACATGTCCTTTTGAGACTTATGCTTACAAGAGAATGCCCTTTGGCTTGTACAATGCACCAGCTACCTTTCAAATGTGCATGATGAGTCTTTTCTCTGATCTTATTGAGGACTGTATGGAAGTTTTTATGGATGATTTTAGTGTGTACGGCGATTCCTTTAGCCTTTGCTTAGATGGATTATCTAGAGTATTAGATAGATGTGTCAATACAAACCTTGTATTAAATTTTGAAAAATGTCACTTTATGGTAAAACAAGGTATTGTACTAGGACATGTTGTGTCTAATACCGGCATTTCTGTAGATCTAGCAAAGGTGGATGTTATTTCTAGTTTACCTTACCCCTCTTCTGTGAGGAAAGTCCGTTCGTTCCTTGGCCATGCAGGTTTTTACAGGAGATTCATTAAGGACTTCAGTAAGGTAGCACTTCCCTTATCCAGGCTACTGCAGAAGGATATTGAGTTCGAGTTCAGTGAGGATTGCAAACAAGCATTTGATACGCTGAAGACCGCCCTGACTCAAGCTCCAATTGTGAGAGGACCAGACTGGAGCCAGCCATTTGAAATAATGTGCGACGCCTCCAACCATGCAGTAGGAGCAGCACTGGCTCAGCGTGAAGGTAAGGACCCCTTTGTTATTGCTTATGCATCTAAAACTTTAGATGCCACTCAGTCCAATTACACTACTACTGAGAAAGAGCTTCTTGCTATTGTTTTTGCTCTGGATAAATTCAGAGCCTATTAACTTGGTACGAAGGTAGTAGTGTACTCAGACCATGCAGCTCTAAAGTATCTATTAGCTAAAAAGGAGTCCAAACCAAGGCTTATTCGTTGGATACTGTTATTACAAGAATTTGATTTAGAAATTAAGGATAGGAGTGGTAACCAGAATTTAGTGACAGACCATTTGAGTCGCCTTGAGCACATTACAGATGACCCCATTCCTATAGCTGATAATTTCCCATTTGATAACCTGCAAGCAGTATCTGAGGTAGTCCCTTGGTATGCACCTGTAGCTAATTATCTAGTTAGCCGAACCTTTCCTCCAAACTTTTCTAAGCATCAAAGAGACAAGCTAAAAAGGGAGTCTAAATATTATATATGGGATGACCCATATTTATGGAAATGTGGCGTAGACCAAGTAATTAGACGGTGTGTGCCCCAATCAGAATTTCAGTCCATCTTAGAGACCTGTCACTCATCTGAGAGTGGAGGACATTTTGACTCTCAAAGAACAGCTAGAAAAATCTTAGACTGTGGATTCTGGTGGCCTACTCTTTTTAGAGACGCTGCTGAATTTTGTAAATCTTGTTTCCCATGCCAAAAATTTGGTAATATATCCAAGAGGGATGAGATGCCTCAACAAATTATGCTTTTCTGTGAAATTTTTTATGTTTGGGGCATTGACTTCATGGGTCCATTTCCGAATTCTAATGGTTATTTTTATATATTGTTAGCTGTGGATTACGTTTCCAAATGGGTGGAAGCAATTCCTACCCGCACTGATGATGCTAACACTATTGTTTCGTTTGTGAGAAACCACATTATTTGTCGCTTTGGATCACCACGAGCGATCGTGAGCGATCAAGGCACCCATTTTTGTAACAGGAGACTAACAGGATTAATGAAGAAGCATGGGATAATTCATAAGATTGCAACAGCCTACCATCCTCAGACTAATGGGCAAGCCGAGGTGTCAAACAGAGAGATAAAGCGTATCTTGCAGAAGATAGTTAAACCTCATAGAAGAGACTGGAGCACCAGGCTACAAGATACACTCTGGGCATACAGAATAGCATACAAAACACCCATTGGGATGAGTCCTTTTCGCTTAGTTTATGGAAAAGCTTGTCATCTCCCTGTTGAAGTAGAGCACAAAGCCTTTTGGGCAGTAAAGGAGTGCAACATGGGAATTGAGAAAGCCGGAGCTAAAAGGAAGTTGCAACTGCAAGAACTGGAAAGCCTTCGCCTAGAAGCTTATGAGAACTCAAGACTATACAAGGAGAAGATGAAGGCTGTACATGATCAGCACATTAAGAGAAAAGAGTTCCAACCTGGGGACTTAGTCCTCCTTTACAAGTCTCGACTGAGGCTCATGCCAGGCAAGTTGAGATCAAGATGGGAAGGTCCGTACAGAGTAGAGAAGGCCGAACCATACGGAGTTTATCACCTAAGCCATCCTTCAAGCTCTGAACTTATCAAAGTTAATGGACATCGTTTAAAGTTGTACCATGGAGAGAGGATGCAGAAGAACAAGGAGCTCGAGATCTTCCTCTTGGAAGATCCCCACATAGCCGAAGCCTGAGCTAGTGGAGCGTCCAACTTACGGACGTTAAAGCAAAGTGCTAGGTGGGAGACAACCCACCATGGTATGATCGTTCCTTTCTTTATTTTTAGTTTTCCTATTCAATAAGTCTTCTCTTTATTAGTGCATTTTGTGCATCTGCATTTCCATGCTTTTATTTAAAAAAAAAATTTTACGCGACGCGACCGCGTCATTGACGTGTCCGCGTCACAGGAGATGGGAGGAAATAATAAAACGAACCGAGAGTCACGCAAGAGCGTGGCTGGAGGCGTGCCAGTGGCACAAAACGCCCCACGCGACTATGTTGCTGACGCGTCCGCGTCACTTGGGAACATTGGCCTCCCACGCGACCGCATCACTCACGCGGCTGCGTGCCTTGGATTTCAACATAAAAAGGGGTGCACGACCGAAAGTTGTGCTAGAGTGGTGCTAGATTGGTGCTGAACGCATAATTCTTCCCACGCGGACGCGTGACCGATGTGACCGCGTCATATCCTCATAATGGCCACTCACGCGATCGCATGCCCCACGCGATCGCGTCACCCAATATTTGACAATTAATGATTTTAAACAGAGAGTTGTGTGAGTGCGAGGCTGCCCTCGCGCCAGTGGCATAAAACGGGTCACGCGACCGTGTGACCGACGCGACCGCATCAATTATTATAAGCGCAATTTGCGCGACCGCGTGCGCCACGCGGCCGCGTCGCTTGCGCCGCACAGCTTCTCTGATTTGCCACTTATCTTATCTTTTTCTCCCCAAATCCTATTTTCTCTTTTCCTTCCTTATTTCTTCCTCCTCCCTTCTTCCTTCTTCCTTCTTTCTCACTTTTTACACTCTCACTCTCTCTTTCACCCCCATTAACAAGGTTTTTCTTTTTTCTTCTTCCCTCCTTACTTTTCTATTTTTCTTCTTATTTTTATATGTTATCTTCTTTTCTTTTCTTTTTACTTTCATTATTCATATTTTCTTCTTCTTTCTTTTTTCTTTTTACTTGGTGTTAGAAATTTATTTGAGTCATTGTTTCTCATTATATGCTTGTGGATTGTTGTAAAATTGTTTGGCAATTATATACCTTTTTAAAAGGGTTTCTTGCATGTTTAATTTAATATTTTCTATACCCTATTTACCATGCATGCTATGTGTTTGTGAAAAAGCCAATATGGCATTATGCATTTTTCTACTCTATTCTATTCTACTATTAAATGCTTGTTTTTCACAAAACTCCTTTCATATTTTATTCGTTGAAAATAATTGTCAATACAAACGTGATGGTTTGTTACGAGTGATGCTTGATCTATGCTACTCATGCCTTTGCCGGCATGCCAATAAACATCTTGCATCTAATTACCCAAACATGCACTTGCTCTATTCCCTTTGATGAAATTTTCACATGTAGTCATGACCATGTGTTCACTTCATTCATCTTTAATGTGCATTGATTGCCACCCATACCATCTTATTCCTTGCTCTATCCCTTTGAATTTACGTTACTTTCTTCTTTTCTCCTTTTAGGATGGCCACCAAGAAAGGAAAGGAGAAGGCTACTCCCAAATAACCAGCAAGAAGAGGAACAAAGAGAGCATTAGTGGTAGAGCCCTCTTCAACTGCGGTTAAACCCTCAACAAAAAGAACTAAGAGGATTATAAAGGTTGATGATAAAGAAAGAGCCTTCCCAGCAAAGGACACTGCGCGATTTCCCAATCGCTACTGTGAGCAGATGTTCCCCATCCTGGCAGAAAGGAGTTACAACAATGAATACCTTCTTCTCCTTCCAAACCATATTGCTACCTTTTTTGAGCCGCAAATTGCACAAAGACAATGGGGTTTCCTACAGAGACAGCCGAGGCAGGTCAATCTTTCTTGGGTAGTCGAGTTCTACTCCAACTTCCACCTGCGAACCCTACAGTCTGTCTTTGTACGTCAGAAGCAAGTCCCCATTATAGAAGAGGCCATTCAAAGAGCTCTAGGTCTTCCCCCTATTTCAGAAGGTTTGGACGCCTTTCAAGAAGCCGCACTCAAGCGCCAGATGTACCAATTTGACTGGGACGCTGTTCTCAGAGTTATCGCACTACCTGGCAGTAGATGGATCTACGGATACCATCGTACCCGCCCTAAGGGAATATCGGCTTCAGCACTTACCTTGGAGGCTCGCGTATGGGCACAGATCATGTCCCATTACGTCTTTCCGAGCACTCACGAGTCCTCCTTCACTGCGGACATGGCCGTTCTACTATGGTGCATCCTTACAGACCAACCTCTGAACCTACCAAGACACATCCGGAATGCCATGGGACACGTACGAATTGCGAGAAACTTACCTTTTCCTGCCTTGGTCTTAGATCTTGTCTCAGCAGCCGGAGTCTCCTACAGAGCTAGGGACACCAAAGCCATGCTTCCACGGGATGATCAGTATGTCCCCAACGGAAAATACATCAGACCTCCACCAGCCGCCACAAGCCATCCTACTGAACCGGTTGAAGATATTCATTCTTCAACACCACAAGCACCTACAACAGACCAACTGCTCCATCAGATACTCAAAAGGTTGGATCGGCAGGAACACAAAGCTAAGATGAGAGAGGCCCCGACTGTGGAGATTCTGCTACCAGCCCACCTTTGTTTCTGACAGATGGCACCGAGGACGGTGCAAAGCCTTAAGTGTGGGGAGGTCGGTCAGTACCTGACTTCCAGAGGTAATTTTTTTTCCCTAAACACCAATAAATTAGGTTATTTAGTTAGTTTTTTTTTGTAGAATAGGATAAATTGCATAGTAATAGATTAGTTGCATGCCTGTTCTACTTGATTGAAAAGACAATAAGTTTCTTCTAAGACTCTATTTTTGGAACAAAATTTCACTAATTTTAATTAAAACTTTTATGTTAAATTTGCTTGAAGTTGTATTTGGAACATGATTTTTGAGCTAAAGAACACACAACCTGTGAGATTTGAGCCTTTATGCATGGTTACATTATTTAACCATAATTATTTTATTCTTGTGTGTTTACTTCTCTATGATTGTAATCTATATTTTGTTCCATCCTATATGTCTAATGTTTATTATATTTATATGTTTGCATATGATTGAGGCCATTAATTGTTTAGCTCACTTATCCAAATTAAGCCTACCATTTCAATTACCTTTGTTAGCCACTTTGAGCCTTTAAACCCCATTTGTTCTATATTTTACCACATTACTAGCCTTAAGCGGAAAAATAATTATATATCCCAAACTGGATCTTTGGTTAGCTTAAGATAGAATTGTGTGTGCTAATTAAGTATGGGAAATTGTGGGAACAAAAGATAATAAGGGAATGTGTCATGATAATATAATGGGAATTTGGATACCTACTCATGTGAAACTATAAGAATTAAATATCTATGTGCATTGATAAGCTATGTTTATTTTTATGTTTATGTTAAAAAAAAACCAAAAATATTCAATAAATAAATAAGGGGACAAAATTACCCCAATGCTAAGTTAAGAATTCAAAGATCAATGCATGTATGATAAAATTAAAATAAAAAGTTGATACTTCCGTATGGAATGTGAAAGGAAAATTCTGGGTAGCTAGGTATGAATTCTAAAGTTGTATAGAATAGGTTATGTTAAAGCTTGGGTTAATTAAAGATTCAATTTATAAGCTTACTTAGCCACATATGTATCCTTACCCTTACCTTGGCCCCATTACAACCTTGAAAAGACCTCATGATGTTTGCATTGGTATATTAAATGTTGTTGATTGATTAGGAGAAGAACAAAAATTAGAGAGCATGATTAGAGAATGATAGAGTGATTGCCCTATACACTAGAGAGATTAGAGCGTACACACATCATCAGTGAGGGTTCAATGCTTAAAATTCTATGTTCCCTGCTTTCATGAGCTACCTTCTTGCATTTTTATCTGTTCTTACTGTATGAGAATTGAATTGGTGGAATTTGATTTGTAATTATTTTGAAGAGCTTATTTACTATTGATCAAGTGGACAAGAATCATATAGTTGCACTTACATATATAGGTTGCATTGCATTGCATGAGTTTTACATGTTCCTACTCATTTGTTTTATCTCCTTCAACTAAGCATGAGGACATGCTAATGTTTAAGTGTGGGGAGGTTGATAAACCACTATTTTATGGTTTATAATGTGTTTAATTGTGTGATTTTATCATGATCTTTACCCACTTATTCATATAATTAGCATGCATTTATAATTTCTTCCTAAAATTATTACATGATTGAAAACTGCTTCCTAAGAGACTTTTAATTATGCATTTTAATTCTCCTTTATTCCATTTGATGCCGTGATCTGTGTGTTAAGTGTTTCAGGCTGTATAGGGCATGAATGAGTTGGATATTGGAAAGGAAGCTTGCAAAAATAGAAGGAACACAAGAAATTGAGGAGATGACCAGCGAGAAGTGACGCGGCCGCATGGCTCACGCGACCATGCGAAAGAGAGGAAATGCAGTGACGCGGCCTCATGGCTCACGCGACCGCGCGGATTGGAATAGCACAAGTGACGCGGAGGCGTGGACGACGCACCCGCGTGGAAAAGCAAAATGCCGAATGACGCGATCGCGTGACGTGCGCGATCTGCATAATCTGCAGAATCGCTGGGGGCGATTTTGGGCCCTGTTTTGACCCAGTTTTCGGCCCGAAAAAGTAGACTAGAGCCAGAGGACATGCAGAAACCAAGAACAACATTCATTCTACACAGTTTTAGTTTTTAGATCTAGTTTTTACTCCTCCTCTAGGTTTTTCTCTCTACACATTCATAGTTCTTAGGATTTTATTTTGCTCTTTGCATTGGGATATTGAGAAGAGTTATTACCTCATCAAGACTTCGTCATTCTAGTTCATTTTCTTTACTTGGCTTTACTCTTCCATGTCCTTCAATTATCAATTAATCTTGAGAGTACTGCAACAAGAATAGAGCTTCCAACTAATCTACTCCTAGTCAAGGCTTTTATTTAAATTATTTAATTTCTCCAATTTAATTTCCTGTTTATTCAACTTAAACTCTTTTTGAAAACATCTGATTAATAAAATAGCACACCTTTCTGCAACTCGTTGGGAGACAACCTGGGATTCATATTCCCAGTATTTTAATTTTAATTTTTGTGATAACCCTTCTAAATTGATAAGTGGATTTCTGGTTGGTTAAGAACTATACTTGCAATGCATATCTTATAACAATTCTTAATTCGCCAATTTCCGCCACATCAAAGAGCCACATTGAAGTGGGTATGCTACTTGAGCATCAAGGCGTGGCACGCTAGTACAAGTTTCTAAAGAAGAGGTTGAAGGCCAAAAGGGCTGGGCATGCCACTTGATGTCGAAGGCATGGCACGCCAGCTCTCAATTGTCACTTGGGTGTGCTACTTGAAGACCTAGGTGTGGCACGCCAACACTCAATGAGACCAAAGCAAGGTTGGGCGTGCCACTTGGTGTTGAAGGTGTGGCACGCCAAGCTCTCATCCTCACTTAGGCGTGCCACTTGAGCATCCAGGTATGGCACGCCAATGATAAAAAGGGCCAAAGCAAAGGCTGGGAGTGCCACTTGGTGTCGAAGGCATGGCACGCCAACTCCAGATTCTCACTTAGGCATGCCACTTGAGGACCCAGGCGTGGAATGCCAGCTACTAGATCAAAGAAGATTGCTAGGCGTGGCACGCCAGACCCTGGGCGTTCCACGCTAGTTTAATTGGCCAGAGAGGAAGATCAAGCACCCACAATGGGCGTGGCACGCCAGACTATGGGCGTGCCACGCTAGTTTAATTGGCCAGAGAGGAAGATCAAGCACCCACAATGGGCATGGCACGCCAGAACCTGGGCGTGCCATGCTAGTTCAACTTTCCAAAAAAGAAACAAAGAAGGAAAAAGCCTGGGCGTACCACTTGGGTTCGAAGGCGTGGCATGCCAAGCCAACACCCACACTTAAGAAGACCCTGGGCATGCCACTTGGGCTCGAAGGCGTGGCACGCCAAGGACATCAACACATGGGGCGTGCCACTTGAAGAGCTTGGCATGGCGCACCAAGCCAATTTGGAGGCTAGGCGTGGCATGCCACTTGAACGCCAGCCAAACGCCAACCAGGAAGGTCACGTTTATTAAGTTTCTTTTCCCTCCAAATTGTATTTTTCTTTTCTCTTTTGTATTTTCTTTATTCTAGTATTAGGAGTAGTATAAATAGCCCCTGAAAGTACTGAGAATGGAGTTAAGCAGTTGAGCTATTAGTTGTAGTTAGATTTACTTTTTACTTTATCATCTCTTCCATCTCTTGTACTTTTCTCTGAGCTATGAATAGCTAAACTCCCTCATTGAGAGAGGGAGCTCTGTTGTACTTGATGGATTAATGATAGTTAATTTCTTCTTCTCTTCATCTTCTCTTTGATTTGCTTGAAGGAATTTCGTTTTAATGTTAGTGTTCAATCATCTTGGAAAAGAGGTTGAATGCAAAATGGGTTTCATGGGAACTTTGGAAAAGGAAACATGAAACCATGCTAGAAATCCCTTCTCACACTTGAGTAGTATCTGGGTTTTGGTGTTTGGATATGGTGACATATAATCCTCCCTCTACTTGGACCTATGATGATGCGTGGTATAATCAGGGACCAAGCATATCTCTCTTCATGAGCAATTAGACCAAGGAATTGGCTATTGATCAAGATATGAGAGATTGAGTTACCAAGGGATTGGGGCTCAATCAATCATGATTTCCAAGAGGTCAATGAGTTGCATGATTGAAGAAAATATGAACTGGATTTAATCCAAAGAGAGCAACATCTCAATGAATTCTTCTGATCTCAATGAATTCTCCCTATTCTTATCTTCCACTTTCTTTATAGCTTTCTTTATATTCTGTAAATTCCCATTCCCATTTACTTTTGAGTTATTTATGTTTCTGCACTTTACATTATGGTCATTTCTGTTTCTGCACTTTACTGCTTATCCTTACTTTTGATCTATTTATGTTTCTGCCCATTTACAATTCTGCAATCACAATTTATTTTGCTTAGCTTAACTAATTCACCAATTAATTAAAATTACTCAAATCTACCAATCTCTGTGGATACGATCCCACTCTATTGTGGGTTATTACTTGACGATAATTTTAGTGCGCTTGCCAAAAGAATGGATTCATCATTTTTTATATGGGGTGTGAATTCTGGCCATCAAGTTTTATCGTGCCGTTGTCAGTGATTGGTTTGAATTTGACAATGATTAAATTGATTGGAGAGCTAGATTATGCATGTTAATTACCTTGTTATTTTTTTAGTTCTTTAATTCTTCTTCTGTTCTGTTTTATTTTGATTTTACTTTGGATTTTTGCTATTCGTTGTTCATATTTCTATTCTTCTAACTATTTAATTAATTGCATCAACCAAGCTAACCATTAATCTTAACAAAAGTGATTCCTTCACTTGCCCTCTGCTTGCTGTTTGTTGAATGTATGACAGGTAGAAGGGGAGAAACTTCATCCTCCTTCGATAGTGAACCTGAGAGGACCCTCCTTAGAGGCAAAAGCATAGTTGGAGAGGAAGTAGTAGAGGAAGATCTAGGAGCTACTATGAAAGAAGAAGTGCAAAACCATGTTGGAGTGGATGCTGGGAATTATATTGGGCAAGAGAGGAGAGTCTTAGGCTCCTACATCAACCCAAATCCAGGAAACTGTGGCAGCAGCATTCTCAAACCAACAATCCATGCTAACAACTTTGAGTTGAAACCTCAACTCATCACACTTGTCTAGAATAATTGTTCATATGGAGGGTGAGCCCAGGAGGACCCAAACCAACATCTCACTACATTCTTGAGGATTTGTGACACTGTAAAGTCCAATGCTGTACACCCTAACACCTACAAGCTACTTTTGTTCCCTTTCTCACTCAGAGATAAGGCAACAAAGTGGTTGGAAGCATTTTCCAAGGAGAGCCTAACAACTTAGGATGAGGTTGTAAACAAATTTCTAGCCGGATTTTACCCTCCACAGAGAGTAAATAGACTGAGAGCTGAGGTACAGACCTTCAGACAACAAGATGGTGAAACACTTTATGAGGCCTGGGAGAGGTTCAAAGACCTGACAAGGAAGTGCCCTTCAGATATATTCAACGAGTGGGTTCAACTTCACATCTTCTATGAAGGGCTATCATATGAGGCAAAGAAAGCTGTGGACCATTCTTCAGGAGGTTCACTCAACAAGAAGAAAACCATTGAAGAAGCCATAGATGTTATAGAGATTGTAGCTGAAAATGAATACTTCTATACTTCAGAAAGATCTCAAAAGAAGGGAGTGCTGGAGCTAAATTCTATGGATGCCTTGTTAGCATAAAACAAGATGATTATAGCACAACTAGCAGCCTTAAAAAAGAGGATGGAAACTGGCCAAGTTTCAGCTGTCCAAACTCAAGCACTATCACAGGAGGAAGATGCCCCAGAAGCTGAAAGTGAATGGGAGCAGGCAAACTATGTGGTGCACGAGTTGTGAATCACACTTTTCACAACGCGCACCACTAACCAGCAATTGCACTGGGTCGTCCAAGTAATACCTTACGTGAGTAAGGGTCGAATCCCACGGAGATTGTTGGTTTGAAGCAATCTATGGTTATCTTGTAAATCTTAGTCAGGAAGTCAATTATGTTTATCAGTTGAATTATCTCATCACCTTCATCACAGTTAAGCGCGAATGAACATCTTAGATAGGAACAAGCGTATTTGAATGGAAAACAGAAATACTTGCATTAATTCATCGAGACACAGCAGAGCTCCTCACCCCCAACAATAGGGTTTAGAGACTCATGCCGTCAGAGAATACAAAGTTTAGATCTGAAAATGTCATGAGATCCAAAATAAGTCTCTAAAAGTTGTTTAAATACTAAACTAGTAGCCTAGGTTTACAAAAATTGGATAAACTATGATGGATGATGCAGAGATCCACTTCTGGGGCCCACTTGGTGTGTGCTGGGGCTGAGACTTAAGCAATTCACGTGCAGAGGCCATTTGTGGAGTTGAACGCCAGTTTTTATGCCAGTTTGGGCGTTCAACTCCAGTTCTTGATCCTTTTCTGGCGCTGGACGCCAGAATTAGGCAGAGGACTGGTGTTGAACGCCAGTTTACGTCGTCTGTTCTTATGCAAAGTATGGACTATTATATATTTCTGGAAAGCCCTGTATGTCTACTTTCCAACGCAATTGGAAGCACGCCATTTCGAGTTCTGTAGCTCCAGAAAATTCACTTTTAGTGCAGGGAGGTCAGAATCCAACAGCATCAGCAGTCCTTTTTCAGCCTGAACTTGTTCTTTAAGCATATGGGTCAGCATTTGACTGTGTTCCTTCTGTTGTTTTATTATCTGCTCCATAGCTTCTTGTATCTTGGTGACAGATGTCTCAAGATATTCCCAATATTCCGCTTGAGGAATCTCTGGGAGGAATTCCTGTGCTCTCTTCTTGATAAGATCCTCCTATGCTTGTTGTCTCTCCATTGATGCTTTGGTGATTGACTTTTCAATTAGGATATATTCAGTTATTCCCATCTTGACTCCAGCGTCCTTGCAGAGCAGAGAAATCACGCTTGGATAAGCCAACCTGGCCTCTTTTGAATTTTTGTTAGCAATCTTTAGATAAGAACTTCCCTTGATTCCAAAGTGGTTTTGGAACGCTCTCTTTCTTGCCTCTAGGAGTGTATTGTTTTCCTTTGAGAGCCATAATCTTAGTAGTGATCTCGGATAAACACACCAAACTTAGAGGTTTGCTTGTCCTCAAGCAAAAGAAAAGAAAGGAGAGGGATAGAAGGAGACTGAGTAGCACTTGTTGATGAAGGAGGGGGGAGGCCGAGCCCAATTTAAAGGGGTGAGGGGGTGGGTTTTCGAAAAATTGGAAGAGATAAGATAAAAAGATTGAGTTGAAAAAGATAAGATAGAAGATAGAGTTTAATTTTGAAAAGATATGATAGATTTTTGAAAAAGATAACTCTGAATTTTGAAAAAGATAATATGCTGTTCGTCCATATGTATATTAGCTATCCTTGAATTCAGCTAGCTGCTTTGTTAGAAAATCCAATTGCTGATTGAATTCAGCAGCTTGTTTTACAGTACTGAAT
>NC_029789.2:35893701-35901616 GCF_000816755.2 Arachis ipaensis
ATGCTCCTTGTTTTTGAAAATTTTGGAGGGAAAACACCAAGGAACACCAAACTTAAAAATTTTAAGATCAAAACACAAGGAAAACTCAAGAACACTTTGAAGATTCACAAGAACACAAGAACATGAAGAAAGAACACCAAACTTAAAAATTTTTAGAAAACAACCAAAATTTTCGAAAACCAAGGGGGATTCAACAAGAAAACACCAAACTTAAAGTTTGGCACACAATTTAATATAGAAAATATTATTTATGAAAAAGAAGGTTTTGAAAAGAGTATAAAAGATTCTAACCCAATTACCAAGAACACAGATTAACGCTCTAGCCAAATGAGTTATGGAACTTTCGAAAATTTTAAGAAAGATTATTTTTGAAAACACCAAACTTAAAGTTTGGCACAGGATTTAATAGAAAAATTTATTTTTTGAAAAAGATTTTAAAAAAATATGATAGCCAATTACCATGAACATAAACACCACGTTCTAACTAATTGAGCTATAAGTTTAAAGTGTTTTAACAAGGGATAAATAATAAAAGACTCTAAACCAAAAAAGAAAGATTTTTCCTAATCTAAGCAACAAAATAAACCGTTAGTTGTCCAAACACGAACAATCCTGAATCTCTGCTTTCCTCTGTCTTCTGACTCACGCACGCACGTCCTCCTATGGCAAGCTGTGTGTTGGTGGATCACCGTTGTCAATGGCTACCTTCCATCCTTCCAGTGAAAACTACGCTCACGCGCTCTGTCATAGCACGGCTAATCACCGGTTGGTTCTCGATCCGGTTAGAATAGGATTTACTATCCTTTTGCATCTGTCACTAACGCCCAGCCTTCAAGAGTTTGAAGCTCGTCACAGTCATTCAATCCTTGAATCCTACTCGGAATACCACAGACAAGGTTTAGACTTTCCGAATTCTCATGAATGCCACCATCAGTTCTAGCTTATACCACGGAGATTCTGATTAAGAGATCTCAGAGATACTCATTCAATCGGATATAGAACGGAGGTGGTTGTCAGGCACACGTTCATAGTTTGAGAAAGGTGATGAATGTCACGGATCATCACCTTCATCACAGTTAAGCGCGAATGAACATCTTAGATAGGAACAAGCGTGTTTGAATGGAAAACAAAAATACTTGCATTAATTCATCGAGACACAGGCCATTTTTGGAGTTGAACGCCAGTTTTTATGCCAGTTTGGGCGTTCAACTCCAGTTCTTGATCCTTTTCTGGCGCTGGACGCCAGAATTGGGCAGAGGACTGGCGTTGAACGCCAGTTTACGTCGTCTGTTCTTGTGCAAAGTATGGACTATTATATATTGCTGGAAAGCCCTGGATGTCTACCTTCCAACGCAATTGAAAGCACGCCATTTCGAGTTCTGTAGCTCCAGAAAATTCACTTTGAGTGCAGGGAGGTCAGAATCCAACAGCATCAGCAGTCCTTTTTCAGCCTGAATCAGATTTTTGCTCAGCTCCTTCAATTTCAGCCAGAAAAATATCTGAAATTACAAAAAAACACACAACTCATATTAAAGTCCAGAAATATGAATTTTTCTTAAAAACTACTAGGAATAGACTAAAAACTAACTAAAACATACTCTAAACTATATGAAATTATCCCCAAAAAGCGTATAAAATATCCGCTCATCACTATGTGAACAATTCTTCTAGACCACCATATGACCCAAACTCCAAGACATATATCCTAGGTTGGAAGAACCACCCAAACTTTGGGTGGGGAAACCAACAAAGCCACAACCAAGACCATAACAAACCATACCAAACCAACCAATACAACAACCATAACCCCAACCATCAATCAGGCAACCACATACCCTACCACAACTCACAAAATATATCATATCA
Organism: Arachis ipaensis; assembly: GCF_000816755.2. Taxonomy (NCBI): domain Eukaryota; kingdom Viridiplantae; phylum Streptophyta; class Magnoliopsida; order Fabales; family Fabaceae; genus Arachis; species Arachis ipaensis. The sequence goes on from NC_029789.2 coordinate 35,895,568, forward strand.
CTCCACCCAACAAACACACAGCAACCTCCACCAAGAAGCATCAACCCCAACCATGCAACCATGTGAAATCAAGAGCAATTTTGAAAGAATAGAAGCTGCAATAGCCCAGATGTCATCACAGCTGACAGGAGCTATTTCCAATGTTTTAGAGAGACAAATACAAGCCGAAAAGAAGATGGATGCCAACCAAGAAGAGTGCAGATCAAACATAAGGAATCAAGGCGCATCAATTTCAAAATTGGAGGCACAATTGGCAAGCTTATCTAAGTAAATTCCAATGCCCATACATACATTTCCCAGTGTTACCATGGCCAACCTAAGAGGGGAATGCAAGGTAATTACACTTAGAAGTGGAAAAGTTGTAGAAGAAGCATCCCCAAAAGGGAGCAATCAAGAAAAAGAAGTTGCAAAGGAGCCTGAAAACAAGAAAGAAGAAGAGACCCCTGCACCATCCTCATCAAAGCCAGTCCTAAAGCCTTATATGCCACAAGCATCCTATCCACAAAGGTTGAGGAAAGATGGAAAAGACAGCCAGTTCTCAAGGTTCCTAGAAATCTTCAAGAAGCTCCAAATCAACATACCCTTTGCTGAGGCATTAGAGCAAATGCCCCTCTATGCCAAATTTTTAAAGGAGCTCATGACAAGAAAGAGGAACTGGGGAGAGAAAGAAACCATAGTACTAACTGAGGAATGCAATGCTATCATACAAAAGAAGCTTCCTCAGAAGATGAAAGACCCTGGGAGTTTCCAAATTCCATGCATCATAGGTGATATCACCATTGAAAAAGTATTGTGTGACCTAGGGGCTAGCATCAATCTCATGTCCTTGGCCATGATGAGAAGGATGAAGATTGAGGAAGCCAAACCAATAAGGATGGCACTCCAATTGGCTGACAGAACATTCAAGTTCCCCCATGGGGTAGTGGAAGATTTGTTGGTGAAAGTGGGAGAGTTTATTTTTCCAACTGACTTTGTTGTGCTGGATATGGAAGAGGAAGCCAACACATCAATCATCCTAGGAAGGCCATTCCTAGCTATTGCTGGAGCCATTATTGATGTTCGAATAGGGGAGCTAGTCTTGAGATTACATGAAGAGAAGATGGTCTTTAATGTCTTCAAAGCAATGAGTTACCCCAAAGAATCCATAGGAGAGTGCATGATGGTAGATACCATAGAAAAGATAGTTCAAGGAGTTTTGGAGGAAGAACAACGTGAAGAGATTATGGAGCTGGAACAACAAGCATCAGGTGGAGAGTTACCACAACAGATCATGGAGAATTCAATCATGATGAACCACACGGACAACAAGGAAGTAGAGACGCCAAAACTAGAGCTGAAGACCCTGCCTCCAAGCTTGAAGTATACATACTTGGGTGACAACAACACTTATCCAGTGATCATTAATTCAAGCTTGAGTGAGGAGCAAGAAGAAGAGCTTCTTCAAGTGCTGAGACAACAGAAAGATGCTATAGGATGGACACTTGCAGACTTGAAGGGAATTAGTCCTTTAATGTGCATGCACAAAATCCTACTTGAAGAAGGAGCCAAGCCCTCAAGACAGCAGCAAAGAAGGCTAAACCCAACCATGAATGAGGTAGTCCAAAAAGAGGTGTTGAAATTATGGCAAGCTGGGGTGATTTACCCTATCTCAAACAGCCCTTGGGTAAGTCCAGTGCAAGTAGTCCCAAAAAAAAGGAGGGATCAATGTTGTACCAAATGAGAAGAATGAGCTGATACCTATAAGAACAGTGACTGGCTGGCGCATGTGCATTGATTATATGAAGGTTAATGAAGCCACCAAGAAGGATCACTTCCCCCTACATTTCATGGATCAGATGCTGGAAAGACTTGCGGGACACGAATATTATTGCTTCTTGGATGGTTACTCTGGTTACAACCAAATAGTTGTAGACCCCAAGGACCAAGAAAAGACCTTATTTACCTGTTCCTATGGTGTTTTTGCTTATAGGAGAATGCCCTTTGGATTGTGCAATGCACCTGCAACATTCCAAAGGTGCATGCTCTCCATATTTTCAGATATGATTAAAAGATTCATTGAGGTGTTTATGGATGACTTTTCTGTATTTGGTGATTCATATTCTAACTGTTTGCACCACTTAGCCTTGGTGCTAAAGAGATGCCAAGAAACCAACCTTGTTTTGAACTGGGAAAATGCCACTTTATGGTTACAGAGGGGGTGGTTCTTGGCCACAAGATCTCAAAATGAGGCATAGAGGCGGATAAGGCCAAGATGGAGGTGATTGAAAAGTTACCCCCACCTTGCAATGTCAAAGCAGTTAGAAGTTTTCTAGGACATGCTGGCTTCTATAGGAGGTTTATTAGAGACTTCTCCAAGGTTGCCAAACCTTTGAGCAACCTGCTTGTCTCTAATGTACCTTTTATTTTTTATAAAGAATGCATGCAAGCCTTTGAAGAGCTTAAGAACAAGCTCTCCTCTGCACCTATTATAGCACCACCCAATTGGGATCTACCCTTTGAGTTGATGTGTGATGCATCCGACTTTACTGTTGGTGCTATCCTAGGATAGAGGAGGGACAAATTGGTGCATGTTATTTATTATGCCAGCAAAGTTCTTAATGAGAATCAAAGAAACTATACCACTATAGAGAAGGAATTACTTACCATTGTCTTTGCTTTTGATAAATTTAGATCATATCTTATTGGCTCCAAAGTAATTATATTCACTGATCATGCAGCACTCAAATACTTGCTTACCAAACAAGAGTCCAAGCCCAGACTAATAAGGTGGATCCTGCTTCTCCAAGAGTTTGACATTGAAATTAAAGATAGGAGTGGAGCAGAGAACAAAGTGGATGACCACCTCTCAAGGATCCCACAGAAAGAAGATGATGCACCCCAAATTGCAGTGAATGAGAGCTTCCCTGATGAGCAGTTGATGATGATCTAAGAAGCTCCTTGGTTTGTGGACATAGCCAATTTCAAGGCTATTGGAGAACTACCAACCAACATCAACAAACACATGAAGAGGAAGCTAATCAAAGATGCTAAACACTACATTTGGGATGAGCCCTTTTTGTTTAAAAAGTGTGCTGATGGGATCTTGAGAAGGTGTATTTCCCATGAAGAAGGGCAGGAAGTACTTTGGCAATGTCATGGCTCTGCATATAGAGGCCATTTTAGTGGGAAAAGAACTACAGCCAAGGTGCTACAATGTGGGTTCTATTGGCCAACCATGTTCAAGGATGCAAAGGAATTGGTATCAAGATGTGATGAATGCCAAAGGGCTGATAATCTACCCAAGAAAAATGAGATGCCACAGAGGTTTATAATGGATTTAGAATTTTTTGATGTGTGGGGAATTGATTTTATGGGACCTTTCCCTTTCTCCTACTCAAACAATTATATATTGGTGGCTGTAGATTATGTGTCAAAATGGGTAGAAGCCATAGCCACAGCAACAAATGACAACAAGGTTGTGATGAACTTCTTGAGAAAGAATATCTTCAGCAGATTTAGAGTTCCAAGAGCTCTCATCAGTGATGGAGAAACACACTTCTGCAATAGGTAACTTGAAGCACTCCTCTCTGAATATGGAGTGAAACACAAAGTAGCAACTCCATACCATCCACAGACCAATGGACAAGCTGAGATCTCAAACAAGGAGCTCAAAAGAATTCTTGAAAAATCTGTTAGAAGCTCAAGAAAGGATTGGTCTAAGAAGCTGGATGATGCATTATGGGCCTACAGGACAGCCTTCAAAACACCCATTGGGATGTCTCCATACCAATTGGTGTTTGGCAAGGCTTGTCACTTACCAGTTGAGCTTGAACATAGAGCATTCTGGGCTCTAAAAATGCTGAATTTTGATGATCAAGCTGCTGGAAAACGGAGGCTAATGCAACTCAATGAGCTGGAGGAATTCAGAAATCAAGCCTATGACAATGCAGAGATTTACAAGGAAAACACAAAGAGGTGGCATGATCAAAAGATAGCAAGAGGAGAGTTCATAGAAGGACAAAAAGTGCTACTATATAATTCTAGACTCAAGTTCTTCCCAGGGAAGCTTAAGTCTCGATGGTCTGAACCCTTCACCATCCTCAAAGTATCACCTTATGGTCACGTAGAGCTCATGGAGGACAAAACACAAAGACTTTTCACTGTGAATGGCCATAGACTCAAGCATTACTTGAGAGACTCACTGGACGAGAAGAGAGTGAGCTACCATCTCAGCTAAAGAAGGAAGAACGTCAAGCTAATGACACTAAAGAAGTACTAGTTGGGAGGCACCCTAACATTTTATATCCTTTTGATTTACTGCTTTCTTAGAAATAGCTTAAAAATTGTCAACTTAGGTGGTTTAAATCTCAGTTTAATGTTGTTGTTTCATTACTTTTTAAAGGTAAATTGTAGGTGGTAGATTAGGAAGTTTAAATATCAGCTTTGGTAGTTAGAGAATCTTCAATCTGTTTTCTTTTCTCTGGAAGTGCAATTTGATTAATACATTTATTGATGATGAGTAATTGGGCTGAAAACTAGCTAAAAAGATAAGTTTGGTGTGGCCACTAACTCACTTAATCTAGGCTTACAACCATGTGAATAAATTAAATTTGAAAGTAAGCCCAGAGATTAAGTTTGGTGTGGCCACCACCATATAAAGATCACCTAGCAAGCCCAATACCATCCAAGTTGAAAGCATTTAATAAGTTGGTAAGTGCATAAAAGTTGGTTTTAAATGTGTTCGGAAGGGGTTGGAGGCAAAGGAATGTGAAAGGATTAAATTTAATTCACCCTTATGAACACATTAAAAATCCAATGATGAACCAAATTTATTAGATGTAATGGGATTAAGTTTGGTGTCTCAAGGGACACTCATCAGTTGCAACTTCATTTACTCATAATAAAAAGAATGTGAAGGATTCTTTTGTCATTACTGATGGGGTTTCGGTTTCATTTTTTTCAGAAGAGAGAATGGGGCCCACATGATTCATATCTCATAAAGCAAAGAAGTCAAAGTGTACTTGCACTTTGGAACTCAACACATGCAGGAAGCAAAGAGGGATAAAGATTGGCGCCTCTTCCCACACTAGGCGCCACTCCCCAAGTGGGAAAACATTCAATTGCTTTCACTTCCCACCATTCAGACCACACTTCCCACCCCTATAAAAAAACTCTTACTTTTCCCAACTCTCCTTCCACTTCAAACCCCAACTTCACACACGAAAAGAACCCCACAATCCCTTCTTTCTTCTCGTCTCTTTCCTCTTTCTTTGCTTTTCTTATTCTACTTGATTAGGGACAATGGTGCACGAAATTGTGATCTCAGGCAACGGCGCCAAAAACTCTGTACGCACGTCTTAATAAATCGTTTTTCATTCACAACTTCGATACAACTAACCAGCAAGTGCACTGGGTCGTCCAAGTAATAAACCTTACGTGAGTAAGGGTCGATCCCACGGAGATTGTCGGCTTGAAGCAAGCTATGGTCACCTTGTAAATCTCAGTCAGGCGGATATCAAATGGTTATAGTATTTTCGAAAATTAATAATAAATAAATAGAAAATAAAGATAGAAACACTTATGTAATTCATTGGTGAGAATTTCAGATAAGTGTATGGAGATGCTTTCGTTCCTCTTAATCTTTGCTTTCCCGCTGTCTTCATCCAATCAGTCCTACTCATTTCCATGGCTGGCTTTATGTAAGGACATCACCATTGTCAATGGCTACTTTTCATCCTCTCTGTGAAAATGGTCCGATGCGCTGTCACTGCATGGCTAATCATCTGGAGGCATCACCGTGGTTAATGGCTTCATCCTATCCTCTTGTGAAAATGGTCCAAATGCTCTGTCACATCACGGCTAATCATCTGAGGTTCTCGATCATACTGGAATAGGATTCACCCTCCTTTTGCGTCTGTCACTACGCCCAGCACTCGCGAGTTTGAAGCTCGTCACAGTCATTCAATCCCTGAATCCCCTGAATCCTACCACAGACAAGGTTTAGACTTTCCGAATTCTCATGAATGCCGCCATCAATCTAGCTTATACCACAAAGATTCTGATTAAGAGA
>NC_029789.2:35901754-35907017 GCF_000816755.2 Arachis ipaensis
GAACAGCAGAGCTCCACACCTTAATCTATGGAGTGTAGAAACTCTACCGTTAAAAATACATAAGTGAAAGGTTCAGACATGGCCAAATGGCCAGCCCCCAAACATGATCAATATGATCCAAAGATTGAACTAAAAATCATAAGATGTCTAATACAATAGTAAAAAGTCCTATTTATACTAAACTAGTTACTAGGGTTTACAGAAGTAAGTAATTGATGCATAAATCCACTTCTGGGGCCCACTTGGTGTGTACTTAGGCTGAGCTTGAATGTTACACTACAGAGGCTCTTTCTGGAGTTGAACGCCAGGTTGTAACATGTTTCTGGCGTTCAACTCTGGTTCGTGACGTGTTTCTGGCGTTTAACTCCAGACTACAGCGTAGAACTGGCGTTCAACGCCCTTTTGCGTCGTCTAAACTCGGCCAAAGTATGGACTATTATATATTGCTGGAAAGACCTGGATGTCTACTTTCCAACGCAATTGGAAGCGCGCCATTTTGAGTTTTGTAGCTCCAAAAAATCCACTTTGAGTGCAGGGAGGTCAGAATCCAACAGCATCAGCAGTCCTTCTTCAACCTCTGAATCTTATTTTTGCTCAAGTCCCTCAATTTCAGCCAGAAAATACCTGAAATCATAGAAAAACACACAAACTCATAGTAAAGTCCAAAAATGTGAATTTAACATAAAAACTAATGAAAAAATCCCTAAAAGTAACTAGATCGTACTAAAAACATACTAAAAACAATGCCAAAAAGCGTATAAATTATCCGCTCATCACAACACCAAACTTAAATTGTTGCTTGTCCCCAAGCAACTGAAAATCAAATAGGATAAAAAGAAGAGAATATACTATAAATTCCAAACTATCAATGAAACATAGCTCCAATCAGCCACCTTGTAGAGTTCTTGAGGTATAATCTCATGAACCTCCACCTCTTCTCCAATCATGATGTTATGGATCATGATGGCCCGGTCTACAGTAACTTCAGACCGGTTGCTAGTAGGAATAATTAAGCATTGAATGAACTCCAACCATCCTCTAGCTACATGCTTAAGGTTCGGTCTTCTCAATTGAACTGGCTTCCCTCTTGAGTCAACTCCAACCTCTTCTATGGATCTCATGTCGGATCTCCGGATACTCATTTCTCTTGAGTTTGAAAGGGACCTCGGGGATCACCTTCTTCTTGGCCATAACATCATAGAAGTGGTCTTGATGAGCTTTGGAGATGAATCTTTCCATCTCCCATGACTCGGAGGTGGAAGCTTTTGTCTTTCCTTTCCCTTTTCTAGAGGATTCTCCGGTCTTGCGTGCCATCAATGATAATGGAAAAACAAAAAGCTTATGCTTTTACCACACCATCTTAGAATATTGCTCGCCCTCGAGCAAGAGAAGAAAGAATAGATGATGAAGAAGAAGAAAATATGGAGGAGAGGAGGGAGATGTGTATTCGGCCAAGAAGAGAAGAGAGGGTTGTGTTGTGTGAAAATGAGGAAGAATGGAGGGCTTTATATAGGGAAGGGAGGGGGTAAGGTTCGGCCATAACGGTGGGTTTTGGGTGGGAAATTGATTTTGAATTTTGAAGGTAGGTGGAGTTTATGACGTAGGTTTATGGGGAAGAGTGGATGGATGTGAGTGGTGATAGGTGGTGATAGGGAAGAGAGATTGAGGTGATTGGTGAATAGTTTTGGGGAAGAGTGTTTATTGGGAAGAGAGGATGAACATTGAGAAGAGGGAAGAGAGTGAGTGGTGGTAGGTAGGGATCCTGTGGGGTCCACAGATGCTGAGATGATCCTGTGGGGTCCACAGATCCTGAGGTGTCAAGAAATTGCATCCCTGCACCAATTAGGCATGTAAAATGCCTTTGCATGCAATTCTGGCGTTTAAACGTCGAACTGATGCTTGTTCTGGACGTTCAACGCCCAGATGCAGCATATTTCTGGCGTTGAACACCAGCCAGATGCTTGTTTCTGGCGTTCAGCACCAGCTTTTCTTCACTGTGCATTTCTGGCGTCTGGACGCCAGGATGCTGCTTGTTTCTGGCGTTCAACACCAGATCCATGCTCTGTTCTGGCATTGAACGCTAGCCAGATGCTCCTTACTGGCGTTTAAACGCCAGTAAGATCCTCCTCCAGGGTGTGATTTTTCTTCTGCTGTTTTTGATTCTGTTTTTAATTTTTTGATTTATTTTGTGACTCCACATGATCATGAACCTATAAAGACATATAACTAATAAAAATATAATTAAATAAAATTGGGTTGCCTCCCAACAAGCGCTTCTTTAATGTCAATCGCTTGACAGTGGGCTCTCATGGAGCCTCACAGATGTTCAGAGCATTGTTGAGACTCCCCAACACCAAACTTAAAGTTTGGATATGGGAGTTCAACACCAAACTTAGAATTTGGTTGTGGCCTCCCAACACTAAACTTAGAGTTTGACTGTGGGGGCTCTAGTTGACTCTGTTTTGAGAGAAGCTTACTGTGCCTCTTTCCCATGTTTACGGAAGGATGTCCTTGAGTTTTAAACTCAAGGGAGTCCATTCAATTGAAGGACTAATTCACCTCTGTCAACATCAATCACAGCTCTTGCTGTGGCTAGGAAGGGTCTTCCAAGGATGATGGATTCATCCTCATCCTTCCCAGTATCTAGGATTATGAAATCAGTAGGGATGTAAAGGCCTTCAACCTTTACTAACATGTCCTCTACTTGTCCATAAGCCTGTTTTCTGGAATTGTCTGCCATCTCTAATGAGATTTTAGCAGCTTGTACCTCATAGATTCCCAATTTCTCTATTACAGAGAGTGGCATGAGGTTTATTCCTGACCCCAGGTCACATAGAGCCTTCTCAAAGGTCATGGTACCTATGGTACAAGGTATTAAGAACTTTCCAGGATCCTGTTTCTTCTGAGGCAATCTCAGTTGATCCAATGCATTTAGTTCATTGGTAAATAGGGTAGGTTCATCTCCCCAAGTCTCTTTACCAAATAAATTGGCATTCAGCTTCATGATTGCACCAAGGAACTTGGCAACTTGCTCTTCAGTAACATCCTCATTCTCTTCAGAAGAAGAATACTCATCAGAACTCATGAATGGCATAAGGAGGTTCAATGGAATCTCTATGGTCTCTAGATGAGTCTCAGATTCCTTTGGTTCCTCAGAGGGAAGCTCCTTATTTATCACTGGACGTCCCAGGAGGTCTTCCTCCTTGGGATTCACGTCCTCCCGTTCCTTCTTGGATTCGGCCATGATGGTTATATCAATGGCCTTGCACTCTCCTTTTGGATTTTCTTCTGTATTGCTTGGGAGAGCACTAGGAGGGGTTTCAGTGATCTTTTTACTCAGCTGGCCCACTTGTGCTTCCAAATTTCTAATGGAGGACCTTGTTTCATTCATGAAACTCACAGTGGCCTTAGATAGATCAGAGACTAAATTTGTTAAGCTAGATGGATTCTGCTCAGAATTCTCTGTCTGTTGATGAGTGGATGATGGAAAAGGCTTGTTATTGCTAAACCTGTTTCTTCCACCATTATTAAAGCCTTGTTGAGGTTTTTTGTTGATCCTTCCATGAGAGATTTGGGTGATTTCTCCATGAGGGGTTATAGGTGTTTCCATAAGGTTCACCCATATAATTCACCGCTGCTATTGCAGGATTCTCAGGATCATAAGCTTCTTCTTCAGAAGATGCCTCTTGAGTACTGTTGGATACAGCTTGCATTCCATTCAGACTCTGAGAAATCATATTGACTTGCTGAGTCAATATTTTATTCTGGGCCAATATGGCATTCAGAGTATCAATTTCAAGAACTCCCTTCTTCTGAGGCGTCAAATTACTCACAGGGTTCCTCTCAGAAGTGTACATGAACTGGTTATTAGCAACCATGTCAATGAGTTCTTGAGCTTCTGCAGGCGTTTTCTTTAGGTGAATGGATCCACCTGCAGAAGTATCCAATGACATCTTAGCTAATTCAGACAGACCATCATAGAATATATCCAGGATGGTCCATTCTGAAAGCATGTCAGAAGGACACTTTTTGGTCAGTTGCTTGTATCTCTCCCAAGCTTCATAGAGGGATTCACCTTCTTTGTCTGAAGGTTTGAACATCCACTCTAAGCTTACTCAGCTTTTGAGGAGGAAAGAACTTGGCTAAGAAAGCCGTGACCAGCTTATCCCAAGAGTTCAGGCTATCTTTGGGTTAAGAGTCCAACCACACTCTAGCTCTGTCTCTTACAGCAAAAGGGAAAAGCATGAGCCTGTAGACTTCAGGATCTACTCTATTAGTCTTAACAGTATCACAGATCTGCAAAAATTCAGTTAAGAACTGAAAAGGATCTTCAGATGGAAGTCCATGAAACTTGCAGTTCTACTGCATCAGAGAAACTAATTGAGGTTTCAGCTCAAAGTTGTTTGCTCCAATGGTAAGGATGGAGATGCTTCTTCCATATAAATTGGAATTAGGTGCAGTAAAGTCACCAAGCATTCTCCTTGTATTATTATTATTTTCGGCTGCCATCTCCTCTTCTTGTTCGAAAATCTCTGAAAGGTACTTGCTGGATTGTTGTAATTTAGCTTCTCTTAGTTTCCTCTTCAGAGTCCTTTCAGGTTCTGGATCTGCTTCAACAAGAATATTCTTGTCCTTGCTCCTGCTCATATGAAAAAGAGGGAACAGAAAAATAATAATAGGGATCTTTTTTACCACAGTATAGAGGTCCCTGTGTGAGTAGAAGAAAAAAAGAAGAAAAGAATGTAATGTAAGGAAAGAAACACAAGGGTGAGGAGAGCAGAGATGTGAGATGAAGAGAAGTGTTAGTAGATGAATAAATAAATAGAAGGAGATGAGAGAGAGAGAGAGAGAGAGAGAGAGAGAATTTTCGAAAATTATTTTTGAAAAATGGTTAGTGATTTTCAAAAATTAAAAGAAGAAATAAATTAAAATTGAATTTTGAAACAATTAGTTAATTAAAAAGAATTTTTGAAAAAGAGGGAGATATTTTCGAAAATTAGAGAGAGAGGGTTAGTTAGGTAGTTTTGAAAAAGATAAGAAACAAACAAAAAGTTAGTTAGTTAGTTGAAACAAATTTGAAAATCAATTTTGAAAAGATAAGAAGATAAGAAGTTAGAAAAGATATTTTTAAAATCAAATTTTTGAAAAAGATAAGATAAGAAGATATTTTTGAAAAGATATGATTGAAATTAGTTTTTGAAAAAAGATTTGAATTTTTTTTTTTTAAATCACAATTAATGACTTGATTCACAAGAAATCACAA
>NC_029789.2:35907250-35925798 GCF_000816755.2 Arachis ipaensis
TTTTGAAAAGATAAGAAGTTAGGAAGTTAGAAAAGATATTTTGAAATCAAATTTTTGAAAAAGATATGATTTTGAAAAAGATAAGATAAAAAGATATTTTTGAAAAGATATGATTGAAATTAGTTTTGAAAAAGATTTGATTTTTAAAATCACAATTAATGACTTGATTCACAAGAAATCACAAGATATGATTCTAGAACTTAAAGTTTGAATCTTTCTTAACAAGCAAGTAACAAGCTTGAAATTTTTGAATCAAAACATTAATTGATGATGTTATTTTCGAAAATTATGTGATAAAGATAAGAAAAAGAGTTTTGAAAAATATTTTTAAAATTTTCGAAAATAACTAAGAAAAATGAAAAATATTTGATTTTTGAAAAAGATTTTGAAAAAGATAAGATTTTTAAATTGAAAATTTGATTTGACTCATAAAAACAACTAGATTTTTAAAAAAGTTTTTGAAAAAGTCAATCCAAATTTTCGAAATTTATGAGTGAAAAAGGGGAAGATATTTTTTTTTATTTTTGAATTTTCAATGATGAAAGAGAAAAACATGAAAAAGACTCAATGCATGAAAATTTTTAGATCAAAATGATGAATGCATGCAAGAATGCTATGAATGTCAAGATGAACACCAAGAACACTTTGAAGATCAAGATGAACACCAAGAACTTATTTTTGAAAATTTTTTTATGCAAAGAAAACATGCAAGACACCAAACTTAGAAATCTTTAATGCTTAGACACTAAGAATTCAAGAATGCATATGAAAAACACCATACAACATAAAACAATATAATATGAAGATCAATCAAGAAGGTTTATCAAGAACAACTTGAAGATCATGAAGAACACTATGAATGCATGAATTTTCGAAAAATGCAGAGAATTTTTAGAAAAAATGCAGTTGACACCAAACTTGAAATTGACTTAAGACTCAAACAAGAAACACAAAATATTTTTGATTTTTTATGATTTTGTGATTTTTTTGTATTTTTATTTTATATTTTTCGAAAATTAGTGTGAGAAAGAAAAATAAGGATTCCAAAATTTTTAATATGAATTCCAGGAATCTTGCACTCTTATTCTAAAGCTCCAATCTGAGGGTTAGACATGGCTTAATAGCCAGTCAAGCTTTAGCATGTAAATCTTTTGGATCTGGAACAGCAGCAGGTGGATTAGCAATAACTAGCCTGCTCTTGATAATGTTGGGTTGGAACCTCCAGTCCAAATGAATTTAGACATGGCTTTACAGCCAGTCAAGCTTCAACATGCTTCATAAAACACTAGAATTCATTCTTAAAAAAATTTTAGAATAATTTTTGAAAACAGATGAGAAATTTTTGAAAGATTTTTGAAAATTTTTTTTTTTGAAAATAAAACAAAAAGAAAATTACCTAATCTGAGCAACACGATGAACCGTCAGTTGTCCAAACTCGAACAATCCCCGGCAACGGCGCCAAAAACTTGGTGCACGAAATTGTGATCTCAGGCAACGGCGCCAAAAACTCTGTACGCACGTCTTAATAAATCGTTTTTCATTCACAACTTCGATACAACTAACCAGCAAGTGCACTGGGTCGTCCAAGTAATAAACCTTACGTGAGTAAGGGTCGATCCCACGGAGATTGTCTGCTTAAAGCAAGCTATGGTCACCTTGTAAATCTCAGTCAGGCGGATATCAAATGGTTATAGTATTTTCGAAAATTAATAATAAATAAATAAAAAATAAAGATAGAAACACTTATGTAATTCATTGGTGAGAATTTCAGATAAGTGTATGGAGATGCTTTCGTTCCTCTTAATCTCTGCTTTCCCACTGTCTTCATCCAATCAGTCCTACTCCTTTCCATGGCTGGCTTTATGTAAGAACATCACCATTGTCAATGGCTACTTTTCATCCTCTCTGTGAAAATGGTCCGATGCACTGTCACTGCATGGCTAATCATCTGGAGGCATCACCGTGGTCAATGGCTTCATCCTATCCTCTTGTGAAAATGGTCCAAATGCTCTGTCACAGCACGGCTAATCATCTGAGGTTCTCGATCATACTAGAATAGGATTCACCCTCCTTTTGCGTTTGTCACTACGCCCAGCACTCGCGAGTTTGAAGCTCGTCACAGTCATTCAATCCCTGAATCCTACTCGGAATACCATAGACAAGGTTTAGACTTTCCGGATTCTCATGAATGCCGCCATCAATCTAGCTTATACCACGAAGATTCTGATTAAGAGATCCAAGAGATACTCATTCAATCTAAGGTAGAACGGAAGTGGTTGTCAGGCACGCATTTATAGGGAATGATGATGATTGTCACGTTCATCACATTCATGTTGAAGTGCGAATGAATATCTTAGAAGCGGAATAAGTTGAATTGAATAGAAAAACAGCAGTACTTTGCATTAATTCATGAGGAACAGCAGAGCTCCACACCTTAATCTATGGAGTGTAGAAACTCTACCGTTAAAAATACATAAGTGAAAGGTTTAGACATAGCCGAATGGCCAGCCCCCAAACGTGATCAATATGATCCAAAGATTGAACTAAAAATCATAAGATGTCTAATACAATAGTAAACAGTCCTATTTATATTAAACTAGTTACTAGGGTTTACAGAAGTAAGTAATTGATGCATAAATCCACTTCTGGGGCCCAGTTGGTGTGTGCTTGGGCTGAGCTTGAATGTTACACGTGCAGAGGCTCTTTCTGGAGTTGAACGCCAGGTTGTAACGTGTTTCTGGCGTTCAACTCTGGTTCGTGACGTGTTTCTGGCGTTTAACTCCAGACTACAGCATAGAACTGGCGTTCAACGCCCTTTTGCATCGTTTAAACTCGGCCAAAGTATGGACTATTATATATTTCTGGAAAGCCCTAGATGTCTACTTTCCAACGCAATTGGAAGCGCGCCATTTTGAGTTCTGTAGCTCCAGAAAATCTACTTTGAGTGCAGGGAGGTCAGAATCCAACACCATCAGCAGTCCTTCTTCAACCTCTGAATCTGATTTTTGCTCAAGTCCCTCAATTTCAGCCAGAAAATACCTGAAATCACAGAAAAACACACAAACTCATAGTAAAGTCCAGAAATATGAATTTAACATAAAAACTAATGAAAATATCCCTAAAAGTAACTAGATCCTACTAAAAACATACTAAAAACAATGCCAAAAAGCGTATAAATTATCCGCTCATCAGACAATCAAGTCCTAAGTTTGGTGTTGGAGCAAAACTGTGTTTTGCTTGCTCTCTTAACTTTCTTCAACTTTCTTAAACCCTTCAAACACCCTTTCTTCATCCCAATGGCACCATCAAGAGCCTCATCATCAAAGAAGAGGAAGACTAAGGAACCAACCTCAGGATCCTCAAGCCACAATGAACACAAGTTCCTCTCTTCATTCAACCAAAACCAATTTTATGGTTGGGTGAGTGAGAGGCAGATTATTCTAGAGGTTGGCTTCTAATTGGGAAGGAATGAACACCCTGAGATCAACAGGGAAATCAACAACAGAGGGTGGGCACTCTTGTGCAACCCACCAAGGAAAGTGGTGGAAAGCTTGGTTAGAGAGTTCTACGCCAATGATGTGCCTCAGCCAGGACAATCCTATGGCTATCTTAGCTATGTTAGGGGGAAAACCATTGACTACAGCCCCTCTAACATAGAAAGAATGCTCATGGTGAAGCAAACAAGCTCCACTCAGAGCTATGAAAAAAGAATGAAGCAAGAAAACCCATGATTTGATGAAATCCTTAATGAGATTTTTGTGTTGCAAGTGCGATGGATAAATGACAAAGATGGGAGACCCAACTAGCTGAGGAGAAGGGATTTGAGCCCCCAAGCTAGAGGGTGGTTAGATTTTGTGAGAAGATCTCTCAACCCAACATCCAACACATCTGAGGTAACACTTGAGAGGGCTGTGCTCATATACAGCATCATGAAAGGTGAGAATGTGAATGTTGGAGAGATGATAGCCAACAACATCAACAGGGTGCTGAAAAGCACCAAGAATAGCACAAGGTTGGCTTTTCCCAGCATTATCCAGAGGCTGTGTGATGAAGCAAGGGTTGAGAAGATTATTGATGAGGTGCTAGTAGAACAAGACAAGCCCATAACTGCCAAGAAGATGGCCAAAGTGGTGGTTGTCAACCCACTTGAGAGGAGAAGGGAGCATAGAGGGCATGCTCATGTGCCTCAAAGGCAACCACAACAAGAAGAAGAGCAACCACATTACCTAGCACTTCAACCACCACCATACCAACAATATCAATAATTTCCTGAAGGTTCCAACTGGGAGCAAGTGCAAGGAGATATACACCAAATGAAGGGAGATATACATCATCTGAGAGAGGATGTCAACCAACTCAAAGATCAACAAAAGCAATGGGACCAAGTGAATCAGAACATACAACAACTCCAAGGGAGTTTGGAGCACATGAGGAAGGAGCAGCAAGTGCAGTTCGACTAGGGAGAAATGCAAAGCCCACTTAACAAGATAGTGGAGCAAAATAAATGGTAGCAGAGGAACCTTGCTGAGTTCAGAAATCTATATGATGCCAAAACTATTTCAAGGAGGCAATATAATATCAACACACAAGCAAAGCTGAATCACTTATGTAATGCTGTGGCTGCCTTAAACCCTGGATACCCAACATTAATGCAAGGAATGGAAGAGTTGAGTGCAAGACAAGAGGAAATTCTGGCCTAGCACAAGGAGGATAAAAGAAATTACATGAGGAAGCTAGGATTTTGGAAGCCCAAAGACACAAAGGCACAAGAGGGATCCTCTAAAAAGGATGATGATGACTCATCCCCCTCTAAAAAGAAAGACAAAGGAAAGGGGCCAATGAACTGAAGCTGCTCAAGGTTGTTGAGTTCCATGGTTGACATTCTCAAATTTCTGAATTTCTATTTAGTTTCTTTATGTTTTAATTTCTGTTTGAAAATAAATAGCAATGCTAGGATAGTTTATGTTTAATGCTTAGTTTTTTTATATGCCTGAAGTCTTTTATGAGTCCTTTGAATTACAAGAAAGAAAATGCAATATTTCAAGTTCATCTACATCAATAAAAGATTAGTTTATTTCCATAAGAGTTATTGTGAGTTGTTACAAAAACAGGAGCAAAAGAAACTAAAACCAATTGGGACTGTTCAAAAACTAAGAGATAAGGAACTAAGTGTAGAACCTTGAATGAACTGAAAAGAAAATGAGTCATGAAAAGCAACTAGGCTTAGAAGGTATGACAAGTAGAGGCTAAGGGGTGTCCCTTGAATATCTATAGAACTAAGAAGTAGTGAGCAATAAAGACCTAAGGCTCTGAGCATCAACTACTAGGATGAAAAGAAACACTAAATACCTCACAAGAGTTGGAAAACCTAGTAGATGCTTGTGGTGAAGATGTGTCAAGAAGAGGCCTGGGCAAGTAAATTCTTAGGGGTGTTTCAACACCTAGTACCTTAAAGCCAACTGGTTTGGGAGTGCTAATTGAAAGCCTAATTAAAAGGTTATCTTGAGACAAAACATTTAGAGTCGTGGTCAATGAAAAAGAAAAAGGAAAAAGGAAAAAAAAAACAACCAAAAGAGAATGAAATAACTCTTGCTACTTCAAGGTGACAATCAATAAAAAGGGCCCCTGAAGCTTATACTTGAAAGAACCCTTAAGGATCTAGAAGTTCTTTATGACATTGAAATAGAAATATTCATGCATTAAACACTTAGCCTCTTCCTTAGTAATGTTTGCATCCAGTCAAGGTCAAGTTTCAATTCATTTAAGAACTACTCACATTGATTTGCTTGGGACAAGCAAAGCTTAAGTTTGGTGTTGTGATGACTTGCATCATTTACCCTTTCTTCTTGCATAAAAAGGACCATAAAAGAGTATAATCTCATTTGATCATTGTAATTCATGAGTTAATTGATGAATATTATGGTACATTGCTTTGAAAAGGGTTTGTGCTGAATTTCAGGTGAAAAAGACATCAAAAAAGGAAGAAAACAACAAAACAAAGTTGGGAGTGTGAAACTGGCGTGCCACTTGGAGCAAACGCCACAAAAATGAATGGGCGTGGCACGCCAGGAGCTGAGCGTGGCATGCTAGCACTAAATTTCAGAAAGGATCCTCAAGCTCTCTATATGGGCGTGGCATGCCAAGAACTGGGCGTGGCACGCAAGTTATGATTTCCAGAGGAGCATGATTGAAGAAATTGTATGGGCGTGGCACGCCAAGAGCTGGGCATGGCACGCCAGTGTAAGTTTCCAGAGAGCGAGGATGAAGGCCACAAAAGGGGCGTGCCACTTGGTATCGAAGGCGTTGCACGCTAGCTTCAAATTATCACTTTGGCGTGCCACTTGAAGAGCCAGGCGTGGCACGCCAAGCTGAAAAGAATCACACTAAAGGGGGATGCCACTTGAGCATCAAGGTGTGGCACGCCAGTACAAGATTCCAGAGAGCAATATTGAACCCAAAAGGCTGAGCGTGCCACTTGGTATCGAAGGCGTGGCACGCTAGCTTCAAATCATCACTTTGGCGTGCCACTTGAAGAACCAGGCGTGGCACGCCAAGCTGGAAAGAGCCACATTGAAGTGGACATGCCACTTGAGCATCAAGGCCTGGCACGCTAGTACAAGTTTCCAGAGAAGAGGTTGAAGGCCAAAAGGGGTGGGTGTGCCACTTGATGTCGAAGGCGTGGCATTTTAGCTCTCAATTGTCACTTGGGCATGCCACTTGAAGACCCAGGCGTGGCACGCCAACACTCAAGGAGACCAAAGCAAGGCTGGGCGTGCCACTTGGTGTCGAAGGTGTCTCACACCAAGCTCTCATCCTCACTTAGGCGTGCCACTTGAGCATCCAGGCGTGGCACGCCAATGATAAAAAGGGCCAAAGCAAAGGCTGGGCGTGCCACTTGGTGTTGAAGGCGTGGCACGCCAGCTACTGGATCAAAGAAGAATGCTGGGCGTGGCACGCCAGACCCTGGACGTGCCACGCTAGTTCAATTGGCCAGAGAGGAAGATCAAGCACCCACAATGGGCATGGCACGCCAGACTCTGGGCGTGCCACGCTAGTTCAATTAGCCAGACAGGAAGACCAAGCACCCACAATGTGCGTGGCACGCCAGACTCTGGGCATGCCACGCTAGTTGAATTGGCCAGAGAGGAAGATCAAGCACCCACAATGGGCGTGGCACGCCAAAACCTGGGCGTGCCACGCTAGTTCAACTTTCCAAAAAAGAAAGAAAGAAGAAAAAAGCCTAGGCGTGCCACTTGGGTTCGAAGGCGTGGCACGCCAAGCCAACACCCACACTTAAGAAGACCCTGGGCGTGCCACTTGGTCTCGAAGACGTGGCACGCCAGGGACATCAACACATGGGGCGTGCCACTTGAAGAGCTTGGCGTGGTGCGCTAAGCCAATTTGGAGGCTAGGCATGGCACGCCACCTGAACGCTAGCCAAACGCCAACCTGGAAGGTCACGTTTATTAAGTTTCTTTTCCCTCCAAATTGTATTTTTCTTTTCTCTTTTGTATTTTCTATATTCTAGTGTTAGGACTAGTATAAATAGCCCCTGAAAGTACTGAGAATGGGGTTAAGCAGTTGAGCTATTAGTTGTAGTTAGATTTACTTTTCACTTTATCATCTCTTCCATCTCTTGTACTTTTCTCTGAGCTATGAGTAGCTAAATTCCCTCTCATTGAGAGAGGGAACTCTGTTGTACTTGATGAATTAATGATAGTTAATTTCTTCTTCTCTTCATCTTCTCTTTGATTTGCTAGAAGGAATTTCGTTTTAATATTAGTGTTCAATCATCTTGGAAAAGAGGTTGAATGCAAAATGGCTTTCATGGGAACCTTGGAAAATGAAACATAAAACCATGCTAGAAATCCCTTCTCACACTTGAGTAGGATCTAGGTTTTGGTGTTTGGATATGGTGACATATAATCCTCCCTCTACTTGGACCTATGATGATGTGTGGTATAATCAGGGACCAAACATATCTCTCTTCATGAGCAATTAGACCAAGGAATTAGCCATTGATCAAGATCTGAGAGATTGAGTCACCACGGGATTGGGGCTCAATCAATCATGATTGCCAATAGGTCAATGAGTTGCATGATAGAAGAAGATATGAACTGGATTTAATCCAAAGAGAGCAACATCTCCTGATCTCAATGAATTCTCCCTATTCTTATTTTCCACTTTCTTTATAGCTTTCTTTATATTCTGCAAATTCCCATTCCCATTTACTTTTGAGTCATTTATGTTTCTGCACTTTACATTATGATCATTTCCGTTTTTGCACTTTACTGCTTATCCTTACTTTTTGAGTTATTTATGTTTCCGCCCATTTTCACTGTGGGTTATTACTTGACGATAATTTTGGTGCGCTTGCCAAAAGAACAGATTTATCATTTTTTATATGGGGAGTGAATTCCAGCCATCAGCCGTATTTGATCCTGAAATTGAAAGAACTATTTCACGTATTAGGCGAGCTCGGCGTCGGTTAGCCTCTGAGGGTGGTGAAGTAGTTACTACCAATTCACCAGTCTCTTCTGAAGGCGAATCTGAAGTGCCATCTGAGAAAGAAACAAGCTCTTCTTCTATTAATTATGTTGATTTACGTGCAGGTAATATGGCGAAGCCCAGAAGGATTACTCTCCAGGAGGCAGGAGCTCCAGACTTTACACTGCAACCGTATCAAGCGTGTCACCCAAATCTGGCTGCAGATTTTGAACTGAAGACTGCGCTAATAGACTTACTTCCCAAGTTTCATGGCTTACCTGCTCAAGAGCCTATCAAGCACCTCAGGGATTTTCAGACAGCCTGCTCAACTACTAGGCATCATGGTGCAGATGAGACTACTATTTGGCTATATGTCTTCCCGTTCTCTCTTGAGGGAAAGGCAAGGGAGTGGTTCTACACTCAACCTGAAGAAGTTGTTACCAACTGGGATCTGCTCATAAAGGAGTTCCTGGAAAAATACTTCCCAACTAAAGTTACAGATAGACTGAGGAAAGAAATTTCCTGCATTATTCAAGGCGAATCAGAGACTCTTTATGAGTATTGGGAACGCTTCAGGAATCTCCTAGACTCATGTCCCCACCACAAGATTGACCAGATGGTGTTGATTAGCTACTTTACACAAGGCATGAAGCCTCAGGATAAGATTACATTAGATGCTGCGAGTAATGGTTCTCTGAAGAAGTACAAGACGGCGACAGAAGCGTGGCAGCTGATCATCGATCTATCTGAGTCTACCCGAAATGTCAGGTACATGAACAACCATCCCAAGGCTATTGCAGAGGTTTCCTCTAGTAGTGAGACTGCTACTCTCACACAGACTCTGGAAGAGATGACCAACATACTGAAGCAGCTACAGCTGAATCAACAACAACCTCAGCCTCCTCCACAACAACAGTGTCAATAGTTGGTTCCTCAGAGAGTGTGCAGAATATGTGCTTGATATATTCATTACACTGATGAGTGTCCGCAACTCCAACAAGAAGACAACACCTTGGCAGCTACTCATAATTTCTATGACCGTCTGACTCAAGGATACTATCAACAAGGCGGCAATTATAACCAAGGTGGGAACTATAATCAAGGTTGGTAAGATAACTCCAACCAAGGCTGGAGAGACAATTCCAACCAGGGGTGGAGAGATAATTCCAACCAAGGATGGAGGGACAACTACAACCGAGGAGGCAGGGACAACAGTGGAAATCAGAAGTGGAACAACAACAACAACAACAACAACAGACAGCAGAACCAAAACCAGCCTTCCAGAGTACCTCACCAAAGGCAATCCCAAGCGCTTCAGAACAACCAACAGCAGCCCCCTCAAATTACTTACCCCCTTCTTCCTCTAATGATGAGATGTTTCGCTCCTTTGCGCAGGGACAACAAGACATTCAGAATACAATCAGCTCTTCCATAAATAGTCTTAGCTCCTCCATACAAGGTCTCCTCTCCCGGATGGAATCATTAGCTACCCCCTAACAATCAGCTTTCAAGCTCCAGTGCACTTCCTTCTCAACCTTTACCCAACTCCAAAGGTGGAATCAATGCCATTACTTTGAGGTCCGGAACCATACTCCAGAAGAAGAGTCATGAGGAGCCAAGCTCAAAGGAAGACATTCAAGTGGAAGACATTGTTGAGGTGGAAGATGTTAAAGAGGAGGATGAAGTACAAGACATGGTTGAAGAAGAAGCAGCACAACCAAGGAATGGAGCACCAAAGAAAGATAAAGCTGCAAGAGAAGCCATTCCTATTTCATTTCCATACCTTGCTAGGAAATCCAGAAAGCAGATGGAGCTCGACCCCAAGATAGTGGAGATCTTCAAAAAGGTTGAGGTAACTATTCCCCTTTTTTATGCCATTTGCCAGGAACCTAAGTATGCTAAGCTTCTAAAAGATTTATGCATGAATAAAGATAAAATATAGGATTTACAAACTATTCCTCTAGGTAGCTCTATTTCTGCTTTATTGGGTGATATACCAGAAAAATGTAGTGATCCAGGTCCATGCATGGTTACTATTACTATAGATGGTGTGAAATTTTCTGACTGCATGTGTGATTTAGGCGCGTGTGTGAGTATTATGCCATTATCTGTATATGATGCCTTGAGGCTCCCTCCCTTAAAAAGGTTGGCAGCACGTTTTATTTTGGTAGATAAAAGCATAATCTCGGTGGTAGGAATTGCTGAGGACGTACTGGTGAGCATTAAGGGGCTCACATTTCCTATTGACTTCTACATCTTGGAGATGCCCCCTAATGACTTAGGAAGACCATCTTCAATCCTCCTTGGAAGGCCATTCCTGAAGACTTTAAAGTTCAAATTAGACGCCTTCTCAGGAACTTACTCTTTTGAGATAGATGGTAGAGCAGTGAGCTTCAACCTGGATGAAGCCATGAAGCACCCTCCGGAAGATCATTCCGTCTTTCAGTGCGACATCATTGATGAAACTGTAGCTGCAGTTCACCAAGAAGAAGTAGAAGAGAGGCACATGGAGCAAGGTACAAGTGTGGGGAAGCCTCTTGAACAAGATGAAAACACCTTGCCACCATCACCAGCTCCAATGATCCAGTGCCCAGCCATAAGCAGAAAATAGAGTTGAAGCCCCTTCCACCCCACGTCAAGTATGCTTACCTTGAGGATCATCAGAAGCTACCAGTTATTTTTGCAAAGGATCTCACTTCCCAACAGGAAGAGCAGCTGCTTAGTGTGCTGAGAAGACACAAGAAAGCAATTGGGTGGAGCTTGGCGGATATAGTAAGCATCAGCCCTCAAGTTTGTGAGCACCGAATATTTTTAGAAGAGGGAGCAAGGCCTGTCCGTCAACCCCAAAGGTGGCTGAACCCCACCATCTTAGAAGTTGTCAAGAAGGAAGTGACCAAACTTCTTGAAGCTGACATCATCTACCCCATCTCAGATAGTGAATGGGTCAGCCCAGTACAAGTGGTACCCAAGAAGTCTGGAGTCACAACAATGAAGAATGAGCATAGATAGCTCCTGACAACTAGAGTGTAGAATTCCTAGAGGGTGTGCATTGATTACAGGTGCCTCAACCAGGCTACCCACAAAGATCACTACCCCCTGCCCTTTATCGATCAGATGCTTGATCGTTTGTCAGGTAAATCACACTACTGCTTTTTAGATGGTTACACTGGCTATTTTCAAATTCATATAGCTCCTGAAGATCAGGAAAAAATTACTTTTACTTGTCCCTTTGGAACGTATGCATACAAGAGGATGCTGATGAGCGGATAATTTATACGCTTTTTGGCATTATTTTTAAGTAGTTTTTAGTATGATTTGATTAGTTTTTAGTATATTTTTATTAGTTTTTAAATAAAAATCACATTTCTGTACTTTACTATAAGTTTGTGTATTTTTCTGTGATTTCAGGTAATTTCTGGCTGAAATTGAGGGACTTGAGCAAAAATCTGATTCAGAGGCTGAAGAAGGACTGCAGATGCTGTTGGATTCTGATCTCTCTGCACTCGAAGTGGATTTTCTGGAGCTACAGAAGCCCAATTGGCACGATCTCAATTGCGTTGGAAAGTAGACATCCAGGGCTTTCCAGAAATATATAATAGTCCATACTTTTCCGAGTTTTGATGACACAAATTGGCATTCAAACGCCAACTTCCTGCCCTATTCTGAAGTTAAACGCCAGAAACAGGTTGCAAATCAGAGTTAAACGCCAGAAACAGGCTACAACCTGGCGTTTAACTCCAAAAAGAGTCTCTACATATGAAAGCTCAATTCTCAGCCCAAGCACACACCAAGTGGGCCCGGAAGTGGATCTCTGCATCATTTACTTATTTTCTGTAACCCTAGCTACTAGTTTAGTATAAAAACTACTTTTAGTGATTTATTTCACATCTTTTGATCATTTTTGAGACTATCTTTGCATCACTTTTGATCATTGATCACGTTTAGGGGGCTGGCCATTCGGCCATGCCTGGACCACTTTCACTTATGTAATTTTCAACGGTGGAGTTTCTACACCTCATAGATTAAGGTGTGGAGCTCTGCTGCTCCTCATGAATTAATGCAAAGTACTATTGTTTTTCTATTCAATTCAAGCTTATTCCTATTCTAAGATATTTGCTTGCACTTCAACATGATGAATATGATGATCCGTGACACTCATCACTATTCTCAACCTATGAACGCGTTCCTGACAACCACTTCCGTTCTACCTTAGATCGAGCGTGTATCTCTTAGCCTCCATTCCGAAAGATCGGAGTCTTCATGGTATAAGCTAGAATTATTGGCGGCCATTCCTGAGATCCGGAAAGTCTAAACCTTGTCTGTGGTATTCCGAGTAGGATCTGGGAAGGGATGACTGTGACGAGCTTCAAACTCGCGAGTGTTGGGCGTAGTGACAGACGCAAAAGGATCAATGGATCCTATTCCAACATGATCGAGAACCGACAGATGATTAGCCGTGCGGTGACAGTGCATTTGGACCATTTTCATTGAGAAGACAGACGGTAGCCATTGACAACGGTGATCTCCCAACACACAGCTTGTCATGGAAATGAGTATGAATGATTGAATGAAGGCAGTAGGAAAGCAGAGATTCAGAAGGAGCAAAGCATCTCCATACGCTTATCTGAAATTCTCACCAATGAATTACATAAGTATTCTATCTTATCTTATATTTTATTTATATTTTAATTATCAAAATCCCATAACCATTTGAATCTGCCTGACTGAGACTTACAAGATGACCATAGCTTGCTTCAATCCGACAATCTCCTGGGATCGACCCTTACTCACGTAAGGTTTATTACTTGGACGACCTAGTGCACTTGCTGGTTAGTTGTGCGGAGTTGTGAAAAAGAATTAAGAATATGAACGTGCATACCAAATTTTTGGCGCCGTTGCTGGGAATGAACAATCACGATTTCGTGCACCAGATGCCTTTTGGCTTATGTAATGCACCGACTACTTTCCAAAGGTGCATGATGAGTATTTTCTCAGATCTTATTGAGAGCTGTATGAAAGTTTTCATGGATGAATTTAGTGTGTATGGTGATTCATTTAATATTTGCTTGGATAGTTTAGCTAGAGTATTAGACAGGTGTGTTAGTTCAAACCTTGTATTAAAATTTGAAAAATGTCATTTTATGGTACAACAAGGTATTGTTCTAGGACACGTTTCTAATACTGGTATTTCTGTAGATCCAGCAAAGGTAGATGTCATTTCTAGTTTACCTTACCCCTCCTCTGTGAGGGAAGTCCGTTCGTTCCTTGGTCATGCAGGTTTCTACCAGAGATTTATCAAGGACTTCAGTAAGGTAGCATTGCCTTTATCCAGACTGCTGCAAAAGGATGTTGAGTTCGAGCTGAATGAGGACTGCATGGAAGCGTTTGATAAGCTGAAGATCGCCCTGACTCAAGCCCCGATTGTGAGAGGACCAGACTGGAGCCAGCCTTTTGAGATTATGTGTGATGCCTCCAACCATGCAGTAGGAGCAGCGCTGGCTCAGCGCGAAGGTAAGGACCCTTTTATAATTGCTTATGCTTCTAAAACCTTAGACACTGCTCAGTCTAATTATACTACCACTGAAAAAGAGCTCCTGGCTATTGCTTTTGCTCTGGATAAATTTCGAGCCTACTTACTTAGTACTAAAGTGGTGGTATACTCAAACCATGCAGCTCTAAAGTATTTGTTAGCTAAAAAAGAGTCCAAACCAAGGTTGATACGTTGGATATTATTGCTGCAAGAATTTGATTTAGAAATCAAAGATAGGAGTGGTTCCCAGAATTTAGTGGCGGACCACTTGAGTCGCCTAGAGCACATTAGAACTGACTCCACTCCTATCAATGATGCTTTTCTATTTGATAGCTTACACGCAATATCTGAAGTAGTTCCTTGGTATGCACCTGTAGCTAATTATCTAGTTAGTCATATCTTTCCTCCTAATTTTACTAAGCATCAAAGGGACAAGCTGAAAAGCGAGTCCAAATACTATATATGGGATGACCCATATTTATGGAGGTATGGTGCTGACCAGATAATTAGAAGGTGTGTGCCTCAATCAGAATTCCAGTGCAATTTAGAGGCCTGCCATTCTTCTGAGAGTGGTGGACATTTTGGCCCTCAAAGAACAGCTAGGAAAATTTTAGACTGTGGATTCTGGTGGCCCACTCTTTTTAAGGATGCTACTGCCTTCTGTAAATCCTGTTTCCCATGCCAAAGGTTTAGAAATATATCTAAGAGGGATGAGATGCCCCCAACAGCTTATGCTATTCTGTGAAATTTTTTATGTTTGGGGCATTGACTTCATGGGTCCATTTCCAAATTCTAGTGGTTTCTTATATATATTGTTAGCTGTAGCTTATGTTTCTAAATGGGTGGAAGCAATTCTTATCCGTACTGTTGATGCTAACGTTGTTGTCTCCTTTTTTAGAAACCATATTATCTGTCGCTTTGGATCACCACGAGCAATTGTGAGTGATCAAGGCACTCACTTTTGTAACAGGAGATTAACAGGTCTACTGAAGAGACATGACATTGTGCACAAGGTATAAACAGCTTACCATCCTCAGACCAATGGGCAAGCAGAGGTGTCTAACAAAGAGATAAAGCGCATACTGGAGAAGATAGTCAAGCCTCATTGGAAGGACTGGAGCACCAGGCTTGTAGACACACTTTGGGCTTATCGGACAGCATACAAGACACCCATAGAAATGAGTCCCTTCTGCCTAGTATACAAAAAAGCTTGTCACCTCTCAGTGGAGGTGGAACACAAGGCTTTCTGGGCTGTAAGAGAATGCAACATGGGATTTGAAAAGGCTGGTGTTGAAAGGAAGCTGCAACTAGCAGAACTGGAGACCCTTCAACTCGAAGCATATGACAACTCTAGGCTATACAAAGAGAAGGTGAAGGCTGTGCATGACAAGCATATCAAGAGAAGAGAGTTCAGACTTAGGGAGCTAGTTCTCCTTTACAACTCAAGGCTGACGCTCATGCCAGGCAAGCTGAGATCACGATGGGAAGGCCCCTATAGAGTAGAGAAGGCAGAGCCATATGGAGTCTTTCACCTGAGTCATCCTTCAAGCCCCAAATGCATCAAGGTCAATAGACATCGCTTAAAGATGTATCATGGTGAGAAGATGAAGGACAATAAAGAGCTAGAGGTCTTCCTCTTGGAGGATCCACCAGCAGCAGAAGATTGAGCTTGTGGACCGTCCAACTTAAGGACGTAAAAGCAAAGTGATAGGTGGGAGACAACCCACCATGGTATGATCGTCCCTTTTCATTCCTAGTTCTATTTTTATTTTGTTTTCACAGTACTCTTCATAATTTCTGCATATTCAGCTGCATTCTGCATTTTGCATTCTGCATATAAAAAAAAAGAAGAGCATTCAACGCGCGAGCGTCCACGACGCATACGCATTATATGTGAATGCGAGGATAACGAGAATTGACCCGAGAGTTGGGCAGGTGTGGCGCTGGAGGTGTGCTTTGTGCACAATCAAGGCCACACGTACGCATACCTCACGCTTGCGTGTCGCTTGCATTTTCAGCAGCCCACGCGTAAGCGTCCATGACGCGTACACGTAGCCTTGGAAATCGGCGTAAATAGAGGTATGGCAAGAGAGTTATGTTGGAGTAGGGTTGGAATTGTGCTAGAAGCACAAACCACATCACGCGTACACGTCCATGATGTGTGCACGTCATTTTCCCTTCATGGCCACCCACGCATGCGCATGCTTGACGCGCACGCGTCGTATGCGTTTTTGGCCCTCATGTGTTTCAACCCAAGAGTTGTGCGTGCGCGGGCTGCCTTCACGCAATTGACACAAACCACTATCACGCGTACGCGTCCCTGACGCGTGTGCTGTACGCGTACGCTTCGCTTGCGATGCACAATTAAACCCATACGCCACCTGATTTCAATTATCCCCTCTCCCAATCCTAATTCTTTTTCAATCCTTATTCTTTCTTCTTCCTTCTTTCTTCCTTATTCCTTCTTACTTTCTACTACTTTCTTCTTCCCTTTTTCATCTTCTACCTCAGGTTCTTTCTTCCTCCATCTACTCCTTTCTTCTTCTTCTTTTAATTATTGCATTTATTTACTTTTCTTTCTTCTTAATTTTTCTTTTGCTTGGTTTTTTATGATTTCTTTTTCTTTCTTTTATCATGCATTATTTTTATGTTGGTTGGTATGCAAAATTGTTACTTAGGTTGTGAATTATTGTTCGAAATTGATTCCCTGGCGATGGCACCAAAAACGGATGCACAGAACCATGGTCTCAGCATATCTTCACAACTTCGCATAACTAACCAGCAAGTGCACTGGGTCGTCCAAGTAATACCTTACGTGAGTAAGGGTCGAATCCCACGGAGATTGTTGGTATGAAGCAAGCTATGGTCACCTTGTAAATCTCAGTCAGGCGGATATAAAATAGTTATGTAGTTTTCGAAATGTAGTAATAGAAGAAGGATAGAAATACTTATGTAATTCATTGGCGAGAATTTTAGATAAGCGTGTAGAGGTGCTTTCGTTCCTCTGAATCTCTACTTTCCCGCTGTCTTCATCCAATCAGTCTTACTCCTTTCTATGGCTGGCTTTATACAAGGGCATCACCGTTGTCAGTGGCTACATCCCCTCCTCTTGTGAAAATGGTCCAAAATGCCCTGTCACGGCACGGCTAATCATCTGAGGTTCCCGATCATGCTGGAATAGGATTCACCCTCCTTTTGCGTCTGTCACTACGCCCAGCACTCGCGAGTTTGAAGCTCGTCACATTCATTCAATCATTAAATCCTACTCGGAATACCACAGACAAGGTTTAGACTTTCCGGATTCTCTTGAATGCCGCCATCATTCTAGCTTACACCACGAAGATTCTGATTAAGAGATCTAAGAGATACTCATTCAATCTAATGTAGAACGGAAGTGGTTGTCAGGCACGCGTTCATAAAGAATGATGATGATTGTCACGTTCATCACATTCAGGTTGGAGTGCGAATGAATATCTTAGAAGCGAAATAAGATGAATTGAATAGAAAACAGTAGTACTTTGCATTAATCTTTGAGGAACAGCAGAGCTCCACACCTTAATCTATGGAGTGTAGAAACTCTACCATTGAAAATACATAAGTAATGAAGGAGTTCATTGGTCTCGGCTCCAGAGGGGAACCGGAGTAACCAAGACTATGACTACAATGATAAAAAGTTCTATTTATACTAAACTAGTCACTAGGGTTTACAGAAGTAAGTAATTGATGCATAAATCCACTTCCGGAGCCCACTTGGTGTGTGCTTGGGCTGAGCTAGAATGTTACACGTGCAGAGGCTCTTTCTGGAGTTGAACGCCAGATTGTAACGTATTTCTGGCGTTCAACTCTGGTTTGTGACTTGTTTCTGGCGTTTAACTCCAGACAGCAGTGTAGAACTGGCGTTCAACGCCCTTTTACGTCGTCTAAACTCGGCCAAAGTATGGACTATTATACATTTCTGGAAAGCCCTGGATGTCTACTTTCCAACGCAATTGAAATCGCGTCATTTTGAGTTCTGTAGCTCTAGAAAATTCATTTTGAGTGCAGGGAGGTCAGAATCCAACAGCATCAGCAGTCCTTCTTCAACCTCTGAATCTGATTTTTGCTCAAGTCCCTCAATTTCAGCCAGAAAATACCTGAAATGTGCTCCACCCTTAGTTATCCCATGTTGGAACTCAATTCTCCTAGGGAGGTGTTGGTTTGCTCCCAATAGTTTTGTAGAGGAAAATGCATTTGAGGCATCTCCGGGATCTCATGGTGATGAGCTTCATACGCCTCTTGAGCTCCATGAATGGGCTCTCTTGCTTGCTCCATCTTTTTCTTAGTGATGGGCTTCTCTTCCTCAATGTGAATGTCTCCTTCTATGGAAGCCCCAGCTGAGTAACATAGATGTCAGATAAGATGAGGAAAAGCTAGCCTTGCCCCAGGAGAGGGCTTTTCGGCTATTTTGTAGAGTTCAAGGGAGATGATTTCATGAACTTCTACTTCCTCTCCAGTCATGATGCTATGGATCATGATGGCCCGATCCACAGTA